>NW_027461530.1:1813500-2418000 GCF_027571235.1 Dermatophagoides pteronyssinus
GAGTTTAAACAATTTAATTTGAATTTAAACTGATAAATTCTTTGATAAAATTTTGTTTATCAAAAAATGAAAAAATTAAGGCAAAAAAAGAAACTTTGGTTGACACTGACAAACACCGTAAGAATGAAATGAAATGGCCAAGGATTTTACTTGTCAAAAAAAAAATTTTACTTGTCAAAATTTTGAAAAAAAACTATACAATTATTATTGGATTACAGGATTTATATTTGGATCGATAATTATAAACATAATCATCATTATTATTATTCGAAATAACATTGATCGAAATACAATACCAAAAAACCGGGGTCAAAATCGATTAATCATCAAAAAAAAAACTAATTACTATTTTTTCAACTAATCATTATTATCGAAAAACATTTAATTCTGGATCATCATCATCAGACTAGATAATTGGAATCAATAATAATGGTAATCCAATAACACCTTGTTCTCCATCTACCTCATGATTATCATCATCACCAACAATGATAATCATCATCATCGATTTAAAAGCAGCCAAAAAAAAATAAACAACGAAAATCAAGAAATCAAAAATCAAACAAAATTATTTGAAACGAAAAATCAGGGTCATTTTACATATATAACATATATAAATGATAGACCAATAATTAAATTTTTTCCAACAACAACAACAACATCATCATTGTCATTTAAACATAATTGGTTGAATGATGATGGTTGAAATACAATCCATTTGACAAGTGATGCTTTCATTTCACCTTTACTCTTTTTTTTTTGTTTTGATTTTCTTTTCATAGTCATAATCATTAAACTCAATAATCATCATCATCTTCAGGTGAGATTTACACGTGATCGTGTATATCCAAGGAAAAAAAGCGAAGAAGAAAGAAAATTTCGGTTTCATCATCTTTTTTTGGAAACAGCAAAATTTTAGACTAAAATTACTACAACAAGCACTTGTTGTGTTGTTTCAGAAAAAGACATCTTTTCTTATGATTGCTTAATTCAATTTGTCAAAAAACTTTCTCTCCCTCTGTCTCTATGTAAAAAAAGTATCAATTTTAACATTTGATTAAAAAAAATGATACAGAAATTTTATCAGAAAAAAAATTCATCTAGATCTAATCTTTTCTGAGCAAATTTCTCATTTTTTCTTCTTTATCAAATCCTTATAGTTTGCTGCTGCTGCTGTTATTTTACTCTGTCCAAAAAATTCATTATCATCACACTTGAAAGAAAAGCAAAACAATATTCACAAACACGATTTGTCCATGAAATCTAGTGATGAATGGATTATCATCATCATCATTAATGGTAGTAGTGGATTATGGACGAAAAAAAATCCAAGACTTTCAAAAAAAAAAAATTAAAACATCTTTCCATCCATCCCATTGAATTTGTTTGTCGAACAAATCAAAAACAAAACTGAATTCGGAAACTGAATCGATACATTCAAAGACATTCAATTCAGGAAAAATTCGTTTTAGCATTTTTTTTTCTTACCAACTGAATACAATTACACTTCACAATGATTTTTTTTTCAAAAAAAATAAACTTACAAATTGATTGATTTGTAAATTTTTTTCTTCATTTGAATAATAAGTATCATCATCGAAGAAAAAAAGGTAGTCAATGAATAAATCAATAGCATATGCAGCATATATAAATGACACTTGACAGTTACTTGTCAAATTTGAAAAAAAGAATGAGAGAAAAGAATCAAAGATTTTTTTTCTTTCGTTTTTTGACGACTGAAAGGATTGTATTTGTTTTCATTTACGACCTGTTAAAATGCTGTGCTTGGAGGGTGAAACAAAAAGCCGCTCAAACCTTCCGTTTATTCCGCTGATGTCTCAATTGAAAAAAAAGTGAGATTTTTTCTTGTTTGGAAACCAATCAAGAAGAAAAAAATAAAAATCCGATGCTATCCGATTGGATGGATCGATCAATCAATCGATTGATTGATTGATTGATTGATTGATTTGATATAACAATTCAATCCAAAATGATTATGTTGATGATGATGAAAGATCACGACAATTTTTTAACAGCCGTTTGATGATAATGATGATGAACAAACAAGCGAAAAAACCAACAAGAAAAAAAGAAACAAATTACAATGGGTTAAATTAAATAAACATTTTTTGCAAAATTTGATGATAATGATCAATGTCCTTGTTGAAAATCATTTGTTTTTTTCTTTTTTTTTGTTGGATGTTTTCAAATAGGAAATACACCATCACCATAAAACACTACAACTATGGATTAGAAAAATATATAGGAAGCAGCAAGAAAAAAAAAAGCGAAGGTCAAGGTTATTTCGTGCACTTTTTTTTTGTTCGTAAAACAAACAAAACAAAACAACAAAGTAAATAAAGAAAGAAAAAATTTCTTAACATCTTCAGCTTCAACGGATTGATTGATGGATCGATTGACAACTTGAAACATTTTTTCTGTCTACTTTTTAACAAGAAGAATTTTTTCCTGGAAAAAAAAATTATGGCGATTTTTTGCTTGGTTTTCAAGTATCCTGTTTTTTTTTCTTTCAAAATCTACATCGATGATCGCATCGATGATGATGATTGTCATCATCATCATATTGAAAAGCCGAAAAAAGAGAGAAAATTTTAAAATTTTAATTTGCATAAACAGGTAAGCAAGTAAGTAAGTAAAATGAAATTAATTTAAAATCAAATTAACAAATCGAAGGGAAAAAAGAAGAAGAAGAAGAAATAGCATCGATAATGTTTGTTGTTTATTTTTTATTGAAAAAAAATAATTTCGATGTACGATCACGAATACCACCAAATACCGGATTACGGAATTGTGTATTTACATCTTTATATAATGGATTTTGTTGCTAAAATGTTTGTTTTTTTTTCAGGAAACAAAATGTAAATTAGATATATTTAGGAAGATTTTTGTTGTTCAAAATACTTACCAATGCAAAATCAGCTTTAGCTATTTCATTTTTAAATCTTTCATATTCACGATAATCAAGATAATTTGTAATACATTTCATAATAATAATACCAATTATACCGGCAATAATAACTGTTGCAAATGAACCGATTGCAACCTGTGTTGCATTTATACGTATTGGACATGATTCGGTAATATTTTTCAGAATAAAATTCAATGGTAATTGATTGTTGTTGTTATTGTTGGTCGATATACGAACGTCTTCTAAATCAATCAAATTCATACTTTGATCATTTTCAATTGGTTTCATTAAACGATAATCAAATGCAATAACACAACCATTTATAATCTGTGAACATTGTGCCTGATACCATGTTAATTCATGATTTGTTTCAAACCAATTTGGTAATGATGGATCATCATTATTATTATTATTTTGTTGTTGTTGTTGTTGTTGATCATTATCCTGTTGTAATTGATATGACCATTGATTTGATTCACAAATTTTTCTATCACATTCTTGTTTGATTGTTTGATTTTTATCAATATCAAAATATGTTTGACAAAATTTTTCCTGATAATCCGGTACACATTGACGAAGTAATTGACAATATTTTTGATGATTACATTGTGCACAATGTTGACATAATCTTCCCATTGATGTTGGTAATGAACATTTACATCGGCCACAATGACAATCACCACGACCATTACATAGTTCACCGGTTTTAATATTCGTTATACAGGTATTATTCGATATTGGACAATCACAAAATGATCCTTGATAACCATCATCACAATTACAACGTGATTGTTGACATTGTCCATGACCACCACATTTTAAACCATTTTTATAACATGCTGATTGATCTTCTTGACAAAATTGTCCGGCAAACATTCCATCACATTGACAACGGCCACAAATACAATGGCCATGTCCATTACAAGGTCGAGAATTACCTAAAGGTATGTAAAGAATTCTTTTTTGAAAAATACTAAATCATTATTATTTTTTTTACTTACTATCGGGTCGACAATGTGCATCAGGTTTTCTTGGATCAATCGGTTTATCTGGATCACATTCACATTGTTTTCCTGAACGTATACCATTACATTTGGTACAAATACCACAGGAAAATGTTCCATTATTTGTACATTTTGGTGAATCTAATTCAGCATCATATAATTCACATTCACATTGACATGTTGAATTTAGATAAATTTCAATTGTTTCATCTTTATTTAGTAAACCAATTTTGATAATATTTTCATTATCATTTGGTCTACAACTTGTTAAACGTATTTTAATATCAAATTCAATTGTTGCTTTACCAAAAAATCTACATGTCGATGTATGACGTAACGGATCATTTGATACACCACAATTAGTCCATATTTCAACATCAACATTATCCGGTTTTTCTTCAATATTCAATTCAATTTGATTGGATATATTTCGATATACTTCATCAATCAATTCAGCTATTGTATCATCATTTACTTTAAGACTAGCAACACGTGAATTAACACCAATTATATTTGAAAGTACTTGATATTTTTGTGCAACCAAATCGCTTACAGTAAATACTAGATTGAATTTTTTTTGCTGTGCAATTTCCGATATATGATGCATTGATGGGTAATCCTTTTCAAATTATGAAATTGTTTTTCAGTTCAATAAACTTGATTAAAAAACTTCACTTACATAGATAGTAGAACCAATATAACGACTATTGGAAAGATGACAACGTCCATCATTTGGTAATAGAATGCCTCCTAACTGGAAGTTAGAAAATTTTTGTTCAAAAATCATATTTTAATCACTCGAATGACTTTTACCTTTCCATCACCGGCATAATGAAATTCTTCATCAGTAGCAACAACAATAATTTTATCCGAATGTTCACGCCAACCAATTTCTATCAATCATTTAAAAAAAACAAAGTCAAAATCAAACAAAACTTTACATCAAAAGTGATCAATACAAACCTTCTGGACAGACCATAACTTGCATTAATGCATCTAATGTACCTTCAGGTGAATCAAGATTACCTGAAATTTTTGCCGATTGTACTTTATATTCAAATTCACTTGTATTTGAATTTAATGGCATATGATTATAAAAACTATATGTATTAACCATTGGTTGTTTGTTACAGTTAATTTTTGAACTAAATAGCAAAAAACAAAAACGAAAAAAATCATTGAAATCTTCATTGAAAACTTAATTTAAAATCATTTACTTAAATTTATAATTTGAAAATGGTATTGTTTCTTTATCCACATATGAACCAAAACCAATACGAAAATCTTTAGTTGTTGATTGAATTTTTGTTGCTAATTTTCTACCAACACGTGATACACTTGTTTTATGTTTAAGCATTGTACATGATATATCCATTAAATAATAAAGATCCATTGGATAATCTTCGGCTTGTTTGAATTCCATTTTTATTGTAACGACTGTACCGATTCTTGAATTGATTCTATTTTTTTTTGGAATAAATGAATTTTTCATTAGTTATTTAACAATGAATGATTGTCAATTGTTCATTTTTCACCGAATTTTTTGTGGCCGTAATTGAATAGTTTGTTCCATTGAATCGGAAAATGGTCGATTTTCCAATACATCAACTGTAGGTATTTCTTGTGGATTTTCTTGATATTTTTTTGGACATTTTTCCGGATCAAACCATGAACTACAACGACCAACATTATTCGTATTTGATTCAAAATTATCCGGTATATTTCCACTACACCATCGACATTGATATGAAATAGATATACATTCACTACATGTTCTTGCTATTGAACAATTATTATTATTGCCTTTAATCAGGAAAAAAAATCATATGCTTAGAATCTTGATGATGAAAACTCATTTTTTCACTTACTTTGAGCTTGTACATTGACCATCCATATGTTTAACAATGATATTAGAATTGAATAATAGATAATCATCATGAATATTATCATCAGGATTCATGCGAAAAACAAAATAATGAATAAATTAAACGTTCGAGCTTGAATTGTTGAATAACAAAACAACATTTGAATATTTTGAAGCATTCGATTGATTGATTGTGCTTATACATTGATCAAACATCCTGTATTCACATCCGTTTTGTTTTTTGTTTTTTTTATATAGTTATTATTATTATTTGAAAATTTATTATTGTTTTGGGTTAACGAATTCGATAACATCTCATACACACACACACAGGATATTCATTACATCATATGCACGAATCAAAAGCAAAGAAATGTGTGGTAGAATGTATTTGTTTGCTTAAAAATTGTTCCCTTAATTTTGGCTTCAAAGGAACTCCAATGAAAGTTTATTTGTGTTTTGCATAAAAGGTTGAAAGAATTTTTTTTTTTGAAAAAATAAAAATTCCGGATTTAGTTGCCATCTAGTGGCAGGATTTATTAAAAAAATATCAAAAAACAATGTTTTAAAAAATAAAAAAAAATTCAAAGATTAGTTTCAAATAACGGTAATTTGGAAATACCAAAATCAGCTCTGTATGTAAAAATAAATAAAAAAGAAAATTAAACTTTCAATGTATTTTTCACCACAAAAAAACAAACCTAAAAACAATATTGGTACCATTATTATTACAAACAAATGAAAATTTACATTCATTTAGATTATCATTAGGATTACGATATGTTGTTGTTGTTGTTGTTGCTGCTGCTGTTGGTACATAGGTTTGCGCTGTAGTTTTAGCAGATCGCGATCGCGATTGTTGTTGTTGTTGTTTAGGAGAATCATCATCATCATCAATATAATTCATATTGATCGGTGATTTACGGATTTGTGTTTGAGATTTTGATTTAGCTATTTGTTTTTTCATTGACAAAAAAAAAACATTTAAAAGTTTTAAACAAAAAACAAACAAAAACTTACATTCCTCTATTGTTGGCTTACGAATTGTACTTGATTTTGTTGTTATATTCATTTCTTTACCAGAATTTTCAATCAATGTTTCATTATTCATTATCCAGGTATTATTCATATTGTTTGATGAATATTCTGGTGTTTGACAATATGATTCTGGTGGTTCAATTATATATTGTTGTTGTTGTTGTCGATCTGATTCTGGCGTATGTTGACGCTGATGATTATGATTATGATGATGTATTTGTGTTGATGAATCTAATCGTTCACTATGATAACCTTCACTTATAACTGGACTTTTTGTTAATGATCTTATATCTAATGAACTAAATGCTTTATTTGATAAATAATCATTATCTGTTTTACCTAAAATCATATTTTCATTATTATTATTATTATCTGTCATTAGATCAAATGCTGATTGTGTACGTGGAAATATATCATTCATTTTTTCATTTGATACATTTTTCTTTTTCTGTTGTCGTCGTCTTCGTCGTTCTTGTTGTTCATCATCATCATCATTCGTAGTAGTAGTTCGATCATCATTAGTCATCATCATCAATGATGATGGTAATGTTGTTGGTGGAAAACATTCATTTTCAATTTTAATCATATCAATCATAGGTAACATATTCTTTTGTTTACAATTACGTATTTCAGTTGTACGACGAACTTTACCATCATGATCAATATCAGTTTGTATGATTATTTCACGTTTTTCTTTTTGATTATTTTGTGTTTGACGTTCAATAATTATTTTCGATGTTGATTGCATTCGTTTTTGGCTTGTTGTTGTTGTTGCTGTTGTTGTTCCCATTGTTGATGGTGTTTCGGAAATTCTTACATTATTATTATCACGTTTCAGATTTTTCGTTTGTGTACCAGAATTTTTCAATAAATTAGTTGTATCTTCAATTCTAGTTGGTAATAATTGTTGTGCTGATCTACTTCTAGTTATAATTTTATTACGAATCATTGCTCGACGACTAATTTCATTGAAAATATCTTTTTCAAAATTATCAAAATATGTATCATCTTCATTATCATCATCATCATCATCTTCAACAACATCATCATCATCATCACTATCTGAATACATTTCGACAATAGGTTCTGGTGATCGATATGATTGTCGTGGTTGTGGTTGTTGTTGTTGTTGTTGTGATGATAATGGTGATAATGGATCAAGATCAATCAAAATATTATCTGTTTTATTATCCGAACAAACATGAAATGTATTTATAGTTTTAGCTATCATTGGTTTTTCAATAATTGGTAAATTTGGTTTAAAATTATCATTTTCCCCATGATTCAATGCAGAAGATGATTTCGGTTGATGATGATGATGATGAAATATTTGTTGTTTCAAATCAAAATGATTATTATTATCAGTAATAACACCTTTTTCTTCAAATGATTTTCCATCCGAATCGGTTTGTATTTGAACCGATCGACTTATTGTTGTTGTTAATCTTCGTATTGGATCTTTTAATTGATTATTAGTTCTTCGTTGTTGTTGTTGTTGTTGTTGTTGACTTGTGGTTGATTTGTTGTTAATCGATGAATCGATTGGATAACCAACATGTGTTTCCCAATATTTAAGTAATTTATTCATAAATCTTTCGGGGGGGGGGAGAAAAATATCATCATTATTCAAAAATTCTAATTAAACAGAAAAAAAACAGACTTACTCCATATCGATATCGGTATTTTGTGATTTATCATTTTGTTGATCATTTTTAATTTTTCTAATTCTATTTCGATCAATCGGTGGTACATAGGTGGTGGTTGTTCCACCAGTTTGATGAATTGGAATTTTCGATGATGATGTTTTCGTTGATGAAGAATCAAATTGTTTTTCATTATTGGCAGTAGTATTACGTAATTGAAAAATATCATTTTCAAGTCGTCGAATACGATCGATTGTTGAACGTGACATATCATTGATTTCTTCCAATTTTGAAAGCCATTCATTAAATCCTTGTTGTTGTTTCATTTTGTTTACGGTTGTTTTATTTTGATCTTGATTTGGTTGAAATGTTGGTTTAAATTCGGTAAATATTCTAGTCTGTACACCATCCCTTGAAACTAAATTAAATGGATCAGATATCGATCTTTTTGATCGATCATTTATTGTAGTTTTATGTGAAAATATTTTCGAAACATTTTCTCGAACATTATTATCATCACCATTATCGATTGAATCTTTAGATCGTGTACGAATTAAATGTGCTTTAAATTTTGATCCATCATCATCATCATCATCATCATCATTGGGATTCGTTTGATTTGATTTAGATTGAAACTATAAAAATTCGGAAAAAAGAATTATATCACGAAACAAAAAATATAAACATCATCAGCAACTTACATGTTTCGTTGTTGTTGTTGTTGTCGTAGGTTGTGAAAAATGATCATCGATTTGATCATCATCATCGATTGTCGTTGAATTTAATATTGTTTTCTTTTTCAACGAAGGAAATCTTCTTCTTCGTTTATCAAAATGATCTTTTAGATTTTGCATTTCGCTAAAACACATTTGTAATTTATCTTGCATACTAAATTCAATATCACCATCATTATTTTGATTACCGGATTGTTGATTCGGACCTGCCGTTGTCACATCATCATTAGTGGTAGTTTTAATATTATTATTATTATCGTCAATTAGGTTAGATGTTTTTAATTCAATTTCTTCCTGATAAAATGATGATGGAAATGATGGATAATTTGAATTCGGTATTGTATGACGATGTTGTTTTTCTTTTTTATCTGGATTCATTTTATATTCTATGTTTTTTAATGATTATTTTCAATGTTTAGAATATAGTCGTTTCCGATTCTGATAACCAAAAAACAAAACAAAATTCTTGATAAAATCTGTAATGACCGACGAAAACAAAACCGACAAAAAAAATGATGATTCGTTGTTTCTGATTTCTGATCCATCCATCCATCCATCCATACCTGACTGTCAAATGTTTATTTTATTTTTCCAACAAACAGGCTTGTCTATCGAAAATTGTTGAAACAAACAAACAAAAAAAAATATTCAGCAGGTGCTTTAAATTTCAACCATAGTTATGTGTGTATGTGCCACACATTCTTTCATCAATTAATCCATTACATTTGTTCGCCCGTAATGTAATGTTATGTTGAATTTTGATTTTAAGTTGAAATTTTTTTTTTTTGTTTGCACGTTTTTCAATTTTTATTATTTTCAAATGATGTCAATATCAACATCGACTATGTCGATATTATTGACTCTTTCATTCATTCATTTTTCCATTTTTTTTTCATTATTATTATTGGAACACATTCGACACAGACACGTGATAATTATTTTGTTTATTTTGTTTGTTATCATCTGTGGTCATCCAAGATGGTTTTTGATGGAACATTTTCATTTTGTTTCAATGGTTCCATAATATGCATGAACTCTGACTCTATCTCTCTGTGTACACAAGAATACAAGGTGAACAGGTGGTAAACATAAGCGAATTCCCCGAAAAAAAATATTTGTCTGTTGTTGGCATCTATGGATCATAATTTCTTTCCTTTTAAAATGGGGAAAAAAATCAATTATTTAAACTAAATTGAAACAATTGATGAATTGTTTATTATTGAATTGATTGATTGATTTCCGATTGATTTTTCAAATCAATCATAATCATATGACCTGATTGATTTTAATTACACACTCTCACACACACACATAGCCAATTATGTTTGGAAAACATCAGAAAAAATGAAATTGATCATTGAATTGATCGATTTTTTTCCTTCTGTAATGATATCTTCCATCATCATTGACATTATGGAAAAAATTTGATAATCGATGAATCAGTTATCAGTTATTGCATGGTGGGAAGAATGAAGAAAGAGATGGGGGAAAAAAATGGAATTATGATAATAATAACGTTATCGACATCTGCGCCACCATCAAATAGACATCGATTGATTGATAAATATTTTTTTCGTTAAGCATAAACGACGATGAAATTTGCGACTCGAAAATGAACAACAAAAATTCAAGGACAATATACTGAAAATCAGGATTTTTGATTTCTGTTTTTTTTATATGGCTTTTTGGATATACAAAAGCGAATAACAGAACGAATCGATATCAAGAAGAAGAAAAAACTTTTGAGGAAATTTATTTTTTTTTCCATTGAAATACGTCATATTGATGGTCACATATCGATATATCTGTATTTCATTGTACGAGGTACATATGAGATATACAAAAAAAAAAAATACACACACGAACACGTTGGATGATCATACGAGAGAAAAAAAAAGAACACCATCCTCATCATCATTACCATTAACATCCAATCTGATGATGCGCTAAATTGTTTTTCTGACCATAGGGGTGGTGGTAATTAGATTAGATTAAATCCGATTGATTTTTTTTATTATTATTCCAATTCTATAGTGTAATTGGGATTTTGATTTTTGATTGGCAATATCACTTATCACTTTGATTTTTTTTTCATACACACACAAGAAATATAAATAAATATCCATTCTAAATGAATCGTTTTATAACAAAAAATAATTTATTCAAATATTTTGATTATTTTCATCCGATTAGATTGGCAACATCGTCAACAACTATATTACAAAGACGACCAAATTTATCACGTAAATAACCATTTTCATTTTATTTTTACTATTTTGAATTTCAATGACCAATTTTATGTTTATTTTCGCAAATTAGATCCAGCATTATGGTATGAAGATTATCCAATATCATTGATTGGTACAAGACAATCACCGATTAATATACGTAAAGAAAAATGTATTGCAAATAATCAAAAATTAGAATTACCACCATTAAAAATTGAATATCCAGAATTATTTAATGGTTTACGTATACGTAATCCAAAAGATGATACATATTTTGGTTGGCGTGTTGATATACCATATGATTTTGGTGATCAGGCTAGTATGTTTAATTTGATTATAGTATGATTATTTTTTTTGTTGTAAAATTAAAACATCTTTTTCATTCATTTATAATAGCCATTACAGGTGGACCATTAAATCATCATTATAAATTAATACAATTTCATGCACATTGGGGTAAAGATTGTCATTGTGGTTCTGAACATATTATCGATGGTAAACATTATTCAGCTGAAGTAATTATTGATTAAATGAATGAATATTTTTTACAAATGGAAATTATAATTATTTTTTGTTATATAATCCTTAATTAAGTTACATTTTGTACATTGGAATGCGGATCTTTATTCATCGGCACGTAAAGCAGCTGTATCAAAAGATGGTCTAACTGTTATAGCTGTTTTTCTTCAAGTATCCGATGATGCTAAACATTTATCATCATTACAGAATATTTGTGATGAAATACCAAATATTCGTTATAAAGGATTAATGAAAGAAATGGAAAAATCAATGAATATTTTAGAAATGATACCAAAAAATCGTTCATATTTTACCTATCTAGGTTCATTAACAACACCACCATTATGGGAAACAGTTACATGGATTATATTTGAACAACCAATTTATTGTACAAATGAACAATTAGATCGATTTCGTCAAATATCTTATTATCAAAAAGAAAATCAACATCAACAAAATGAACGTTCATTAGATGAAATTTATAATGGTGGTTCAAATGTACAAGAAAATTTTAGACCAGTACAACCATTGAATGGTCGTCAAATTATTTATGTACGAAATAATAATAATAATAATCATTAGGATAACCGTATTAATTATTTAATAAATTGTTTTTTTTATTCAAATAATGATTGATTGATTGTTTTAAATGAGGACAATGATAAGAGATGTTCAATTTTTTTTGTTGTTGTTGTTTGTTGTTAATAATAATAATTTTATTGAAAAACGCATATCCGTTAGGATAATTGCGCGAAAATTGAATTAAAAGAAAAATAAAAATAATACAATATAATTATAAAATTGCCTTGATGTGTGTTGTTGTTTGTTGCTGTTACATAACTAAACAATTATTTCGATTTGATTTTTTAAAATTTTGTTTTTCATTTGGTATCACTATACAACGTACAGCTTCTTCAAATATTTGTTTTAGGCCACGTTGTGTTAATGCTGAACATTCTAAATATTTAATTGCTTTAATTTTGGCTGCCATTTTTTGTCCTTGTTCACGACGTATTGGACATTGACCATATTGTGCTAATTGTGATAATGTTTCACGATCATCACGAAGATCAATTTTTGTACCGACTAGTATTATAGGAACATCATTACAATGGTGTCGTATTTCTGGTACCCATTTTACAGCAACATTTTCTAACTATTATTTGATAAATCGACAAAAAAAAAATTCAAATTTAAATGTAAAACTTGTCATTATGAATAACATACCGAAGGTGGTGAAACAACGGAAAAACAAACTAAAAATATATCAGTCTATCACACAAGATGAACAGAGAAATAGAAATTTGAAACAGAAATAAAAAATTTAGGATTACCTGTGGATATGATAATGGTCGTAAACGATCATAATCTTCTTGTCCGGCTGTATCCCATAAACCTAATGAAACTGTTTCACCATTACATGTAATTAATGATGAATAATTATCGAATCTTTTTTAAAATAATCGAAGAAAATTTCAATTAAATTCAATCAGAATCAGAAATTGAAAATTGAAAAAAAACTTACACAGTGGGAACATATTCTCCGGGAAATGAATCTGTCTATCTCGATATTGAGACAAAAAAAACACCGATCAATCAATTGAATGAATTTTTTCATTATCAAAATAATAATTACCGTAAATGAAATAAGCATACAGGTTTTTCCAACTGTACCATCACCAACAACAACACATTTAACAGCACGTGTAGCACGTCGTATTTCTTTTCCTTGTAAATCCATTTTTTAAAAAGAATAAAATTTCTAAAAAAAATGATAATAAAATAAAATGGCGAGTGTATTCAGTTTGGCTTTTTTTTTGGTATCAAAAAATTTGATGATGATTATGATGAGTATTGTTAACTAGATTTGACAGTTTCAATATATTGTTTAATTAATCTTTATCACATGATGATGATGATGAAATTGGACAATTTTTGGTTTCGCGATAATAGAATTGATGATTGAATAATCGATGATTGGCAAATAATAATCATGACATAAGCAATTGAATCGATTTGATTGTCGTCGTAGTTGATGAATGGTTAAGGCCAATCAAAATTAGAAATGTGATGAAGTTCTTGATTCTCGTAAATATATACAAAAAATAAACAAACAGGCCATATGGATTTGTCGTCGTTAATAGTTTTTTTTTTGTTGTTGAGCTTATGAGAAGAGAAGAGTGGATAATTGATTTTTCAATTTAAAAAACATGTGCATAATTAACAAAACAGATGAATCCAAAAAAAAACCAGAAAATATTGAATTCCAAGAAATAGTATCCAATTTGGGCGTGCACACATCCATGACCATGAGTAGCCATTTTGGATCGCCATCTATGGATTGAAAGAAAAAAAAATAGTGAAAATAAATTCGTTTTTACGAAATAAAAATCCAAATCGCATTATCAATTATCATCAATAGATGGCGGATATTGAATAGCGATTCATCGAATTGATGGAACGGAAGAAATGATATTGGCCATCAACCGCTATAGCCAGCAATTCGTCTGAAAAAAAAGAAATATTCTTTTACCATTCGAATATAAATTGAAATAATGAATGTGTGAGAAGCTTTATTGAGCATTATCATCATCATCATCATAAATGAAATAAGATTAAATCAAATCATAAATGACCAGAATGATGTGTCCCTTGTTGAAATTGAATTTATCATTATTCAATAGTTCTTTCAAAGAATGTTTTTCATTTTGTTTCGTGAATGTTGTTGTTGTTGTTATTGTTGAATCGTCATCATGATCATTTCAATTTCGAATTCGGAAACTCAAAAAAAAATTCTAATTCTACACACTTAATAGGTTTCGTTCGAAATAGACATCATGTGATCACATTTTGAAAAAAAAAGTGAATTTTCAATTTTCATTTTTTTTCAATTCTTTTTTATTTTGAACTTTTTTTCCACTTTTTTTGGTTAACAATGGGAAACCCGAAAGAAAGAATCATATTATATAACAAATTAGCCTGTCGAGAAATCGATAACGATGATGATGATTGTGCTGGTCGGTGGAAGAAAAAAAAGTTTTTTCCGTCATTGAACAACTGAACTGAACCAAATTGAATTGAATTTTTTCTTCTTCTTTTTTTTTTGTTCTGGTTGGTTATCCAAGAAAAAAACCATAGACAAAACATTCGTTTGTCAAAACTAAAAACAAAAAAGTTTTGAAATTGTTTTTTATTTTTTGTTTTGAAAAATTTTGTTTTTTGTTTCTAGTTCAATTCGTTCGAATTAATTTTGATTAATTGATATAATTCTATACACTAATAATACTTAAATGATCAGTTAAAGTTGAAATAGAACAAGGACACTCACTCACTCACTCATTTCCCTTTGGAAAATTCGAACACAATGATTCTTTTGTTTGTTCTTCATCATCATAATTTTTTCTGATTGATCGGAAATTGAAAGAATATAACGGGAACTACAACAACAAGAACAACGACCACTCATTATTATCATGGATCATCATCATCATCAAACGAAAACAACAGTAAAAAACGGAAATGAATGGCATATATGCAGATTTAATCAGAAAAACCAGATGCGTGTATATATTTGCAAGATCATCAAGAAAAAAATCAAGCTTCAACGAAGAAGTAAAAAAAAATCCATTATTCATATTTGTGTCGTTAAAGAAAGAAAGAAAGAGAAAAACAATGTTTATTTATACAAAATACATCTGAAAAGATTCATATAGCCGAAAAAAAAAGAAATATTGATTCCCAATTCCAATGATGATGATGACATACGTAATTTTTTCTTCTCTAAACAAATTAATATAACATCAATTGGCAACAAAGGCAATGTATTCATATTCATGAATTCCTAATATATATTAACTGAAGAATAATTTTCTTTACTTTTTCTTTCATTATATTTTTAGATGTTTGAATTGAATTGAATCGAATGAATTTGGATCAATTTCTATTTTGTTTGTGTGTACATATTGAATTTTCGTGAAAGGAATCATTTGAAAACTGAAACAAAAAAAAATCGTTAACTAAATCAACCTATCAATGTTGATCAACATTAATGAAATTGTTGATGATAATAAAAAACAAGAATCTATTCTATCTTATCGACCAATCTTAATATTGAAAAAACAAACTGGGAATAGGAAATATGAAGCAACTTCATATTCATTATCTCTTTCTTCTTTCCATCCAAAAATAATATAATCAAATCATAGAATCCTGTATACCTCTATACTTTTTCATTATCATTATTATTTGAGAAACTAAGTATCGTTTTTTTTGTTTTGTTTTTCTCAATTTTTTTTCCATTTAGATTCACTCATGTTTCTTTTTTTGGATCTTGGAAAATGTTCATCATTGATATTGTTGATTCAATTAATCCAATAACAACAACAATATACACATTACATCATCATATTTTCGTTTTTGTTTCCTGGAAACAAAAAACGAATGAATTTTCTCTTATATATATAGACATTATATCCAGATTATCGTTATTATTTACACAACAGAATTGAACAAATGTTATTTGCTTTTGCTTTGTTGTTGTTGTTGTTGCTGATATATGTTTTTGTTCAACAATATCCGGATTTGAATTCTGTTTTTATTTGATATCTGTTTTTGAAAGTCAGCAAACAACAACAACAAGAATTGTTGAAAAAGTTTTTTCCATTCTCTTTTCTATTTGTCTTGCTTCAATTGGAAATTTTTTTTGTTTTTGTTTTTTTTTTAATTAAATAATTGAATTCAATTGGCCAATACACCCCCATATTATTTGGCACGATTGGCTGATTTTATTTCACTCTTTCTTTTTGTTTGAAATAAAATCCATTAACCATGGTTGCAGCAAATTGAATTCAATCCATATGGTCATTTTTGTTTGTTTTCGGTTGTTCGTTATTTTCGGTTGTCAAACCCAAAAAGACAACAACAACAACAACAAAAATGTCACAACTAACTTGGCTATATTAACACTATTTAGAGGACTTGAACTTTTTTTTTCTTCAATTGAAACGAAAACTGAATTTGACAGCTTTTTTTCGTTTTAATCATCATCCAGTATCAATCGTTGAAATGTTTTTCACTTCTTGACACACCAGACACACACCAACACACATTTACAGATTCACGATGATGATGATAATATCATCTTATATGACAGATGATAAGAAGAAGAAGAAGAGGGAGAAAAAAACATTATATAACAGTTTGTCTTGACATTTTCTTCTTCTTCTTCTTCTTTTCAAAAAAGATAAACATTCATTACATACATCAATCCTATTTGAATGTTGCCGACATTCGTCAATCGTCGACGGCCAAAAAAATTTTATTTAGATCAGTCAGGGAAATCATTCACGCACACAACAAACACTTTAAATATTGACAATTCAATTCTTTACATTTTGGAGAAAAAATTATTCAATTTAGTCCGTTGATTCTTTTCGTAGTCGTTCACACACACAAACACACCAACACAATTTGATCTTTCATGATTGGTCATTGTCCTTGAAATTTTTTTTTCCAAAGTTTCGCTTAGCTAAATAATCATTATTCTTTCGTTTTTTTTGAAGAAAAAAATTGAAATTTTTATTCAAATATTGACATACATCCACACACAAAAACACTTGACTTTTCTTTTCTGGAAATGGTCTGTGTCTGTGTCTATGTTATGTAAAGAAGTCGTCCAAAAACAGATAGAGAAAGAAAAAGAAAATTATGCAAACACATTTTCAATGTTAATGTTTTTCGTTTCTTGTTTCGTTTATCACACCTGTTCAATAATTGAAATTTTCGAAAAAAATTTTTAAAAATCAAAAATCTTTTTTCATTTTGACCGCTGTCCATTCCTCAAGCTTTGGTTGATTTGATGATGGCCACACAACAAAAAACATCCTGATCAATAATGATTATTCTCGCCGGACATTTGCTTTTTTTAAAACTTCGAAAAAATCCTTATGATTATGGTCATCTTCATCATCATTATGATAATCATAATGATGACCATAATCCCACCAACAAAAAGAAACGAAGACCACCATATGGATAATGATAATAATTTGTATCGAACTGAAAAAAAACTTTTCATTTTTGCCGGCCCAAAACAAAATAAATTAAAAGGCGAGAAACTTTTCTCTGATCAGAGATTAATTTTTTTTATAATCTGGATTTGGAAATAAAAAAGAATCCAACCAACCAACCAACCAAACAAGATTTATGTTGTTGTTGTTGTTTAGCCTTTCATCTATGTGTTGAATCGAAGATGCTTAAACCGAAGAAAAACTTGAATAAATTTTCAAAAAGAAAAACCGGCCGGCCCTACATCTTTTAACATTTCAGACCTTTTTTCTCCTCGCTGTGTTTGTGGATTGGATTGTTCGGTAGACACTTTTAGTCTTTTTTTGTCGACGAAGACGACGACGACGATAATGATAACTATTAAATGGTAATTTTTTTTTCGCACATCTTTTTTTTTGATTTTTCATTTAGTTATTTCAGAGTTTTTAAAAGTTTTTTTTCTTTCAAATGTTTATAATCACTTTTGGGTGTTTGTTTGTTTCTGTTTGTGTTTTGGCTGTTAACGCTAATAACGTTCTTTTTTCTTCATTTTGCGAATCAAAAATATGTGATGGTTGAAATGTAAATTATTATCATTATCATTGCCCTGATTATCATTCGCCAATGGTTAATGGTTGCTAAAATTGGAGGGTTTGTTGTTGTTGTTGTTCTGTTTCTCTCAACTTTTTTTTTGGATCAAACAAAAAAACATCTGACTAGCAGGCAGCAGCCGTTTTGTTCGGTATATAAAGCACATAATATCCACAGTCACACAGTCAAAAAGCAGATGTTCCTCAATGAGAATTATTCTTTACAAAAATTTCTTTTCAATATTGACGACATTCAGTCAGTTTTCTGCTTTGATTTTGTTTTGTTGGACATTTTAAATACAGTTCTGGTTTCATCAGTGTTTCTTTAGAAAATCAAAAAACCGGATGATAAATTTTTTTGCTCTCCGGTATTTCATTTTATTATCATTCAAAGATTCTTCTGATTTGTCCTGCTAAAATTTCATTATGATTCTCAAAATGATTTTCACTGTTTTTTTTTCTCTCCCTTATTATTCTAACGAATGTTGATGGTAATAACTCAACTATACTAGCAAAATTATTCGACGAAACCAAACCAAACCAACTAACAAATTCAAACCAAGCTGTGCATGTGTCTGTGTGTGTTTGTTATGTGTGCAAAATATATTGGAATATTCTCTCAGAATTCTATCCGATCAAACTGCGCCGATTCCGTTGATTCATTCTATACACATTCTGTATATCGCACCAAACAAACAAGAACTGTATGTAAAATTGTATCAAAAAACGTTGAAAATGTTTCCACCACACTAAAACGGGAGAGAGAAATTACCAAAAAAAAAAAAAAACGAAAAAAACAGACCAGGCTATATGGAATCTCTATGAAATTGTTGTTGTACAGAATTTTCTGTTAACTTTATCTGATCTGGTCTTTATTGGCAAATGGATGGCGGCGGCGGTGCTTTATGCGGCAGTGAATGAATCCTAATGGTCTGCTATTTCAATGATTCATTCGATATTCTATCGACTAGTTGGTTGGTTGGTTGAATTGTATTTGGCAGTTGTTGTTGTTGTTTGTTATGATCATCACTATGTTGTAATAGTTTGACCCGAAGAAGAAGAAGAAAAAAAAGCCGCTTTTTTGGTTTTTCCCTACCAAAATTATCAAATTTTTTTTCTGGTTATTTTCCCGTGTGTGTTTTACATTCATTCATTCATCGACAAGTGTGTCGGGTGGTGTTTCTGGTCGTCGTTGTCGAAATCAACCAGAAAAACACATCATCATCAGCATTCTCATTCACAATTCATTATGTGAAAAAAAATCTCTGTGTATTTCGTATGTTGTGTGTGTGTATGACATAAACACAAAATAAACAAACAAACAAAAACCAAAATCAAATCAAAACATATAAGATTTTTTTTGGGTTATTTATTTGTGTGTGCAACAATATATCCTACCAAATTTCCTTTATAACACAAAAAAAGGAAAAAATCCAGTAAGTATCTTTTTTTTATTTTCGTTTTTTATTTCACTGAGAAATATTACAATCTTTTTTATATCAAAAGAATATTTCTGTTTTACTTGATTTAATTTCTGTTTCCTAAATCCAAAAAAAATAACCAATTGATTTTGAAAGAAAATCAATGGGAAAAAAATACAAAGACAACGACCGTTGATCGAAATCCTTATCATCTTTGTCATTATTTTTTCATCAATCATCCTTCAAACATTATTATTTTCATATATAGAGTGACCGAATAACCGTTTTTTTTCACCCCGTTTTAATAACAGTTCAGAAAATAAAACAAGGTAAATTTTGTCACATTGTTGTTAGTCATCAAAAAAACTGAACGAAAACAGAACAATCAAACAAAGTAAAACCGTTGAAAATAATACTAACCGACCGACCGACTTACACTAGCACAGGTATATTTGACAATGGCCTTCTTCTTCTTCTTTTTTGTTGGTCCATCGGTAGTTTTAATAATAGCGGTGGTGGTGGTGGTGGTGGTGGTGGTAGATAAAATAGTATGTTGATAATAATGACTTTTAAAATAATGTCACTTTGTGCCAAACAAACATAACCAAAAATACCAACAAAAAAAACACCGATCCAAAAGAACATTTTTACTCAATATATTGAGAAGAAAAGTAACATTTACCTTTATTATTATCGTTTTTTTCCAAGTATCAAAAAAAACGAAATACATTCTGTAAATTTCGATTCCGAATCTAAATTCAATAACCGCGAGAGAAGAAAAAAAAACAAATTTCTGGTTTGTGTTCCTGGTGTTCTCTGTGTGTTGGTGCTCTCAATTTTGTCATCTGGTACCTGGTTTGTTGAATCTTTGTCATCATCATTAAAAAATATAGTCATTTTATAAGAAGATATCATTAACAAAATATGTATGTGTTGTTTATGTCTATCTTTAGAAGAAAAAAATGAGAGAATATATTCTGTCAAAACATTTGGGAAATGAATCTTTCTTTTCTTTTCTTTCTTTTTTTTATGACAATAATGATGATGACAAGTGAATTCCTATGTGTGTTTATGTTTGTTTTGCATTCATCATCATCATAATACCATTATCAATTTCGCGTTCTGTGTGTGTGTATTAGAATTCTGTTTACCAGTTATGATCTAAAGATGTATTTTTTTTTGTTTCTTCTTTCGTAGAATCATAAACGAAATGATTTTTTCTTTAATGATGATGGTACTTTGTTGAGGTAGTGTGTCTGTAGAATTCAATTTCAATTTTCAACAAAATTTTGCTGTTGAAAATTGAAAAAAAAAAATTTGTTTCCCATAAACCAAGCAATGTCTGTCATCATCCAAATCATCATTCAATCATTTTTATGTCCATAGGCATCATCATCATTTGGGATTTGTCCTTTTTTTTCCATTTTTCATTGCTGCTGTTGCTGTTATGTCTGCATTCAATTATTCTGATTGTTTTTTTGTTGTTGTTGTTGCTGTTTGTTTGTTGAAATATTTTCTGGCATTTTTTTCTGCGAATTAAATTGATGATTGGATCATTTTTTTCGGGTTCTCTGTCCGCATCACGTCATATTTGATTTCAATTTGTGTGTGTGTGTGATGTGTTTTTCTAATATTTTTCAATTCAATTCAATCAATTCAAAATTTGAATGAAAACAAAATTTTTTTTTGCAAAGAAACTTTTTTAGAAGCTTTTTTTCTTGGAAACTTTTTACATTTTAAGAAAATTTTCTTTAAAAAAAATAATTATTGATGTTTGGTTAATGTATGCTGTTACTGTTGAAATTTTGGTTTTTCTTTTTTCCTTCGAATTTAGGTCTGTTGGAATCATCAATGTATTCAGCAAATGTTTAATTCAATTACATTATCATTTACAATCGATTATATGAATGTGTTTGTGTGTGTATGTGTGAATCCCGTGAAGAATATTCTTTCGAAAAACACACACATTGAAATTCGTTTTTGTTTCCGGGAAAAATATTCTCTTATTTGTTATTAGATTTTTCTACAATAACAACAATTCATTCAGCCAAATGGCCAATGATCTTTTTCTTTTGGCTAAATTCCATTATATAACAAGTCACAAATGTTTAACCAACTTGGTTGGTTGGATTTAATATTTTTCATTCATTCATTCATTCAAGCTGTAATTGGACAGAAAGATTAATTGATGAAAATTAAGTGTTCTCTGTCTCTGTTTTGTGTTTGTGTGAAACACATTCTCAACACAAACACTTACACTCAATGAAATGAATCACACTTTATTTTATAAAATGAATTTCGACAACAACAACAACAACTGTATAAGAATATATTCTCTCTTAATAATGGTAATTGATCTATCTGTATGGTGAAACAGCAATTCCACTCAATTGTTTTTAGTTGATGAAAACAAAATATAAAGTAAAATCATTTTCTCGTTTTTTCGTATCGTTCAACCTTAAAGTTGTTGTTGTTTGATTCAGAAAAAATACTGCTGCTACTGTTTTCAATTATTAATTCAACTATTATTTTCTTATTGTTTTTATAAATTAATAATTTAATCTGTTCATCAATTATTACCTCCATTACTGCAATCATCACCCCAGCGCATTCACAACAACAACAACGACAAAAAAAGTCAATTTATTTTAAGGATTTCTGCATTCATCTTGATTATCAACACCAATTCTATTGACCAAACCTATTTCAACATAGATAGAACAAACAAACAAACAAATATACAGAATAAGAATTTATAACCATTTGTTTAGGTCTGTGTTATTTATTTTTCGGGTAAAGAATTTCCGAATATCGGTGGTCCTGATCCTGGTGATAACAACCAAACCTACACAAGTGAATATTAATGATAATGATGGTTCAATGTTTAAGAATTTTCAAAGAATCCATTAATCAATGATTAAAACACAAACACACACAACAAACTATTGTGAAAAAAATAATGATTCTTGGTAGTCAGTTAGTAAGTTGGTTGACAAATTCTTCTTTCCAAAGAATTTCCCTTTAAATAAATAAATAAATAAATTGATCTAATGATGATGATGATGATGAGAATCATCATTATAATTATAATTATAATGATTATAAAGAATAAACAAGTATGACCATCATTATTATAATTTTAATGAAAAGTTTTTCGTTTTTTTCTCGTTTTGAAAATATTTTCAATTTATCAATTTCATATTAACTATTTTCTGGTATAACAAGTAAAGTTTTTTTTTTACTGGAAAAAGTTTTCCATTATCTTTTGTTTGCCCAAAACAAATGTCGGGTTTCCATTTACATTTTTTACATTTTTTTTAGTTTTGGTAAAAAATATTCAATGCCCTTATGCTGTTTATTCCCTTAGTTTTATAATGATGTTGATGATGATGATGATGGAAATACTTTTTCATTAATAATTTTTTAATGTTTTTTTTTCTTTTTTGTTTCTTGTTTCCAAAAAAAATTTACAACATACACAGAATGTTACCAGATTGATGATAATGGAATCGATCGATTTGATCCGGTTTGATGAATTTAGGTTAACCTTATTATTAAACATACTGTGAATATTCATAAAGCAAAGCAGCTAAAGGAACCACCAAATATAATGAAACTATGGAATCAATAAAAAACATTAAATATTATCATCATAGACATTGTTTTTTATCATCATCGTCGTCATTAATAATGAGGATGGTGATAATTTTGTTGTTGTTGTTGTTGTCATCATTAACATCGGCCAAACCAACAATAACCAAAACTGGTCAACAACAACAACGATTATTTCGATTTGATTATTCTCAAATGTTGGCGATAAATACGACAACAACAACAACAACAACACTTTTGCCATCAATGTTGACAAAAATCAATCATCATAATGAAATTATTCATAACAACAACAATGATCATCATCATCAACAAAATCCCTATCTTGATATTAATCTAATTAATTTATTACCCGAAGCAAATTTATTATTTTTAGATGAAACAAATTTTGTTCATCAACAGGAAAATTCAAATCAACGACCAATCTTTAATAAATTGAACAGATTAAATGAATCAAAATCATCATCAATTATTAATAAGGATGAACAGGACAAAATCGTTGATATTCGGTAAGTATTATTACTTAATTTCATTGATTGAATGTATGATTTAATTAGTTTTCAATGCACATACGACATTGCATTGGACAATTGGACAACTGTGCCATAAAGAATTTTGGTCGTAAAAAATAAGAATCCTGGAAACTATTCTGGAAAAAAGAAAATCTGATCAAAAATTCTTGATTTTCGTTTCATTTTTTCTTTTAATGATCAATCCTTAAGGGCAATATATTTTCTCGTTTTTCTTTTTTTTCGTTTGATTCAAGATTCGATTCAATAAGAATTATTTAGTTTCCTTAACTTTTTGTTTTCCATTCTTCTTTGCTTCATCATCATCTAATTTCTAGTTAGAGTTTTTTTGTTTTATTTGCTTCATTAGTGACAATGATGATGATGATGACGATAAAAATATATAGAATTTTCGAGAATAATAATTGCAATGGCAAGAAAAAACAATAGAAAAATATTCCTCCTTCTTCTTTCATTGCAGAAGGGAAATTCTTTGTTTTTTTTTTGTTCATTCGTTCCATTGTGACATATTATAACATTTTGGAAACTTTGAATTAGTTGAATGAATATTATTATGGATGAATGAATAGATTTATTCATAATAATAATTCAAAAGAAAGAAAAAAGCAAAGCAAAGAAATTCTTGTTAAAATCGAATCGGAATTGAAAATGAAAATGAAAAAGAAAATGAAAAGAAATATTCTGGCTATTTTCAAGCAATTTATTCATTCATTCATTCATTCCAGTCGACAATATGTCTTGGATTCGGAATTTGTCTTTGTTTTTTCTTACTTGAGTTTGAATAATGTTTTTTTTTTTGTTTTTGGATGAAAATTTACGGGATTTTTTCCGTTTTCTCTCTCTACATTTATTTATTTATATTCTTTGTAAATCACAAATGAAACAAAACAAAAAACAACAGAAAAAAAACATTTATTATTTTTTAGTTCTAAGGGATAAATATCTTCTAGAGAATTTCACTGCTTTCATCATTTTGTTTGTTTGTTTGATGGTTCAAGATTGTCATTCATTTCATTCAAGTCAGTCCAGAATTTTGTTTTTCCCCTTTTGTCCATTAGCCACCATATTGTCACCATCAATTATTAGTTGTAACAAATTTCTTTATCGAAATATATTGGTCACATTTCAATTCTTTCTTTCCTTCTGATCATATGATATTCTCATATAATGTATATCATTCATTCATTCATCTTGAATTCTCGACTGCTGTTTTTCTACAGAATTCTCAGCGCTTTCTTCATACATTAACACATTTGACATAGATTTTTTTTGTTGTTGTTTATTCTGGATTCGTTCTAGTTTCTGAACAAAAAAAGAAAACATTGAAAAAATAGATGTTTTTTTGTTTGGGTAAAGATTTATTTTGTTTTTTTGTTTTCTTTCCATTTCCATTCTATTTCGCATCTAATGTCATTAGACACATATGTTTGTTTTTTCGGTTCTGATTCTGGTTAATATGGTTTTTTTGTTTCTTCAAATGGTAAATGGTTACTATGTTTTTATATTTGTCGTTATTCAAACTTGATAAATTTTCACACATCCGAAGCAAATCTAAATCTAAATGAATTACGTTCTACATAAATAATTTTCTTCATTAATTTTCATAATTTCGTTTGAAGAAAACCCAAAACGGAGCATATATACCATACGATAATAATATATTTACATTAAATGGCCCGGTATAGTGTGTTAATTACTTTAACACCATCACCATCACCACTAAGCATTGAGTGTGTGTGGATGTTTTCCGGTACAAAACTTTTCAATCAATTTTTTTCACATCAACATCATAGACAATGATGATGATGGTGGAAAATGAATTTTTCTCATTCTCATTCTCGATTCAAGTTTTTTCCTGTATGTTCGTGTTATTCTCATTATTTTTGTTCATAAAAAAAATAATTATATTCATGAAGGGAAAATTTTCCTTCTTTCTCTTTCTTCTTTTTCCCGGAAATATTTCACAATGTTGTTTTGTTTAGCTGTTAAGTTTGTTGTTAAATTCAAGTCGATATTGTTGTTGTGTAATTATAATAACGACGTCGTCATCGTCATTGATCATCAACACATCATCATCATATTAACAATTCAACAACAGAACCCAAAACAGAATAATTAAGCTAATTATAAATAATTTTGCTTTGTTTTTTCTTTTCTCGTGCTTGCTTGTATGTTTTGGTCGTTATTTTAGATATTTTTTTTATTTTGGCTGATCGATTTTCGATCATTCAACATACAAACAAACAAACAACCGATAAAGATTCTGACACTATAATCATGATGATAATGTATTTACTGATGCTGCTGTTTCGAAAAATAATTACAACCGATAAAATTCACCATAGATATTTGTGTGAATTTCTGCCTGTTTGTTTCGGTTTTATATATAGAGATAATGATTTCGGAAATGATTTTCATTTTCAATGATGATAATACAAAAAAGAAATTAATCGAAAATCGAATGAATAGAATGTTCTTCTTATTATTTGACAATTTTCATTTGATTATCATCATTTTCATTCGGTTATTATCAATGAAATTATCCGGATCTGTATATTCGATTACTCGATTCAAAAACAAAGAAAAAAACCGATTATATCTCGTTTCATATTTTATGATTAATATATTTTTTTGTGAACAACCAACATTCATGTTTTCTCTCTCTCTCTCTCTCTCTCTCTCTCTCTCTCTCTCTCTCTCTCTCTTTGTGTGTTTGTTTCTAAATATTATTATCATTTTCTTTTAATTGAAAAGAAATTTGATCCAAACAAAATCTTTCGGTTGGAAAATTGTTTTTTTCATATATAAGAATTCGGATTCTGTTTTTGGTCATTGATAATGGTCACAGAAAAACCAAGTTCATTTTTTTCATTCACAATTTAATTCATTGTGTCTCTTGAATCTCTATTTTTTTCGATATTTTCGTAAAATATTTTTCCTAATCTGAATACAAGAAATTCAATGCATCTCATTCAATTTATACCATTCAAAATGGAACTCCTGCAAAACTTTGGTTATAAAATGGTAACCTTTTCTCTGTTATTGTTCATCGTTTCAGGAGATTGAGTAAAGATTCTCAACTTAATTTAGAGCTCAGAAAGAAAGGAAAAAGCAACCAAACAAACGAACCGAAAACGAATACCAAAACATAAAAGGATTATGATTCACACACACACGCACAAATAGAAATAGCATCCACAATGGAATGTGTTTCCCAATAGCTCTCTTCATTGAAAAACTAAACGAGAAACGCTTCAGCAATCAACGAGTGAAAACGAGTGAAAGAATGAAGAAAAATAAAGAAAAACGGATGCTTTGAAAAGGATAAATTGTTGTTGTTGTTGCCGTTGTTGTTGAAATAGCATCCCGACAGAATTTATATTGAAAAAAAAAGAAAAAGAAAAAACTATCCTTGGCTTTTTTTTTTTTCTTCCTGAGTTTCAAACTGGATCGATCAAAGTAAAATATATTTATTTTTTTTTTGGAATTTTTATTGTTGTTGTTGTTGTTG
Source organism: Dermatophagoides pteronyssinus (assembly GCF_027571235.1). NCBI lineage: Eukaryota > Metazoa > Arthropoda > Arachnida > Sarcoptiformes > Pyroglyphidae > Dermatophagoides > Dermatophagoides pteronyssinus. The sequence goes on from NW_027461530.1 coordinate 1,841,169, forward strand.
TTGTCAGGGTAAATATTCTTTTCACTATTCACAGACACACACACTTAACTTTTGTACAGGAATTTTGGAATTTTCAATACGTTTTTGTTGTTGTTGTTGTTGTTATTATCGTTTTTTTCATCAAATGACATAGAGTTTCATAAGAATCTCATATATGATGTGTGTTTGGTTGGTTGAGTTGAGTTGGTGTTTGTCATCATTATCATCATCATCATCATCATTGTGGTGGTGGTTTATTCAAATTGAATTTGAATTTCAAAAAAAAAAATTCTGCATGAATGAATTTGTGTGTGTGTGTGTGTGTGGTTTTCTTTTGTATACTTTTGAAAATTTATTGGTTTTTCTTAACGAACGAAAGAAAAGAATCCGACGATCGAATTAAGATTACCCATTACTGAAAATAGATTTATTCTGGTGGTAGCCTATTTGAAACATGGTTTCTTTTTTTTTGGTTTTGGTTTCGAAGATAATAAATTTAAAGATTTTCTTTCTTTCTTTCGGTAGTGGTGGTGGTATTATCATTTTTTTCTGCTTCCAACCAGAATTAATCCTTTTTGATTGAAATAAAATTTTTCAAAGAAATTTTCCAATAAAAATTTTTCTTTCAAGAAATTTTTTTTCCGAAAAGTTTTCCTTGTTAAATTAAATTTTTCTACCCAAAGAAGAAATAAAAAAAAAACCAATTTCATTTTGATTTTAATTTTATCTTTTCACCTTTCTCTCATCAAATCGTCGATGAAAATCAACAAAAATTCTTACACCTGGTACACCACATTCTGTGTGTGTGGTATGAGAAAATTATAATTCAATTTTTGGATTGTGTGATTTGAGGACAACAAGAAAAAATTTTCCAATAAAGTCTTCGATAATGATGATGATGATGATGATAAAATGAACAATTTTTTTCTGTGCTTTCCTCAAATAATTCTTGTTCATATTCGGGATGTTTTCATTCATTCATTCCATTGCATTCCGGGATGCTCATGAATTATTTATTAGCAGAGAAAAAGAAAAAAAAAATTGGTTATGTAATTCTGGATTTTTTTCCCGTTGTTGTTGTTGTTGTTATTGCCAAACTTCCATTTGAGAAACAAAAAAAAACAATTGAAAATTGAATGAATGAAAACATCGGTTGTCTGTCAAACAAGAACCAAAACAACAACAAAAACAAACGAAAAATTTCGGATGTTAATGTGATGATTATCAATGATGTTTATGTTTTTCAACATTCAATTTTTTTTTGGAAAATATTTGTTGCCAAAAACGAAAAATTGAATATGCTGAATCAGCTATGGAAAAAAAAGAAACTTTACTTGAAAATCATTTGAATCAAACGTTTTTCTTTCTTTTTTCAATGTTTTCCAATGTTTTTCATTGGCATTGATCCAGCCGGGCAAATTGACTTTCATAGCCAAGAAATAATGATGATTGAAAAAGAAAATTTGAAACAATTTTCTTTTCATCATTATTACTGTGATAGCTAAGTAAATAAATCGTAAACAGAAAATTTTTCCAATGAATCGAATCAAATCGATCATAAAACAACAATATTAATATCAATATCGATTCTGTAAATGGATGAATGAAGATTTTTATTTATTTACTTTTTGCCAAATGTTTATTATTATTAGTTTTTTTTCATATTGAAAATTTATTTTTATTGTCTAAAATGATGTTATTGAAAAAATATTTCCATGGAAGAAATTTTTCATTTATTTCCCGGAAACTTTCTTCTTGCGTCAAAGAATCTCCATAAAAAAATTGCTCAAAACAAATAGAACTGCCATAAAATTAGCCATATGTGTGATTCAATTGTTAAAATTTGATTGAATAAACATCGATGATGAAGATGATAACCCGAAAACAATCCATTTTTTTTCGAAATTAATTTTGAAATTTGATGAACATTTTCTCGATTATAAAATGCTGGTATGAGATGTTTTTTGTTTCAAAATAAACAAAAACTGTAAACAAATGCAGATCATTTCTATGAAAGTTTTTTGTCTTTTTTACATTTCCACAGGAAAGAAAAATGCCTAAATGGTATTTGTTGATGGCGATAATAAGCTTTCCATTTTTATTTTCTCTGAAGCAAACATTCTTTAAAATTCAAAAACAAATTGTTTTCGCTTTTTCTCGTTTTGTTCGCTTCTATAGAAAATCATTTTCTTAGCTTTTTTTGTTTTTTGTGACTTGATACTTTGCATGATAATGATGATGATCACTGAAAAATCGTTTCCAGAAAAAAGAAAAAATCCGTTTTTTTTTTGTTCTTACGAAAAACTCTAATAAGTTTAAGCAAAATAAATAAATCTATTCGGAATTTGTCATTCTCTTTCATTGAATTTTATTTTATGTTTTCTTTTTTTTTCTTCAAAATTTATTTCTTTTTCTTAAACGAAAAGATTCTTTCTCTTTTGCTTTCGCTTTTGCTCCCATTTTAAAATGAAAATTGACAATTCCGGAGTGCAAGAAGAGAGAATAGAGAAAGCCTTCCTTAAATTGAAGAAGTAAAATTTAAAATGAAATAAATGAAGAAAAAAAAGTGAAAATTTTTTTCGTTTTTCCCATTTACCAGGCTTGCTTTGCTCTAAATGGATGGAAAATCTAATTTGTTTATTGTCTTCAATAACGGGAACAACTGAAAACAAAACAGAAAACAAAAACCGTTCGACAAATAATGGTCATCGGTCATTCCATCATTTGACTTTTTCTCTCAATGTTTGTTTGTTTGTTTCATTTGTTGGTTGTTGTTGTCGTTTTCAATTGGTTTCATCCATCATCATTCATCTTGTTCTACCCATCCTTCTATAGACAACCAACTGGCCAACCGCCCACACACATGATGGCAATAAAAACAATGATGAAAAAAAAGGATGATTTGATTTTGTTTCATTCGTAATAATATTTATTTTTTAAATGGCTTCTTTTTTTCTTCAAAAAGAAAAAAATCCTGATGATAATAATAATAGTGGATTGTAGTAGTTGATGATGACTACAATCTTAACACGATGTTCCTTGTTCCAAAAAAAAATTTAGTTCCTCCTATTTCAAACACATAATACACACTTTTTTTTAAAGAATTTTTCATTTTTTATTTTTTGTCAATCCAAAAATTTCATTTCCATTATCACTCTCACTCTCTTTGCTCAACAAAGCATGTTGTAATTGAATTTATCTTTTGTCGTCGTCGTCAGTTATTCTGTTTTGAATGAGAGTGAGAAGGTCACAAACATACAAATGGGAAAGACAAAATCCATTTTCATTTTCGTTTTGCTTAACATCCATATTCAATTATAATATTCTAACCTTTTTTTCCCTTCGTCGTCCATAATAGGATCTAATAATCTAGTTTTTTTTTGGTAACAAAAAAAAATGATTGTTACTTAGCTTTTTCTTTTTGTCCCTGTCGACAGAGTGAGAGTATCCAATTCAAATAGAGATGGAATAATGTTTCCTATGCCTTCCATTGTTTTATTTGGGTTTGTTTTTTGTTTCTGTTTCTGTTTGAATTTGGATTGTCATCATCAGCAATTGTCATCATCATTTTTTTTCTTGTGGAGAATATTCTTGGTGATCAAGTGATGTGTGTGTGTGTACCCATATGGTTCACTAAATTTGTTATAATAATAATGGTGATGGTGATGGTGATGGTGGTGGTACTTTTCAATCGATCCATATGGTAATGGTATTTTTTTTGCTGCATTTGGATAACTGGTTATATTTTTTTCTGGTTATTATTATTATGATGGTTGGACGACGCCATAACATTTGTCTGTGTGCGTGTGTCATTTCATTTCATTTCATCATCATTATTTTATTATACAAACGTCGATCCATAATGATGATGATTCCTAATGGGTAGTCATAACTTTGCGAAAAATGATAATATGAATGAAAATGAAAATCTTTCCTGGACATTAACAGCAAACGATTGTAAAGAAATCGATCGAATCTTTATCGTGCAATTTAAAAAGCATGGCAACACATTTTGGTTTTTTTCTCCATATTTGATATCGTAGCTTTTTTGGTTATTAAAATCAATTTTTGTTGTTGTTGTTTTCTTCGTTATTAATATCCTAAACAAAAAAATGTAAACGGAAATCATTTTACCATTATTATCATTTGGTTTTTTTTCCTGATTCTGAATTTTTTTTCTGTGTTCAAACTATGAAATCAATCGCGAAAACACTTGAATGACCACACTTTAGTAGATATTAACTAAATTGAACAATAATTATAGTTGATAATAACTTGGTAGGAAAAATAATAGCGATAATGATAATCTAACAACTTATAAATCGAATAAATGAAAATTCTGAGTTTCTTTAATTGAATCCATTGATGATGATATGTTTTTTGTTTACCGAAACAGAAACAGAAAAAAAAACAACAATAAAGTAAACGTGTAGATGATGATGATGATAATGGAAACAAACCGAACCGTCATTAGTACATTTGGTTTGAAACGATTTCTTCATGAATGATAGTGGTTTTTGTTATCTGCAGATGGTTGTTGTTTGTTTGTTTAGTTTGGTTGTTTTCTGGGAAAATTTCCTGAATCATTTTCCCTCTTTGTGTGTGTGTTTATAGCATCATTTATCTTTGTTTTGTTTTCCTGATTATACGATAAACATTCTTATTGCTATAGTTTAGTTTAGTGTTAATTGTTTTTTTTCATCCAAAAGTTACATCATCATCATCATCATAATGACGGTGGTAGCTTGTTGTTGTTGTTGTTGATAATGTGTCTCTTGATTATTTTAATTTCAGATAAGAAAAGAAAAAAAAACATTAATTTTTTAGTTTTCAAACCATAAATATTATCGATGAACAAATTTTGATTTGTATTTCTTGGTTATCTTTCTTTTATTTATTTGAAATATTCTCCGAAAATAACGGCAATCGAATCTCAATTGAACAATTGAATCTTGGAAAGTTTCTCATAAATGATTTTTTTTTCGGATGATTTTCAAACAAAGAAATAAAAAAGAAAAGCTTCTGAACAAACGACGATTGAATTGTCGTAAAAAAAGAAACTATTTAATAATTTATTAGACGTTTCATTCTTGATTCAAAATTTCTTTGCCGAAATTCAAAAATTCATTGATCTTTGATCTTCGTCGTTGACATTTAATTATTCTGAAATGTAGAGAGAGAGAGAGAAAATATAGCACGGTCTATCACGTATAGATCACGAATCAAGTTAACATTCAAAGAATGAAAATAGTAGCTTTTTTATGGTAAATAGATTGGCAAAGCTGATTATATTCTAATGTTTTCGAAACAGACAATGAAAGTGTAAGTGAAAGAGAGCAAACTTCATAATATCAAAGCTGATCTAATCGATCGTTTCGATCGATTAGATCGATTCCATTACCACGAGAACAACAAGAATAAAAATGTTCACCCTCAAAAACAACATTTATCTATGTTTATATGGAAACATTCAGTTAAATGTGGAAAAAACGAAAAAACATCCATCCATCCATCCATCCACCCATCACATAGACACACAACCCTTATAAGACAAAAGAAAAAATCAATAGTAAGCAAATAAATATCCAAACAATGATGCATTCAAGCAATAAAAAGTCTCTTTTTTTTATTTACTTGGATTTTTCTTTCTCAATGTGGCAGGAATTCTGAAAATTCTTCTTTGGAAAAACCAAAGAGCAAAACAAAACAAAATAATAGCATCCCTATAGTCTTTGATCTTGATTTACATTCCTATTTTTTTTTCATTGGATTTTTATTATATAAACTAAATGAATGAGTGGAATGACATGAAATGGAAACAAAACAGCCATCAAATGTGTGACATTTTTTTTCCACCAAAAAAAAAAAAAAATAAAAATATAAGTTATTCATGACACACGCAGTTGTTTTCGACACTTGATTTTTTTTGTTTGTTTTGGATTTCAAACATCATCCGTATCAATATTAACATACATAATCCATATATGAAATTTTTTCTGTTTGGTTTTTGGTTTTTATGAAAAAATTCCTCAGCAATTCACAAAAACCAAGTTAGAATCCATCATCGCACACCAAAAAATTCATTATGATTAGTCATTTATAATAATAATAATAATTTGTTTTTGCCATCACTAGATATATTGCCTATATATGAGAAAATCCTATTTGTTTTCGTTTTGTCATGAAACATAGTAATTTTCCCTGAAACAAACAACCAGAAAAAAATTCCTTCACTGTATATCTATGTATATCGTGTGTGTGTGTGTGTGTGTGATTAATGGCAAATATGTCATATTCTTTCTGGGTTTGTTTTTTTTCCGTTTCGTTTTTCGTTTTGTTTTGTTTTGTTTGGTTTGGTAAAATATTCAATGATTGAACAAATATGATGTTTACGTTGATGTGTGTGTGTGTGGGTGTACACAGAACCCTTTTTTCAACCAGTTTTGTTTTCTTTGTTGTTTCTCTATTTGTTTGTCATTATTTATTTATTCAATTTCATTTTCCACATTTACTACCAGTGTTGACATACGGAATTTTTTTTTCTGGTTACAAGTAACCAAGAAAATTATAATTTTCCTAACAAAATAATGTTTTAAACTATACGAAACGAAAACAACAACATCAGTAAATAATAAAAATGAAAGAATATTCTGTTGTTATTATTTTCTCTGTTTTGTATTTTATATTGTTGCTCTCCAAAAAAAAATCACGCAATCAATTGTCATTTGAAGAAGGAACAGAATAAATACAGAGTATTAATATATGAAAGATTGTTATTAGTTTAACTCGGTATAGCAAAAGCAAAAGAAACAACAACAGCAGTATGAAAAGTTAATGAAAATTCAACACTAAATATTAATATAATAAAGGAGCCTGGAAATTCAATTTCATACCTGTCTGTGTGTTTCTGTATACAAAGAGTAAAGAAATTCAGGTTTCTACTATGCAGGTTGTGGTGATAAATTTTTATTTATTAACCGAAACAAAATATATAAAATATGTTTTTGATATTCATGAAAGAGAGCAATATGTGTCTTTATGTAGTGTAAATATAGAAATTCATAATTCAGTACGCGGAAATGAGAAATGTATTGCAGTGAAAACAACTATTATTATTTTCTTTGACAATGTTGCCCATGGATTTTTTCTTTCCATATATCAAAATGATAGAAATAAAAGAGTTATACGTGGGGTTATTGATTTTGCCTTGTGGCATTATTTTCCCATTTTTTTCATTTTTTATGAATATTTTCTTCTTCTTCTTCTTCTGTGCCCAATCCACACATATATCTAATATATCTAATATATTTAATCTAACCCAACCAAACCTGTGTGTGTGTGTGTGTGTTTTGGTTTGACAAAAATGAAAAAAAAAATCGAATATTTATCATATCCAAAAGTGAATATGTATGACATTTTCTCTTTTCATCCTGTTTCGTTTTTCTATCGCTTCTTATCCATTGAATGAGATGACAGAAAGAAAAAAAAAGAAAGATGTTTAGAGATTGTTTTTACTATCCACAACCAAAAAAAAACATCCAACCATGTCATCATTTTGAAATTTTTTCTTTCTCAACACTGCTTGATTGGATTAACGGAATAAAAAGAAAAGAAACATGTCATTTGAAAATAAATAATGTGATATGATACACACACTAACCAACCAAAAGTGTGGGACAAGCGTATCTTCATCATTGTTTTTCTGACAATGTTGTTACTTTCAAATCTAGGGAAAAATTCAATAATAATAAACACGCACTGGATGACAGTGTAAATTAATTAAAAATTATTAAATTAAACAAAAAACAGAAAAAAAACTTGATCAGCATTTTTTCATTTTCTATTTGAAAATGATGCACTCCACTGTTGTTGAATCGATATTGTTTTGGTTGAGTGGTGGTGATGATATAATCCTGACATTCAATAATGATGATGAAGAATTTTTGTCTTTTTCTCCGGGAGAGAGAAAGATTTTTTCGTTTCGATTTCATCTTGAGATGATGATTATTTATTCGTTGGCTTAAGAAACGAAGAGAAAAAAAAGTTTCCAGTCTCATTATATCATAGGAATTGAAAAATTGGAAAAAATTTCTGGTAAAGTTTATATTTTCTCGTTGAAATATTCAACAGAAAAATTTTTTGTTTGAGAAAAATGATATTCACATATTTTTTTGACATTCAAATAATTTATTCGTCTGTAAAATGAATGAGAGAAAGACCATACAAATGAATTTTATTTTTTTTCAAAAAAGAGAATTCATTCAATTCCAATTTTGTTTCCAAAGAATTTTTGTTTTATTGCTTCCGGCAAATTTCTTTTCATCATCCATTAAGGATTCTTGTTCAGAATTTTTCCCAAAATTTTTTCAAAAATTTTCCATTTTCTTCGTTGAAACGGAAATGTATGTTTTTGCTTCTTTTCTCCATTGCAATTTATTATGAAAAAAAATTTTCTCTGGATCAATTTCGCTTTTGCTGCTGCCTTTTTTGTCTCTTTAATTAAATTGATTAAGTAGTTTATATTCTGAACGTCTAATTTTCAATTATTTAATATTCAATATTCTTTTGCTTGTTTTTGGTTGAAATCAATGATATCAATTTTCAGAATTAAAATATAGCTAATCAAATGACCATATAGAGAAACTTTCCAAGAAGTTGTTGTTGTTGTCAATCAGTCATTTTTGCATCCTTTTTACCATAATTATTATGATTATCAGATTTCATTTTGATTTTATTTTAATTTTTTTCTTTTTTTCTCTCCAGACATTTTGCATTAACCGATTCAACTAGTTCAATAACATTATATGCTACATATGGACCATTTATGACACAAAAAACTATAAATCCATTTTCAATTTGTCGAAATGATTCATCCAGATCAACAACACCAACAAAAACGGCAGCAAAAACATCCGTTGATTGTCAAAGAAAATTATCATTTAACAATGATAATGATGGTGATAAAAAAATTGATAACAACAACAACAATAACATATCTGAACAAATTAATGCTTATCTTGTTACACGTGAAGTACGTCGTAGTCATCCAATTCTTCGTGTTTTATTCTATGCTAGTCATTTATTTGAGCTTCGTTCTAATAATAATAATCATTTATTACGACGATCATCATCATCATCATCAACAATGACGAATAATGGTGGTGGTGGTGGTGTTGAAAAATCAATTTGCGCTGTTGTTATTGGTAAGTTGATTCAAAAATTGAATCGAATCGATTTTCCAAATTTTAAATTTCAAAATATTTTTCTGCATTGAATCATTTTTTCTGCATTGAATAGTTCAATATCATGGTGAACGTTTATTTGGAACATGTAGTCCAAACCAAAATCGTTTAAATGCCTGTATTGCTGAAATTATTATTCCAGCATTATATTGGCCACCATTAGATGTAACGAATGGTGGCGTTTATGCAGCTAAACAACAAAAATCATCAATGGCAAAAGTTTTCTATACAATTGCACATATACCCGGTGATCAACAATGTAATGATCAGAATTTTCTTTCATTATTAGCATCAACATCATCATCGGATAATAGTGATGAAACAATATCCGATTTATTTAGTGCTGAAAATTCAATGAATTTGATTCATTTATCGGATGTATTTTTAGTTCCGTTTCGTGGTAGTTATGAAGAAGTTACTAATGATAATGTTGTCACCGTATTAATACCACAAGAGCCTGTTTATCCAAATAGTAAAATTTACATTCCAGTCAAGTATACTTATAATCCGGAATATCCTATTTCGGCATTCAGTTTACGTGTACAAGTAAAACCTGGTCTAAAAATATTGGGTGCACAATTATCACATCCGAATAAATTATGGCAATTAAGTATTGAACTTGGTACAGGACAAACATCAGCTACTGTAACAGCATTTTTACGTGATTCATCATCATCATCATCGTTCGATAATCAATCGCCATTATTGGATGAATTAATGGAAAATATTTCACAAGAAGTTTATTCATGGCTGATTGAAGTAACCGATGAAGTAAATATTGCTGAAATGAATGGTAGAATTGTATGGCAATTATTATATGAAACTGAAATGGATGGCTATCGAAATAATCCAAATAATAATATTATTATCGATTCATCTAATGAACATTCTCAACGACAACGACAACAATCCGAATTGGATGAAAATTTTGAAAAAGAATCGATTAAATTAACATCATTAATTGATATACAAAAAGATGTGATGGAAGAAATTATTGCCATTACTAATTCAAAAGAATTACTTAATACTGCTGTATTGAATGGTAGACAAATATCGCGTAAGATGCGTATCTATCAGGTTTCAGCTGCTGGTCATATTAGTGATATTACATTTCAATGTAGCTGTCAATCAATTGATGAATCGATTATTAAAGTTTCAACATCATGTACATCTGTTTATCTGGATGGTAGTGAAATTCGTGGCAGTCAAAATGCAACCATTCGAATACGATATGGTTCATTTATAGGTATGAATGTTGATTGTGAAAAAATTCCGAAAATAAAAATAATTTTTTTTTTTGTATTATTTTAGGACAAGGAAATTTTGTTGTTTGGATGCCACAAATACCATTGGAAATTCGTGTAAGTGATGATAAACTAAGTCAAATCAAAGGATGGCGTGTACATCGTAATATTCGTATTGGTTCAATGAATTTCAATCCTTTCAATCATGGTTCATCATCATTATCATCATCATCATCGATACATGGAAATTATTTCGATACAATCGATGATGAAATGTTGGCCGATCAAAATGATGATGATGATGATAATGATAATGATTATTGGCCCGAATCATTTAACATTGCAACGGATTCAATAAAACAGATTTGTCAACTGAAATTTCAGCAAACACGAATTGAAGTTTATACACGATATATGAGTAATGATCATGATTCTGGTCGTGAAGCATCATTAGTAAATCGTCGACATTTGATTCGTATAACGAAAATTGTAAAAAATATGATTCGTGTTTCGGATAAGAAAATTATACGTATTTTACGTGGAAATATTATTGAAGGTGTTAGTTCTGGTATAGCTAATGTGGAAATAATTTCACCAATAACCGGTAATATTATTGGTTCGAAACGAATCGAAGTTGACACGGAACGTTTAAATATTACCAATATGAAAGTCAGTCTAATATCAGGTATTCGAATGGAAATTGAACCAGTTGATGGTCATGGTAATCAAAATCTATGGATGGTTCGAACTAGTCTTTTGAATTCCTTAACGAAACAATATCAGGAAGCTTTATTAGATGCTCGTCTATATTTTTCCGATCATACATCATTATATTTATCAGATATTTCACCAAATGATTATCATTTGACTATAAATACATTTAAAGGTGTTGTCGATAATGTAACTCGTAATAATGTTATGGAAAATTATGATGAAATTGGTTCATTTATTTATGATATACCAAGAATAATTGCATTGATGCCTGGACAAGGTGAACTAATTCATATGACCATTGATTCGATACGTTCATGTCAACGAAAAAAATCCAAACCATTATCATCATCATTTGTTAATGTTGATGTAAATTTTGAACTACCAAATTCAATGTTTTCATTACAAAATGATGCTATTCATTATCGACGTTATGGAACATCAAATACCGCCGGAATACGTCATCATTCACCATCAATTATTATTAATCAAACGGTAATTAATTGAATAACGAAATCTTTTTCTTTGCAATTGATTAATTAATTATTCTAAATTTTACAGGGAAAAACAAATGAATTTATTGATAAATTTTTAAATCCATTCTATAAGAAGCGAATAATTTCTTCGACAAAAGAATATCATAATAATAATAATGATAATATTCGATATCAACGACATTCGATTCCTATTTCTACTGCCACAGCAGCAGCCGCAGATGAAAATGAATCGACAATGAAATTTGGAATTATAAGTTTTCTAACCATTATTGGTATTGCATTTATCATTATCGTATTTTATTCAATGTTTATGTTTCGTTTTCAAAATAAAAATCATCAAAATCATATTACAACAACAACAACAACGAGAACAAATGTAAAAACAACAACAACAGCGGAATCACCCGAATCATTTGGAAAATTAAAAATAATGGCCGGTAATTCAAAACGATCATATCTATCTGGATGTTTAAATTATCGTAACAATGATAATAATGATCATCATCAAATGGATGATGTTCGTGATTGGATATGGATATCGAAAGAAGAACTTGAAAATGATGAACAAATGATCAAACATTCATTGAAACATGAAAAACTTTTAACACCTTTATTACATCATCATCGTTTGAATAAATTATCAAATCAAACATTATTGAATTCAAATAATCAAAGTAAGTTATTCAATATTTGATATATTTTTTTCTAAATCAATCATTTTGATTTGTTAGATGAGTCCAATGATAACGCAACAACAACAACAACAACAATGAATTTAATAATCAATCCAAGTGATGAAACTTTCTTCAATCACCAAAATGATTCTGATGATAATAATGTTGGTTGTAATAATAATATTGATTCGAATTCCATTAATCGAAAATATAATTTTTCCGTTCCTGGAACGACAGTGTTCATGTTGAACGATAGTAATCATAAAAAGGTGATGCAATCATCAAAACCATTATTGATGATGGCAAAAACACGACATATACCTATACCGAAAAAACGTATCAATAATAATAATCATCGTAATCATCATCATCGAAATAATCGTAATCATCATAATAATGATAACGAAATGGTGCCTAAACAAAATTCATCATCATCATCAATACCACCACCATTACCATTGCATAGAATTTTGGATGCTAAACCAAATAAACGGCTAAAAATTTCATCACCATCATCAAATTTGGATAATAATAATGATGATATTGATGAAATTCCACCACCAATACCACCACATCGAAATAATTCATCAATAATGATACAGAAAAGACCAAATCAATTATCATTACAAAATGTAAATTCTACTACTAATAATCATCATCATCATCATAATCGACAATCACCAACGCAACCATCGATCGATCATCATTGTATGATGAAAATATTGAACAATAGGCTAAAAGAATCGCAAGCTTAAATCATCAACAACAACGAAAAAAAACAGAAGCCTTATTTGCATCAATGGATTTTCATCATCAACATTATCAATTTTTACCTCTAGAATTCTTTCGTTTTTAATTTTCCTTTTGTTTTTTGTGCAATTTTTTTTCTTTGTTTTTTTTTTTGTTCTGTTGAATATTTTCTGCCCAATTTTTTTGTCCTCCCACCCAGAAAATCATGCATATCTGAATAATGAATGAAGAATTTTTTTTTTGTAAAATAAAATGATTTAATTAAGATTCTATGGTTACCAAATGATGATGTTTAGTGATTTTGTAAAAAAAATTGGCAATTATCGTCATCATCATGATTGAAACTATGGTTTCATCGCATCAATTATCGGTTGTTGTTGTCGTTAACAATTAAACAAAAAAAAAAACAGGACATTTTTGTCATTGTCATCATCACTACGGGTGAAAAAAAATTATCATCCTCGTCGACATTATTTTCATTTTTTTTTCGAATCTTTGTGATTAGAAACGTAAATATTTTCTTTGGAAATTTGATTTGATAATGAAACATTTGTTGACATTTTAACATTTCAAGTGCTATTTTTTTTTCTTTCCTTCGGCTGAATTCAATGGTCGTTGGTTTTTCCACTATTATCTTTGGCAAGTGTTCAAATAACCACTTTGTTTACCGTTGTCTCGAAAATTATTAACGAAAATTCATTGTGTTTGTGTGTTTGTGTTTCCAGAAAATTCAATTGACCATTCTATAATAATATTAGTTACTGTTGAATCAAATTTTACTTTCAATTACATTATTATCATCATAATAATCATCATTTTGATCAACAAATGTTGCTATGTGAACAACGAAACATTTTCATTTTTTCCCCCGTTTGATGAATTCATGAAGACAATTTTCAATTCAATGTTTCGCATATTTAAAACACACACACATACACAATTCTAATTGTTTTAACCGAGAAAAAAAACCCACCGAAAAACGATTATAACAAACAAACAAATAACGAGAAAAACGAAAAGCGAAGAAGAAACTTTAACTAAGCAACAACAAAATCATTTCGTTCGTTCCTGTATGTATGTTGTATCTATGTATTTTCTATTTTCTGTGTCCCAAAACCAAAAAAAATTTTCATCGCCAAGACCACCATCATCATCATCATCATCATCACCAATGATGATGGTAACAATAACAACACACACTTACACACACAACCGATTGTCATGTTGACAATCGGTGATGATGATGGCCATATATCGTATTTTTTTTAGTATGGATAATACAAAAAATTTGGCTTGGATTCAATATGATTGTTTGGCTGGTTGTTTCGCTGGTTGTTTTGCTGGTCGGTTAGTTTGGTCGAATTTAACCATTTGGTCGTCATGAAATCTTCGTCGTTGTCGTCGAGTCGACCATGGTGATGATAATAATAATGTTTGGTCGACGACGGAAAATTCACTTTTTTTTTGAATTCTTTTTCACACACAAACACACAATAATAACCGATGATCAGTAACAACAACAACAAATACCGCCTATAGAATTTTTCATATTTCTTCTTTTTTTCAGTTTTTCTTCAGCTGGAATAATGCATACCATCGTTATTGTTTGTGTGTGTGTGTATTTGTGTATTTGGTAGTCGTCAAAGTGATGATAATGATAATTGTCATTTTGTTTTGATTTGTATGATTATGGTACATTGGTGATGGTGTGTATCACTAGTTTGTCACTAATATGATGATAATATTGATGACTTTTTTTTGTTGTTGTTGTTGTTTGTTTGTTATCATATAATAATAATTGTCCAACAACAACATTTTCAGTCATTTTTTGTTGTTGTTGTTGTTGTTGTTGATGGTTGTCAACCATTATCACCACCAATAACAACAACAACAACAACAAAATCCTCAATAGAAAGAATATGAGAATATGAAAAAATCACCATGGAATTTTCATTATAACACCACTGCCACCATTCAGTGTTGAAATATTGACACTTGATGAATTTTATGTTTTTTTTTTTGTTTCGTTTTTTGATTCCGGAAAAAATTCTTTAGTTTTGCAATGCTGAATTTTTATTAGATTCTTTTTTTCTCTCTCTCTCTCTCTGGATTTAAACTAGGTCATAATAATAAAGACATATAACTCTTTCCCCCCTTTTATTTCCATAATAATTATCATGAAAATTAATCAATTTAATTAATTAATTTTTTATTACTTAGATTAGCTTAATTAGAAACAATAACTTTTGTTTCGCTGTTGCTGTTGTTGTCTTTCATCAATTGATCATGTCCATAATGTTTTTGTTGGTCGTCACCGTTGGACACACACACACACACACACACACACACGAAAAGTATAACTTTCCGATATCCGATATGTGAAAAGAAAAACAATAACCGTTGTTAACAAAAAAACATCACCATAGTTTCTCATTTTTCTCCAAATAATAATGTTTTATGATGATAGTGGTGGTGGTGGTTATATTTAATTAAATTTATTGTTACTGTTTTTCCTTCTTTTTCCTGTTATTTTCAAGTAAAGTTTTCAAGCAAAGAAAATTATTATTATTATTATTATTGGTCAGCCTGAATATTTCTCACACAAACAAACAAACACAGATAATAGTTTTTGATGGCCACCAATGTTATCATTAAAATCATTTTATATTCAAAAAAATATCTTAGGGTTGGAACAAATTTAGGTTGCCAGTGGAGTGTTTAGAATCTAAAATTTTTAGATCATCATTCTTTTATTATTCTCTAAATGTTGATAACGATAATTTACTGATCAACCGATGGATTCTTCTTCTTATTTTTTTGGTTTTGTATCTGCGTTTGAATGAGTAAAAATTGAAAAAAAACAACTAGCCAACCGAACGACCAACAAATTTGAATTGAATGAATTATAATTGAATGTTGGTCGTTTGTGTTACCACGGAAGTAGAATAATATTTTTCTCTGATCATCATCATCGTTGTCGTTGTCGTTGTTGTCGTCGTCGTCGTGGTAATATAATTTTTTTTGTTTGATATTTTTTCTTCTTTTTCTTTCTTCTCACTATATCTTTTGTTATTAATATGGTGTATGTATGTGTGCATGTGTTGTGTTGTGTTGTGTTTAACATGAATGTGATTTTTTTCCCGTTTTTTTTTGTTTGGTTTGAATATGTGATCTATTTTGTTGTTGAGATGATGATGATGGGTTGTAATGATAATGATCATCATTGAATTCATTTACACACATTACAGACACACTTGTGTATAAATAGCGGAGAGATCCGTGTTCCAAAATTTTGACTTTTCTGAATTCTTTTTCTCATTTTGTTTGATTTTGGTTTGTTTTTTTTTGAAATTAGATTGTTTCGCGCCTTGTATACACATGAAAAAAAATGGAAAATTTCCCAAAAAAATCAACTAGTCATCATAATGAATATTTGAAAAAGAAAAAATTATCAAAACAACATCAGCAACAACAACAACAAGATGATAATGATCTTACGAATCTAAATTGGTTACAGGATGTAAATCTTGTACAAAAAGTTTATCCAGCGAATGAACAAACTTTTCAACAACAACAACAACAACAAAAAGATTCTTTAAAGATCGATGATCAAAATGCTGATGATGATGATGATGATGATGAAACAAAATCATCCAATAATGAAGAAATTTACAAGAATTTTCCGGATCATAATGATGATTCTAGTCAACAAATAAATGAAACAATTATAAAACCACCATATTCATATAGTTTGTTAATATTTATGGCTATTGAATCATCACCAACACGTTCAATGATGGTTAGAGATATTTATAAATGGATTATCAATCGATATCCATTCTTTTTGACAGCTCCATCGGGTAAATTTTGTTTTAATGATGATTTTTGTTGTTAATTTTTCATTTTTTTCAGGCTGGAAAAATACTATACGTCATACGTTAAGTCTTAGGAAATGTTTTAAAAAAATAAACAATAATCATGGTAAAAATAATGATTCTGATTTAAAAAGCGGCGGATATTGGTATGTTGATCCAGAATATCGTTCAATATTATTACAACAAGCACAACGTATTGCAAAAAATTCATCATCATCATCATTATCATCGAATCAACAATTACCATCAACAAAATCAATATTAAAAGGAAAAGATTTAAAACGAAAAAATAAACCAATTGATCCGATTGTAATCGATTCGAAAAATAAACGTAAGTTTAACGAAAAACGTATTTTGTAAATTTTTTTTTAACTAATTAAAAAAACAATTATCCTTAGCCAATCAACAATTACCATCAATTACAAACAATAATCATTATAAACAATATTATTTACGAAGAGAAAATAATAATTATTATCATCCGATAAAAATGAATTCAAATTATTTTGTTTATAATAATAATAATCATAATAATCCAAATTCAATACGTATCGATAATATAATATCGAAAGGAAATATTTATCGAAATTTAATATCGATTATTAGTGTTAATCAATCGCCAAAAATTTATGCACCAATGCCAATACCGACAACAACAACAACGATTAAAACTAATAATAATCATGATAATCGTAACCTATCAACGACAACGTCGATGACAACAACAACAAATATGGACAAACAACAACAACAACAACGAGGTAAACATTATTCCTGTAATTTATTAAAGGACAAACAAAATGTTTGTAATCATCACTTGGCAACCAATGGTGTTTTATTCAACAACAACAACATTAACAGCAACGCACAACAAGCTGCCATGGTGAATAATAATAATAATAATAATAACGGTATCGAACATTGTACAATGACAACAACAACTAAAATGATGATGATGATGATGAAAAATAATAATAGCCATCATCATCATCATCATCATCATCATCAAACAATGAATGAATCGAATAATTTTTTTCGTAAAAAATTTGGTTCAAAAACAAATAAACAGCAACAACAACAACAAACGACTATGACAACAACGACGACAGAGTCTATAACCATGGCAAAACAAAATGACAAAAGATTTTCAACTAATATGAATCATTCAATAATGATTACAACAGCTTTAGATCAAAATAATAATAATAATCAAAATAATAATAATAATATCGATACATTAAATAATCAAAAATCGATTATATCCGTATTAGATAATAATCGATTTATTGATAATAATAATAGTATCGATGGTAATAAACATCAAAATAGTGATTTTGATATTGATATTGATGATGATGATGATGGAATGTTACGTGATGGTGCACAGGCATTATTGAATTTTGCATCAAAAAGTTTTCTTTTTGATTTGATTTGAATTTGATTAATTTTTTTCTGTTTGTTTGTTTGTTTCGAATGTATTAAATCAATTTTCATTAATAAAAAAAATTTTTTAATAAGATTTATGTAATCCATGTATGGATAAGGATAATGGTATTGATAAACCATCGGATGTTAAAATTGTTGCCTGTGCTGTTGAAATAGTTGATTCCGGTTGTTGTTGTTGTTTTTTCACCACAATTGGTTGCATGTTACCGGATACCTGTTGTAGATTTGGTTGCTGTGCCAAATAACCATCCAAAATTGGATCATTTTTAGTAAATTTTTCAGCTAATGATTGTTGTTGATTTTTAACTAAAATTTGTTGCGCTGGTCTTAATGCCGGTATCGGTGATTGTGGTAATAGAGCACGAAAATCAGGTTGAGAAATTGATGGTGATTGTTGGGGATAAGATTTTGGTAGAAATGGAACCATTGGTGCTATATGTGTTGTTGATGATGAATATGACATTGGTTTTGGTTTTGGTAGATAACCACCGGATAAATGTTGATGATAATTATTATAAAATGATTGTAAAGCTGAATAATAATCATTTTGTTTTGGAACTTGAAGATTAGCTTTTGAAAATGCATAATTAGCACCACCACCACCACCATAATTTGGGTATGAAATAGGTGAATTACCACCACCATTATGATGATAAACTTGTGGTAAAACTGGTGCAATGTGTTCAGTTGATGTTGAATAGGAAAATGTACCACCACCATTATCATGTTGAGTAATTTTACCAGCTTTATTGCCAACATCAGGATGACCTTAAGGAAAAATTTCATTTTCAAATTTCAACTTTTTTTGTTGTAAATTTTTTTATATTTACCATTAATTGTTCCAGGTTCATTAGTTTCTACCGAAGCACGAAAACCATTAACATCGGCAACATAATTAACTATACGCATACGACCATCCGAATCACGTAAACCATAGGAACCAATTTGTATACCGGGACCACCTTTTTCTTTACGAAAACTACCACCAGTTGAATGATTTTCATCATAACCGAATATATAATTACCATGGCCCTAAATATATTCAACAACGACAACAAAATACCAAAATTTAATTTAATTAACCCTTCTATTCCACATTCTTATCGATTACATCTTCAGATCTAGCCACAGCTGATGAACCAGTGTTTACAATCGATGATTTCACTGATGATGATGATGAAACAACGATGATGATCATCAATACAGATGGCCATAAAGATGATTTCATGATTTTCAAGCAAAAAAAAAAAAAAATCCAAATCAAATGAAATTCCAATCAGAAACAAAATAGAAAAAAACAAAACAAAAAAACATTGATTTATATACAAAACATGGCCAATACTTATGAATCTCTATCTCTCCTTTTTCCTATGAAAAAAATGTTGTTGCCACAAGGTTGGCAATGAATTTGTTTCAACAAAAAGCAAGACGATAAAATATGATTCAGTTCGACAGACGAAGAAAAAGAAGAAAAAAACGATCCATTATGGCCAATATTTTTTTCTTCTTCTGTGTGTATCTGGTGATGATTGGATTTGCAAAAAAAAAAAAACGAAATGCCCGTATGTGATTAATAAATTATTATTATTATTATTTACACTTTTTTCAGTGATTTTCTCACTACATCAGACATACAGACATGCAGACAGAATGGCAAAATTATAATGTTCATCAATTTTAATCAATGATGATGATGAAAAAGGACTTTTGATGATGATCAAATTTAGTTTAAAAAAAGAAAAGGAAAACACAGATTTGAATCAAGTATCGATTTGCAATCTTTCCGACTGAATATTTAATGGTTAACATAATTTGTTTCCAATTTCAAACATTCAGTAATATTAGTGACATTTTAATTAGAAATTTGATGATGATTTTGTTTTCCCAGATCTAGATCAGTGTGTGGTGAAGATCATCATTGAAATGATCATCATCAGTTTTTGCATTGATTGAAAAAAAACATTTGAATTCAAGGTAAAAGAAGCATTTTTTTTTGTTTGCAACACTTTTAGACATCCTATAATCACGAATATCAGCAGATCACCGATGAAAAGATGAAAAACAAAAATCAAGAAAAATCATCAATTATTTCATTACCATTCTGTTCAACAGAAAAACACGAAAAAAAATTATTGTTATTAAAGTATTATATAATTTTGTTTTGCTGTTCTGTACTGACATCATGATATTGTTTGATTTTCCAAAAACTATACTTAGATAGTAGGCGTAGATTTATTATGTGTTTGTGTGTGGTTATTATCATTATTTTATTTTTGTGGTCAAAAATTATTGAGAAATTCGAATTCAACTTCGAATAAATGAATTTTTGGCCATAAATCGTGATGATAACCATAACCACTTGATGATTATGATAGTGGTGATGATCACCCACCAATCTTTGATTATAGTGTGTGTGTGTGTGGATATGGCGAAGAATTTACATTTTGAATACATTTTGTATTGATTTTCAATTGATTTGATTATCGCTTCTTAGCTTTTTTCCCCCTTTTTATATATGTTGACCTGAAACAATCGATGATACTAATGGAAATTTATTGAACGAATGCGATTCGAAAATTATTCATTAAATGATATTGAACGAATTTTTGCATTTAGTTTTGGTCTAGCTATATATAATTTTTTTCCCCATTATTATTCATATGAATTTTTGTAACGAGAAAAACAAAAAAAATTAATTTTCACTTTTTTTTTCAATTTGATGAAATTCAAAACAAAGAAAACAATAAAATCTTTTTGTTTTTACGAAATCAAAAATTGAATTCCCAAAAAAAAATTAGTATCTTTTTCTTTGTTGATGATGATTGGAATCACGAGAAAAATTTTCCTTTTTGAATTGTAACAAAAAAGATTTCTTTGTTTTTGGATTTACAGTGAAAATTTTGTTTCAATTTTGTTTCGCTATTTTTTCGTTGTTTTGTTTTGTTGATAACAAAATGCGAAAAAAAATTTTCACTTGATTAAATCTTGCCAATATAGAATGATCCGATTTTTTTGAAAATGAATTTGAAAATGATTTGTATCGAGTAAATCAATAAATCACGTTTTGTATTATTATTATTGATGATGATTATGATCAATAATCAATACAAAATGCAAAAAAACAAAAAGCAAAAAAACAAACAGCAAAACCTACGCAATGAATGTAAAGAATTCACAATTTTACAATGTTCTACATTTCATGATTCGACCTTGTTGTTTTCTTTTGATTTATTGTTTTCTTTGTTTGTTTGTTTGTTCAAATTCAAATTCAAATGATAAAATTTGTTATTAAGAATGAAGTAAAATTAAAAACAAAATAATATTATTATTATGAATTATGTAGAATCTTATTGAATGCATTATACGATGATTCCATATCGAAAATTAATTGTCGTACTTGTTCATCATTCAATTCATCACTGGCACGCATTGATGACATTTTATCCAACCATTCTTTGATTTTTAATTTTCCTTCAAAATCTTGTGGTAATAATGTTAAACGATTCATTGTATCATATAAATCTTTAATATCTGGTTGTAACTATTTTTTATAATTGTGATAAAAAGAAAGGAAAATTAGAAATTCAAAGTTTTTTTCCGGGAAAAAAAAGGATAAATACCTCATCCATTGATTTCATATTTAAACGTAAACGATCGGTAATTGTAATAAATAATGATACAATATCGGCAATACATTTTGATGTATTTCCTTTATCATCTTTTATGGTTATTGGTCGTCCTTCACGTATACGTTCCAATGCAGCCGGACAATCAAAACGAAATTTATTCATAAATGTTTCGATTGTTGGAAATTCATCCGATTTCACCTGATTGAATGCAACATTTAATTGTACCAATAATTTTGAACATGTTGCCGTATATTCTTTTGATGTAATCGAATCACGAATATATGCTTTTTCCAAAAGATTTAATGTATTAATTACTGAAAATAGATCGGCCATATTATCATAATGTTCACGTTCACGTGCTGTACGATAAAGTCGAACTTCTTCAAATAGTTCACTTCGATGTTCACTCATTTTGCTTTTTTTTTGTCTTTGATTCCGGAT
Source organism: Dermatophagoides pteronyssinus (assembly GCF_027571235.1). Lineage (NCBI taxonomy): Eukaryota > Metazoa > Arthropoda > Arachnida > Sarcoptiformes > Pyroglyphidae > Dermatophagoides > Dermatophagoides pteronyssinus. Next base: position 1,863,657 of record NW_027461530.1, read on the forward strand.
TGTCAATTCGTAATGAAAATTTATTTGAAAGTTGATCAAAAATTAATGATGGGTGGTGTATGAAAAATTTTTGATTAAAAACAACGTACGTATCATTGAATTTTTAATCATTTGTTTATAATTGAGAAAGTTTCCAGGAAAAAAAATCATACATGTCGTTTATGAATGGTTTACTTTACTTTTGCTCCGTAAATTTTTTTTTTTTGCAAAAGCGTGTTTGTTTCTCAAAGATTTTTCCTCTTCCTTTTACAGCGTGTGTTGTGTGTGTTTTCAAATTTTGTTTTTTGTCAATTTCGAAAAGAATTTAATTAAATTTTGATCAACCAAAAATGCAAAACGATCATGGCGAATGTGTTGATCTTTATATTCCGCGTAAATGGTATGATTTTTTTCTCCAAAAATTTGCATTGAAAATTTGTTAATGTTTTTTTGCTTTATTTTTCCTCGACATAGTTCGGCATCAAACCGAATCATTCACGCTAAAGATCATGCATCAATACAGATAAATTTCGTTGATATTGATGAAAATGGTCTTTTCAAACCATCATGTACAGCTTATGCTATTTGTGGTGCATTGCGACGAATGGTATTATCATTTCGAATTGAAAAATAAAAACAAAAATCTTTAATCAATCAAATTCTTTTTTTCAGGGTGAATCGGATGATTGTATCAATCGTTTGGCTAAACGTAGCGGAATTCTACCCAGGTAAATTATTATTATTCCATTGAATCATTCATTTAAATTAATCAATTAATTCATCATTTTCAATAGAAATTTTTGAAAAAAAACTAAAATGATTTGATTTTTTTTCTTGAATAAAAAAAAATAAATTTTTTTTGTCAAAATTTACCCATTTTCTTGTTTATTTCAATTTGCGCGACATAGATGGCGTTGTCGTTTGCGATTATTTTTTTTTTAAATCGAAAATGCGCGAATACAAATACTGATTCTATAAAAAGCGTGAATGCAACAGACAGAATCAGAATCATAATAATTTATTATTATTATTATTACTACCACCTACCCAGGATTTTTGTTTGCAATAAAATCCACAATAATAACGAATGAATGAATGAATGAGAATGTTGAGAGCGCGCGAATGATGATGATTATGATCGTATCTTGGGGAGATTGATCTGGATGATATTGTTGTTGTTGTTGTTGTATACAGCAGCAATTGGTTGATCTGGTTTTGGTGGTGGTGGTTACCGTATTGCTTTTTTTTTGTTGGAATGGTGGGAATCATCAAGAATAATCATAAGAATAATAAATCGATAAGCAACAGAATGGAAATGGAAAAGAAAATCCATGTTGTTGTTGTTGTTGTTGATTTTTTTTTACATTTTGAAATTCTCTATTTGAGTCTGTCATCTGACGATTCTTTCGTTTTTTCTGATCATTTGTTTGCTTGTTTGTTTGTTTGTTTTCAAACATTGAAATATTACCATCATGGATGATTAAACTTTTTGAATTTCCATTCATTCAACAAATCTGTTATTGTTTATCGTTTACATTTTTTTTTGATTCATCAATTGTATTAAATAAAGTACGTTCAATTCTTATTTATCATCATCATCATCATTGCACATATTTGTGATTCATTTTCTTGGATGATTTCTTTCTTTAACGATCCGTTCATTTTGTTGTTGTTGTTGTTGTCACCATTGTTTCACCATTACTTTTGTTTGTTTGGTTTGTTGGTTGGTTAGTTAATGCGGTATTGTTATTGTTGTTGTTTGCAATCTTTCAATTCTTTAGTGGTTGCCAATATTTTTCATTATTCAAGTTACCAAGGTACTTTCAACCGACGCTACTTAATTATTATTATTGTTGTTGTTGTTGTTGTTGTTGTCCCCTTAACACATTAGCTAAGAGAGAAAAAATTCTTATTTGCTTGCAGCCAGCCCCATGTTAAAGAATAATTTTGAATGATGTGGGTGAGAATACTGGTGATGGTGGTGGTGGTGGTATTCTTAAATGGAAGATTTATCGATCCTGAAACAAAACAAAAGAAAAAACATGATCAATGATTGATCTGATAAATTCTTTTTTCTTTTTCTTGATGATAATAATAGAATCATGAGAAACAACAAACAGCATTGGAATAGAATTTTCCAAAAGGTAATTTATGATTAGCAGCAGGAGCAGGAAAACAAAAAAACGTTCGATTCTATTTCGATCCATTTCGGTCATATTCGAATCCTCGATCTTGGTGTTTTTTTTGGCTGCATGTTCCAAACATTCGAAATTTTTGTTGTTATTTTTTTTTGTTTTGAAATCAATGTTTTTTATTTTTCAAAACCACAAATTTGAAAAGAAAAGAATTTCTAATTTCAATCATCATTAAAATTTATTATGATCTGTGTGAATAATGTTTTATCATCATCATCATCACCACCATCATCAACAGAAACCAACATTTCCTTATGTATTTTCTTAGTAATATTATTGTTTATATGAAAGAGAAACGTAAAAATGTAATGGATTCACATTTCATTTCAATTATTATTACGATGATGATGATGATGATTATACATTCGTCGAGGACATGACTTTATATTTAGAATTCAATAATCTTCATCATCAAACATTCAGCCAACCAATCAAATGAATGAATGAATGAATGAATGTTTTTGGATGCCAATGTCGATGTCATTCCATTCATTGCTCTTTTCTTTTTGCTTCTTCCAGAATTTATTTATTATTATTATTCTTTGAAAATTACTTAGCATTGAATTTGAATTAAACTTACATCATTCAAATTCTCAAATTCACAGAACAACAACAACAACAAACTATTTCAGTCTGTTCAATGACAGTTTTTTTCCTTTTTATATATTTTCATCAATCAAACTTGTTAACTTTTTTGTGTGTGTTTGTCATGAAAAGCAACTGAATTCTCTATCTCTCAGTATAGAATATTCTTTCAATTCTATACATGTGTGTGTGTGTAAATTCTGTAAAATAAAGGGTATTCTTGAATAAGATGTTGAAATTCTCCTTGTATATTAACCATATCAACCAACCATTTTTTCTTGATCAGGTGTTCCAGGAACATAATTTGAAGTGATGAAAATTAACCCAAACGCACCCACATTCGTCCAGTGAAAAACACGCCCATTTGCAAAATTGCTCTCCTGCGGCCATCACTCCGAATATTTTTGTGAAACTTGGCAAGATTATTCGTCTAATTATAAAGTTTCAGAAAAATGTCATTTGAACTTCCCAGGTCAAGGCATCAGAGGTCAAAGGGCAAAAACTCTCACGCCTCTCCAACGGGCTTTGGTTGCATTTTTTCTTTTGGGTCATCAAGATATTCAAGATCTTCATCTGATTTCAAGTTTTGAAGAAATTATCAATTGTGGCAGAGAAGTTATCGATAAAAAGGTTAATTTTTATGCAAAAAAGACAGACACCCTTCCGCCGGTTAGGGCGTGTCCACGCCTAATTATTATCACAAATATTGAAGAAAGCCTTAGCCATTGAATTCAATGGTGATTTCTCTAAACTTAGGAATTGAATTTTCATTAGAATTATCATGACTCATCAGCATATTCACTCATTAAAATGGACAAAACCAAATAAAGTATTATCATTTCATTACTCTTATTATCCGTTTTATTATTAACCTTCTATTATCAAACAATCAAGAAAAAATCCTATACCATTATCATCATTATTTTCAACAAAAGAATATTTTAGCGTTCCAAACTATCTAAATAACATAACAAAGTAATCAACAGGCTACTTTTTTTCTTCTGTATGCTTTCAGTATGGATGATAGTATGTAGTGTGCTGACTAGAACTTCGTCGAATTAGCCTCTGGCCTTACCACTAGCATGTCATAAAAGTTCACAAAGGTTCTAGGACAAAAAGCGTTCGATATCAAAAAATCATATATAAAAAAATCCACTATCAGCAATAAAATCAAACAGGACAATTTTTGGACCTGATCGTTATCAAAAAATACCAGGGAAAAGATTTGTATAAATATTCGATACGAAAAGAACTTTCTTGGTAGATATTCTTCTGTTATTGACTTATCAACAACTTTTCGAATATTGGTATTGCGTCATCGTATTTTTGAATATTGGTTTTGTGTCTTCGATTTTTGAATATTGGTTTTGTGTCTTCGTATTTTTGAATATTGGTTTTGTGTCTTCGTATTTTTGAATATTGGTATTGCGTCATCGTATTTTTGAATATTGGTATTGCGTCATCGTATTTTTGAATATTGGTTTTGTGTCTTCGTATTTTCGAATATTGGTATTGCGTCATCGTATTTTTGAATATTGGTTTTGTGTCTTCGTATTTTCGAATATTGGTATTGCGTCATCGTATTTTTGAATATTGGTTTTGTGTCTTCGTATTTTCGAATATTGGTATTGCGTCATCGTATTTTTGAATATTGGTTTTGTGTCTTCGTATTTTCGAATATTGGTATTGCGTCATCGTATTTTTGAATATTGGTTTTGTGTCTTCGTATTTTCGAATATTGGTTTTGTGTCTTCGTATTTTTGAATATTGGTATTTTCTTCGCAAATTGACTTTGTCATTTTTTCATCGATTATGTCTGATCAAAGTGTATCTCCAAGAAACCGTGATGATTCAAAGTGTGCCGTTTGCAAACAATTCCTTAGAAGATGGCCGGAAAGAGAAAGAAAAACTATCAAATCTCAAAATCTAGTTCAGGATGCATTGACATTAATTGATCTCAGTATACGTATTGGTGATGTTGTCTGCCGTTGGTGTATGAACAAAATTCATGCAAAAATCAGCTTGGAAAAAAACGACAACGCACTTCTTCGACTTCGGAAACAGTTGATATGGAAGCATCAACATCAGAAATGGCAATTTCTCAGGCTTCAACATCATCGTCAGAGCAAATCTCCTCACAATCCTCACATTCATCTCTTGATCCACTGTATATGCCAAGTGTACATCAAAATCCAGAGCTATTCGAAGTTCCGTATTTTAGATCAGTGTCAACCCACGCTTATTGCTTCATATGCTCAGGGTCAAGTGATTTGAAGAGCATTCCATTAGAAGCACGATTACAAGTCTTCAGAATGCGACAAGTTTTTGTGCCTGCTAATAACGTTTGTTGTAAACGTCATATGATTGGAAAATTGTTGCACGATGATGAGGTTGGAAATATCCGTATTGCATCGGACAGATGTGAGATGTCAAGAGTAGAGATGAATATTTTCCCGAATTCTTTATCTCCGAATTTTCGTGGTTCCATATTCGAAAACTTGGCTAATCGGACTATATCTGATACTCACTTAAAAACGTTAACGGGGTTTTGCTGGAGACAAATCGAACAGCTTCGAGAATGGATGTCATCAATGCGTGATACGGAAGGTCGTAGTGCTATCCAGGCGATCTGCGTGTTCCTTCATAAGATGAGATCTGGAAATTCGGACAACATCATTGCCGTAAACTGGGGTATCGATTCTGGATCTTTGGTGTCATCATACATCAAATCGGTTATGAGATCTTTTGAAAATGAAGTTTTGCCAAATAGATTTGGTATCAATTCAATTTCAAGAGATTCTCTAATTCGAAACCATACATCCCTAGTGGCAAAAAAATTGTTCGATATTGATGACGATCATCTTATGATCATATGTGATGGCACATATCTTCGCCATGAAAAAAGTTCTAACAATGTCTATCAAAGAAAGTCATATTCCGGGCAAAAAAAACATCGTTGTGTAAGCCCTTTACAATATGCGCCACTGATGGCTTTGTTATCGAACTGGCTGGCCCATATTCAGCAACCAAAAATGATGCAGATATATTGAAAGAAGTGCTGCGACAACCTCGTGGATTATCTACCATTCTCCAGCCCGGTGACTACTTTGTATTGGACCGCGGTTTTCGAGATGTAGTACCGATGCTGGAAAATCGTGGATACCATGTATTGATGCCTGCTTTAAAAGGAAAAAGGCCCCAGCTGACCACCATAGAGTCCAATGAATCCAGATTTGTGACCAAAATCAGATGGGTCGTAGAAGCAATTCACGGAATTATCGGTCAACGATATAAATTGCTACATCACCAATTACGAAATAATTACTTGTCCAATGCAAGAACGCTTTGCAGAATTGCATGTTTCTTGCAAAATTCGTTCGGCAAGTCCCTTTCTTCCGATTTGGAAGATATGGATGTGATTATTGATCGAATGAAATCCCGGAACAATACCAATGCACTGGCTAAATTGGTGGAAAAGGAGAATTGGAACCGGAGAACGCGAATGTTCCAAACGTTAAGCGAGGAGGACATAGCGGACTTTCCGCGATTGACAATACCGGAATTGAAGATTTTCTTCACAGGTAATTATCAATTAGGTCAAGCTATGTCTTATTTGGCTGAAATGATTAACGAAGACGGTAGTCTAACATTTCAATACGCAAAAGAACGAGACGTGATTCAATGGGAAGTCAAATCACGTCACATCAACCGAAAGACATATAAGTGCTATGTCCAATATGTTCCGAATCGAAATGATACCTCAGGAATAATCGGTCACTATTGCTCTTGTTTTAATGGAAACCGGACAATTGGTTGTTGCTCTCATGTGGCGGCTATAGTCTTTTATCTTAGTCATTGTCGATACCAATCACATATTTATCTGCCTGCGGATTACTTGACGAAGTTATTCGACTTCACCGAGATGACAACTGTCATTGATGAGGATAGTGAAGAAGATTGAAAAATACCAATATGATTCATGGCATAATCATCATATTTCTTGTATTTTCTTATTTTTTGTATTTCATTTTTTTGTATTATTTTTCAAATAAAATCTTTTGATGATTTTAAAATGTTTTATTTTTAATGAGTGAATATGCTGATGAGTCATGATAATTCTAATGAAAATTCAATTCCTAAGTTTAGAGAAATCACCATTGAATTCAATGGCTAAGGCTTTCTTCAATATTTGTGATAATAATTAGGCGTGGACACGCCCTAACCGGCGGAAGGGTGTCTGTCTTTTTTGCATAAAAATTAACCTTTTATCGATAACTTCTCTGCCACAATTGATAATTTCTTCAAAACTTGAAATCAGATGAAGATCTTGAATATCTTGATGACCCAAAAGAAAAAATGCAACCAAAGCCCGTTGGAGAGGCGTGAGAGTTTTTGCCCTTTGACCTCTGATGCCTTGACCTGGGAAGTTCAAATGACATTTTTCTGAAACTTTATAATTAGACGAATAATCTTGCCAAGTTTCACAAAAATATTCGGAGTGATGGCCGCAGGAGAGCAATTTTGCAAATGGGCGTGTTTTTCACTGGACGAATGTGGGTGCGTTTGGGTTAATTTTCATCACTTCAAATTATGTTCCTGGAACACCTGATCAAGAAAAAATGGTTGGTTGATATGGTTAATATACAAGGAGAATTTCAACATCTTATTCAAGAATACCCTTTATTTATTTATTTACGATTTGCACGCATCAAATATATAATTTTTTTTTGTCTCTCCATTGTTTTGTTTACCTTCATACCATTATTATTATTATTATAAACTAAATGGACATTTTTATTTTATTTATTTTCATCAAAAAAGTTAATTTCACCTTTTCATCATCATCATCATCATCATCATTATTGATCTCGATTCTGTTTCAACAAATACAGAATATACTTTGTTTCACAACATATGTTCCAATAGAATAATGTTCTATTGTTGATGAAAATAAAATAAACGCGAAGCAATTTTTTTTTTTGTTTGGTTTGGGAAAAAAACAACCGCTGAATAAAAAAATCGGCAAAGCGAAACAATATTCTATATTCTTCCACTGTGTGTGTGTGTCTGTTGATTTGGTTCCGATAACGAATTCTTCGTTCCATTCTCATTTAAGGTCGTTTCCTTTCATCACCATCATCAAATGTCTATTGCAATTCTATTCGGTGTGTGTGTTTGTGTTTAATTTATGACTTATAATACACTATTATTATTATTATTATTATTGTTATTATTGATTGACGACCACCGTTGAACTAGCAAAAAAATAAAAAATTATTATTCTCATTGAATTGAAGAATTGTCATTTCATTTCATTTTTTTGAACCAGAAAAAAAATATGAAATGAAATGCAACCAATATACAACAACCACTACGATATGGACGAAATGTTCCGACAGACTCTTGCATTAGTTTGCTTTTATTTCTCTTTTTCTTTCTTTATTTCGCTTCATCAAATTTGCGCCTTATGGTAAACATAATTGAAGTAAAAAATTGAATAAGAAAAAAAAATGTCAGATTGTGATGAAAATACTGATCTGATTGAATTGGAAGTGCCTTTTAATGTAACTAAAACATCATCATCATCAATGACTACCACAACAGCCTTAAATGATCAAAAAATTAAATCAAATACATTTCCATCAACAACAACAACAACAACAACGACAACAACAGCAACAACACAATCATCATCATTATCAAAAATAAATGTAAAAATTGGTAGAAAATTTTATTGGCCAACACCATCGATGGTGATGAATCAAACAAGAGGTGTATCAACATCATCATCATCATCAGTTGGTGGAAAAATTAATCATCGATCATCACCATCGATTGTCCATCATCAAAATCATCATCAATCAACATCATTATTACATAATGATATTGTACATCATTCACATTCATTAGGTTATATTCCATTAGATCAAACAACAACAGCCATTCTAAAAAGTCGTGAAGGTCGACGTAGAGTAACAATAAATGTTGGTGGTGTTCGTCATGAAGTATTATGGCGTGCATTGGAACGTTTACCACATACACGTTTAGGTCGACTAAGAGAATGTGTTACACAAGAATCAATATTTGAAATATGTGATGATTATAATCCAGATGAAAATGAATATTTTTTCGATCGTCATCCACGTTCATTTGCAGCAATATTGAATTTTTATCGCACAGGAAAATTACATTTAGTTGAAGAAATGTGTGTAATGGCATTTAGTGATGATCTTGATTATTGGGGTATTGATGAATTATATTTGGAATCTTGTTGTCAACATAAATATCATCAACGTAAAGAAAATATTTTTGAAGAAATGCGTAAAGAAGCTGAATCATTACGACAAAGAGATGAAGAAGAATTTGGTTCAGGGAAATGTGCACAATATCAAAAATTTGTTTGGGATTTATTGGAAAAACCAACATCATCGTTTGCCGCACGGGTATGTCATTTTTTTTGTCTTCTGATTGATTATCGATATATAATAACTATAAATGGTATAGGTATTAGCCGTTGTATCCATATTATTTATTGTATTATCAACCATAGCACTTACATTGAATACGATTGATAGTTTTCAAGTACAGGATCCAATCACTGGTGCAAATGAAGAGAATCCAAAATTAGCAATGATTGAAGCTGTCTGTATAACATGGTTTACATTAGAATATATGTTACGTTTTATGTCATCACCAAATAAATGGAAATTCTTCAAAGGAGGCCTAAATATAATCGATTTACTTGCAATATTACCATATTTTGTATCATTATTTCTTATTGAATCAAACAAAAGTTCCGAACAATTTCAAGATGTACGTCGTGTGGTGCAAATATTTCGTATAATGAGAATATTACGTATATTAAAATTGGCAAGACATTCCACTGGTCTACAAAGTTTAGGTTTTACATTAAAAAATAGTTATAAAGAATTAGGCCTTTTGATGCTATTTTTAGCTATCGGTGTTATGATATTTTCAAGTTTAGCATATTTTGCTGAAAAAGATGAAATCAATACCAAATTTCGTTCAATACCGGATACATTCTGGTGGGCAAGTATTACAATGACAACTGTTGGTTATGGTGATATTTATCCAACAACACCATTTGGTAAAATTATTGGTGCTGCTTGTTGTATTTGTGGTGTATTAGTGGTTGCATTACCCATTCCAATTATTGGTATGTTATTACAAAAAAAAATTTATGTTTTTTAAAATTTTAAATTCTCAAATTTTTTAGTGAATAATTTTGCCGAATTTTATAAGGTATGTTCGCAATATTCAGAATGTTGCGTGATTTTAAAATTTATTTTATTTTTTCTCACAACAAAAAAACATTTATAGACCCAAATGCGAAGAGAAAAAGCATTAAAACGTAAAGAAGCATTAGAACGTGCTAGACGTGATGGTTCAATAGTATCATTTCCACATGTAAATTTACGTGATGCATTTGTTAAATCAATGGATCTTATAGATGTTATTACAGAAAATAATACAATTCAACAACAACAAGTATTTTAATTAGTTAATTTTTTTTTGTTAAAAAGAAATTAATTGAAAATTTTTTCATCTGTCCCTAGATTGATACAATAAGTATTGGTGAAGAATCACAAGCAAATACCGGTATTGGTTGTTATAGAAATTTTGATCATTTTTTAAAAGGTGGATGTATTGCTATTACCGATGCTGGACAACGTGCTGAAGGTTATTTTGAACGACCAACAGCAACAACAACAACCGAAGAAATATTAACAAAAAATCAAGGCAATTCAATTAGTCAGAATAATCTTGTTGATTTATCACCATTATCACCAACAACAACAACAACAACAATGGCTATTAATACGAATCAAATTAATATCGATAATGATGATGATAATCCAACAATATCTAGTCCAACAACACTAAGTTTTTCCAATCAAACATTGATCGATTCAACTAATGATGATTTGATGAATATTAAAAAATCCACACCAAAAGATTCTAAATAATAATCAGAATAATAATAATGTTATTGGAAATTGTTCGACAATTGAAAAATCTAAAAAACTAATGGTAAGTTATTATTATTTTCTTTGGAAAAAAATTGCTTTATTTCACTACTTGTTTTTATTCCCGTCATTTTTTTTATGGCATGATAAAATATACCATTATCAAATGCTATATATGTTGACCAAAACCAACCAAAATGTGTTTGTCTGATTGCATCATATCCATTTTGTCATTTGATTTTGTTTTGTGAAGCACAAAAAAACAATCTCATATCAGTGTGTTATATTAATGATTTATTTATCTCAACAACAACAGCAACAACAAAATGATACGTTTGCACACATTTTCGAAAATGAAATCCAAGTCTAGGTTAAAATAATTAACATTTCAATTTCAATTTTTATTTCCCACACCAAAGTTAAATCTGGTTGAAGATTGCTATATTACTACTCCTTTGCCTTCCCATAAACATTTTTTTTGATTGCCAGAAATTTTTTTCGTTGTTGTTGTTTAGTCGTAGCGATCGCCACCATCATTTAAAATTCATTATTCATAAAGAGAAAAAAAACTTAGACATAGAATTAATAATAACAACATTCTGCTTAAGTAGAGAATCTGCCCAATTCACATTTATGATGATGATGATCTACAATGTTTTATTTTTTATAGTTTAGTGAAAGTAATTTTACAAATGACTGAAAGAGAAATATTTCAAATGTAATCTTTGAATTTCAATTTACACTATCCATTTTAGAATCCCCAACTAAATGATGATGATTGACGCTTAGAACGCCCAATACTCTAAAAAAAGCACATTGTATTTAACCGAATTCTGGAATTTTCAAAAATGATTTTTATTTTGTTTTTTTTTCAAATTAGGAAAATGAACAACAGATTCTATTTGATTGATTGATTGATTGATAAATTGATCGATCATCATTCGAGCACACAAAAATCAATAAAAATGAATCAAGTGTTCACAATATATATCCACCAACATATTTCTTCCATGTTTTTTGTTGTTTGTTGAAATTCCAAATTGTTTATTGTCAATATCATATCATGCTTTACTTTTTTTTAAAAAAAATGTCTGTCATCCTGGTCAAAACGATGTCAATGTGAATATCGATGAACGCCAATCTTTGTTTTCCTATTCTCGTTTGTAATAATATCAATGTTTTTCTTTGTTTGTTGATGTTTCTGTATAATTATGTCTATGTTTTCGGAAATTAGAAAATTTTAATCCTTAATTGATTGAATTATACATTAGGATTATAAAAGACCAAAATCAAATCCACCAATTATGAAAACAACAATTATCGGTGATAATAAATATCGAATAAAACAACAAAATTATTCAATGAAAAGTAGATGGCGTAAGTAATCGAATATGTAAGTATTTAAAATTACGGAAACAAGTAATCATTATTGTCTTTCATAAATTACATGTTTTTTATGTCTTTGTTTTTTTAAAAGTTTCATCCAATCATCAAATCCGATTGTGGAAACCGTCCAAATAATTTTTCCATCGAACAAAAAATAAACTATAAACATACCATCGAAACAAAAAACTATTAATGTTTGCCATTCATTTTGTAAATATTATATCTATTACACAAAGATAATAATTCTTTTTCAATTCATTTTCGTTAAAAATTTGTTTTTATTTATCAATTTATTTTACACAGAAATTATAATTATTAAACTTCTATAATAATTTTTTTAAAAATGTTTAACAAAAAAAGAAAAGAAAAGAAATTGATTTAACCATGATCCTTGCTTTCCTGAGCCTGCCACTATTTTTTTTCATTTATTGATCATCAACCGATAACACGGGCAACATTTTCTTCTGGATTCGTGTGTGTGTGTGGGGGGGGGGGAAGGGGTTGTAGGTGGTTCATTATCATCATCATCAGCACAAATCAATCAATCGATTAAAAAAAACAGATGGATTGATGGTTGAAGAAAATTGGAAACAAACAAAAAAAAAATCGAATACTGATCGATATTCATTGAAAAAAAAACAACAACAGGAAGTATTCGTTTTCGATCCCTTTTTTTTTGTTGGTTGGATGAATTTTCTTGATTCGATATGAAAGATTGATTAGAATGTTGACCTATTGATGATAATGTTGTTGTTGTGCATGTTGTGTAATTGATTTTGACTAGTATAATAAACGTGTGGGTGTGTGTGTGTATGGTTTCAATACAGATTGATGGAAAAAAAACGACAAACAACAAATTATTTAAAATAAATGGTTTTTTTTCATGTGTGTGTATGTATCCTGAATGGTGTGTGTAAGCACAAATCGATCGAATAGTTTCGATGAATTTCTGAAACATTATTTATTTATTTATAAATTTTGTTGTTGTTGTTGTTGTTGAAAATATGATGATAGTGATGATGGATGAAATAGTTTATCTTTTATGAATTTTTTTTTTGTTTCCAAAAAAAAAAACGAAATGAAATGAAATGAATGTTGTAGTAATTAGGTAGGTATATTAGGTATTATTAATGATGTTTGAAATGCCATTGAAGAATTTGTAACCGAATGTTTTTGTTTTGTTTTCAAATAAAAATTTTCAAATATCTTCATCATGATAATACCATTTAGTTTTTTTCGGATTTTTTGAACAAGTACGAACATACATTGTATTATCTGGTGGTCGTTTTTTTTCTTTACAACCGGTCAACATAGATAGTATACTTAAACAAACAGCTTGTACAGATAATGCTGGTGACCAATCATCAGTTAATATTGAAAGACAAATATGACCATTACTATAAACATGTGGATGTATTGGTATGTTTGTTCCAATAAATGTTACTTCAGGTGAATCAAATGGATAATTTGAACTATTATTAAGAAAAAAGATATGAAAATGTTATCGGGAAAAAAAGCAAAAAAACAAATTCCAAACCTAAATTTGAAAGACAATGTAAATCGTTCTTCTGCATATAATGTTCCTTTTGGACAAACAATATCGATGGACCATCTTTAAATTCAGTAAACAAAAAAGAAAGAAAAATTGATAAAATCAATACAAATTCAATTGAAAATCAATCAATTTAATCTCTTACTGTGACATATCTGGTTCAATCTTCATTTCATCAACAAATACACCGGTTGGTGGATCTTTTTTCAATGACAATAATTCTTTTTGTAATCGTTTCTATATTTTGATACAAGAAAAAAAATTACCAAAAATTTAAAATAAGTTTTTCTTTTTTCATTGATTTACCTGCATTGATGACATGATTGGAATTGATGGCAAACAAAAACAGAAAAACAAAACAAAACGTTCGAATCAATGAAACAATCAATAATTCGAAAAAAAACTTGTAGGAAATTTATATTGATTTATTTTTTTTTAAATTTTTGATTCAATTTATTTAAAATTAATTGATTGATTTTTTGTTTCAACAAATTAAATATATGAACAACAACAAACAACAAAAACAACAACAAACATAGAGACTAGTTGCAATGATCTTTTGATTGTCAATTGGATCAATGATGACATTCACCATTGATCATTCGATGTGTTGATAATGGACAAACAAACAAACAAAAATATCAACAATAATCATATGAATGATTCTTGATTATTCTGTCTTTCACTCGATTCTTATTCTCTGGTTACTTTTCTTTTTTTTCTGGAATAATTTCTTCTTGATTCTTGAAATTTTTTTTCACAAGAAAAAAACACAAAAGGTTTTTTTCTGGTTATTTTCTGGTTGTCGTCGTCGTCGTCGTTGTTGTTGTTGTTGCTGCTGTTATTTGTCGTTTTTATCCAAAATGAAAATAAATAAATACATCAAAACATATCAACATCATCATCAATAACAACGCATAATGAGAGAGAGAGGGAGAGAGATGGAGTGAAAAGACAAAACACCAGATTTGATCATTTGAACCTGTGTTGCCATCTAGTTTTTAACGAATTGAATTCTATACATTTTCTTTTTTGATTTGGAATTTTTTTAAAAATTTCTTCCGATCCATTTCAATTTGGTCAAATTGAAAGCTTCAAAGCCAAATTTAAGGTGGAAAAATTTTTAAGCGAACAAGAAAAAACTGAACTAACTTATTTCAAACTAAAATGAAAACAAAATCTTATCATCATTTCTATAGAATGATTAGATTATTTAGACAAAATCGAACCATATTCAAGTTGTTATTGAAAAAAAAGACGAATTTTTTTTTGGGTTAACAATTTTTTCTTGTTTCTATTTTGCCAAACTATTGAAAATATTTTGGATATCAATTTCATGAAGACAATCAACCGCTACAACCAAATCAGAAATCATCAAATTGGCAATCCTTATCAATCATCAATCGAATATCATTTCATTCAACTGATAAAACTTCGAAAAAACAAACAATTTTCATTCGTAAATTAGGATTTTTTAGTTTTTGTTGGTTGGTTGGCAATCACATCATCCATATAAATTTGGCTGTCTGTCAATAAATATTTTTCAGAAAAAAAATAGTTTTTGTCCGGCAATCGGTATGTATATTTTCTCATCTTACCAGAAAAAAAATTTTGTAAATTCGATGATCATTGTTTACTTTAATTTCTATCCATTTTTGTTTGTTTGTGTGTGTATCCCAAATCGGTGAAGTAAAGTTTTTATTATTATTATTGTTGTTGTTATCATAGTTTGTAACCAATGACAATTACATCCATCCAATCACCTATAAAATAATAATAATAATAATAAAAACTTTTTTTTTTACAAATAGGTTATCCATATCACATGTTTAGTTTTTAGTTTTTATAATTATAAAAAGAAATTTATAAAAAAAATGATGATTTTTTTTGTAGTTAATTTTTGTTTCTTCTTTCTCGCAAATCTAATTTTCTAATTTAAGTTTGTTTCTTTTTTTCCCAATCAGATTATGTTCAAACAGTAAGCAAAAAAATGCGTGAATTAAATTGTATGGGACGTAATAATAATCGTCGTAATCGTCGTCGTTATGGATCAATCGAAACAATCGATAGTTATGAAATTGATGATAATCAACCGCAGCAACAAGTTAAAAAACGTAACCGAATTTTTCAATCATTTTCCTTTAAACGAAAACAAAAACAACAACAACAACCGCCAAATCTAAATGAATCAACATCGACTGAATTTAATAAGAAAACAGAAAAAACAAGATTAATATTTGCTGGTAAAACAAATAAAAAAAATTATTCAACATTAATCGAATCAGATGATGATGATGATGATGATGATGGAAACGATGATGCATTCAAATCAATCCGAAAAAATTCAAAAAAATCTGTACGTTTTGCCCAAAACAACAACAACAACAACAATGGCAATGGCAATGATGATGATGATAATTCAAATCGTAAATTATGGTTGAAAAAAAATCGTAAAAAAAATAAGAAAAAGAAATCTTTGCTGAAACGTACCGGTACATTTATTGTAAAAAGTTGTCGTTTAATGACATATGGTGTACCACATATGCCATATAATTTACCATATAATGATTGTAATGGTCCATATCATTATGATTTTTATCGTAGTCAGGATTATCCATATAATTATAATGATTATGGCCGGTATGATAATAATCAATATATGCGTTATGGTGAATATGGTCCGGGTGGTCTTTATTTTTGATCCAAGATTTTTTGCTTTTTGACTATGTAATAATTGACAAACCTTGCCTGTTTTTTTTATATAAATAAGCAAATAAATATGACCAAATGTTTTTTAAAGTAGCGAAAATTTTTGTATCTTCTTTTTTGTTTGATGACAAATAATATTTTTTTTTCAAACGTAAAATTCTTGCTTACTTTCCATCCGCCTACACCAAAAATACAAGCTACCCACGTATTTTATCCAAAGGAATCATTGGTGGATGCTTACAAACAAACAGATTTCAAAAAAAAAAATTCCTTTTAAAGTCAAAATATATTTGGTCATCGCATGATCACCATAAACATTCATTTTTTTTGTGTGTTTGATTTGAAATTTCCAAGCAAAGAAAATATGTCTTTATTTGGACATTTGATATGTTTGGAATGATGATAGTGGAAAAATATCTTCTCTTTTCTTTTCGTTTCGTTTCGTTTTTGAGATTGCCTAACAAAACCGGAACCTATCGAGACGCTAAATTTGAATTGAAATTTTTCCATTTCATTTCAAATTACCCTGATAGCCGATTAATCATCATGATGATTTTGGGGTTCGATCGATTCGAAAAAAAAACCAAAAACAAAATTTCAAAAAAATTGAATTGAATTTGCCCATTTATGGAATGTAATAGTTATTAGACAACAACAAACAAACAAGATGGCCAACAATTTTGATTTAACACACACTTAACAGGCATAGTTACGTAATCTTATAAAAGCATCTTGCTATTATTAAACATTTTTTTTGTTTGAAAATTTTTTTTCCATTATTATTTTTTGGTAATATAATCATTATCATTATACAAATTAAAGTAATTACATTTTGGTTTGTATTATTCAATGAACATCCGACCATAATAAAGAAAAATTCAAAAATTTCTTTTTCATTCATTCATTCATACATAATGTTTTTGAATGAATCATTCCACACATTGATGCTTTGAATGGCTTATAATTCTTTCCGTCAGACATTATTTTCATTATTATTCATTGATGATTGAAAACAATCCACACACACACACACACACAAATCATTCATTCAATTAATGATTTGAATTCATAAAATATATTTATAAGCAAGCAAGCAAACATAAGTAAACAACTACGATGATTGTTGATTATAATCAATGAAAATTTGTAATTTGATGGTAATGGCATTGATGATTTCTTGTTTGTTGTTTTTGTTTGGGTTTTGCAATGAAAATGTATAATGTATAATGAATTATGTTTGTTCATTGAATCCTACGCTCAATCCAAATCATATTATCATACGAACAAAAAAAAAAACCGAAAATTGTATAAACATTTTATCAACCACGAATCTATCGAACTATTCGAGGATAAATTTCAGATTTTTTGACCATTGATAACCATCATAACATAACAACCAACCGCGAGAAAAAAAATTCAAACATTACCCGGGTAAACAATTTTTCTTTTTCTTTTTCGTATTTGAAATTGGAAGTAGCAATTTTTTTTTCGGTATCCAAACATTGATGACTATCTCGTGATGATAGTGGTTTTGTGGTGGTGGTGGTGGTGGTGTTTGTTCGGGATTCATATATGTCTCATGCATATACATACATGACGCCTTTTCTCGTATCCAACCACAACAACAACAACAACAACAGCAACATTTCTCTCATTGCATAAAGATCAACTATAACGAAGGCTACGACGACGACGACGACCATGAAGGAATGAATAAAAATCATCATCATCTTCATAGTCGTCGGAATAAAGTCTGCTTCATTATCAAACAGTAAAAAGAAAAGAGAAGAAAAGTACCTTCATTCAATCAACGACGAGAGAAAAGAGAGAGAGAATATTGAAAACATTGAATATTGTTTATCACCACCACCACCACCATAACAACAACTACCACCATTATCATCGAATCGGCAAATAGTATATAAATATCGGTTCGTTATTTTGTATTTTGTATTTAGTTGATTGCTGCAAATAAAAAAAAGTTAGTTAGTTTTGTTTTGATAATCAAAAAATCGTATTTGCATTTACAGTTTGTGTGTGTTTGTTGATTTTCGGCAGTGTACATTTCATATTTGTGTCATCATCATTCTCCTTGTCAAAAAAAAAAAAAAAACAAAAAATCATATTGATTCTAGTTAATCCTCAGTTAGTGTGTGTGTGTGCTTGTCATCTATAAATTATCAACCAAAATTTTAACCCAAATTCTTTGTCAGTTCCAGTAACCTAGTTTTTTTTCTACTGCCGCTGCTGATTATCTCGCTTTATTGTTGTTCCAGTTTCTTTTTCTTTCACCCAGTTATCGCTGATTATATTCTGTAAATTCATTGTGTGAGTGTGAAAATCACCAAAAAAAAGAACAAATTACAATAATCATGGCACCAGAACGTAAAGTTCATGTACAACGATCAGATAATAATCTAATTGATCAAGAATTTAGTTCAATTCGTACAAGATTTGAAGATGAAATGAAAAAAATGGAAGAAGAAATGAATAGATTTCGTACACAATTAATGGATCGTGAACGAACATTTTTTGGTTCAAATTTATCATCATCAACAGCAAATAATAATTCAACAACACAACGTTCATTTGGTCGTGAATTAGAAAGTTCAGCACCATCAACAAAAACAACACATTGGTTGGATGATATTAATTCACCATTAGTACAGGATTCACCGGATGGTAATAAAGTATTAAAATTACGTTTTGATGTAACACAATATGCACCCGAAGAAATTGTTGTTAAAACTATTGATAATCGTCTTCAGGTTAGTTTTATTTGATTGATTGATTGATTGATTGTTATTTTGTTTCCCTGTTTGTTTGTTTGTTCTGCAACATCATTATGATGATGACATCTGCAAACAAAACAAATCGATTTTTCTTTTTTTCGTTTGTTTTTGTGATGTTGGAATTTGTTTACTTTTGCATAATGAAATATGATCATGATGTCTTCATTATCATCATTATCATCATCATTGGATATTCAAAATTGACGTCATCGAACTGAAATATTTGTCAATTTCCTAATTGTTGGCATCTTTTCTTGTGACAAAAATTTGCTTTTCTAATCAAAATTCTCTTTCCCTTGTTTCTTTCATTCCATCCTGTTTTTGTTTTTTGTTTTACTAATTCTCTGTTGTTAATCCAATTTTAGGTACACGCTAAACATGAAGAAAAAAGTGAAAATAAAAGCGTCTATCGTGAATATAATCGTGAATTTTTATTACCAAAAGGTACAAATCCTGAATTGATTCGTTCAAGTTTATCAAAAGATGGTGTATTGACTGTTGAATCACCATTACCAGCACTGGAATATAATGATGGTGAAAAACGTATACCAATTCAACATAAATAATACAGAAAAAAACAACGAAAAATCAAAAATCAAAAATCATCATCATCATCCTCAATCGACAGAAATACTAATCACCCACCAACAACACCATCACAAATCAAATCATTTATCAAAATTCTTAATAATTTTCTTTCCGTATTGTTTTGTTTTAATTTCAATATTACTTTTACTTTTACATTTACAAAACAAACACACACACTATACTAATACAAATAAATAAATAAAAAAAACAAAACAAAACCCCAATTATCATTTGTCATTTGTATGTGAACACCCTTTAGAGAAAAATGGGTTAAAAAAATTCCTCTTAATCATTCTCATTTGAAAAAAACATTCTTTGAAAATAAAATTTTTTTTTGGCAGAATTTTTTTTTTTGAAAACAAATTAATCAAAATCCTCGTGGATAGATGGCGATAGTGGATCCATTTTTGTTTTTCACTGAAAAAAAATAATATTTTTTTCCGGTTGATTCATTCATCATTGAATGTATGTAATCAATCGCACAAGCAACAAGTGTTAACCTAATTTTTTTCATTTTTTTGTTGAAAAATAATAAAAATAAATCTCTCTGTGTGTTTATTTATCGAATTTCAATTATTTGTATTTTCTATTTTTGGCTACATTTTCAAAAAAAATATTCTTTCAAATCGATGATGACGTTAATGACTGTCATTCATTGCTACAAGTTCGACAAAACGTCATCAATAAATGAAATGAATGAAGAGAAAAACAGGAGCAAGGATATTTCCTACCGACAAAGAAGGTCATAGTATTATGATGATGATGATGATATGTCATTGTCATTCAAGTCATGAAATAAGCAAAAGAAAAGAAAATCCAGAAAAATTTCGAGTTCAAAACTATATAGTCGGGTATTCTGTGTTTGGTTGATATTCTTTCAAGACTTAAAAGATTATGAAGTTTTTTCATCCCCCGCTAAAAACAACAAGAACAACAAGAAGAGGATGCTATTTTGGATGTCACCAATGTATGACGCCCTGATTATCTTGTGTTGATCTCGATATCTTTCGAAGCAAGTGTATGTTGGTTGTCGATGTTTTCCAACTTTGTTTATTTTTTTGGATTTTGGCCAAACGATAATAAACAGAAAAAGTTTGGCAAGCAATTACACATCGCCATTCTGTTTATTATTAAAAAAAAACTTTAAAATTTAAATATTTTTTAACATCATCAACAGGGGAAGGGGGGAATTATCATTATCAACCGAGTGATGCTGATGACCACCAACACCAACACATCAATAATGAATGCAATTTATAAAAAAAAATAAACGTAAAAAGAATCGTAATTCGCAAAAAGTCAGCCATGCATAATCATCATCAACGTTTTAGCGAATAAACGAATGGAATTTGAACGATAAATTATCATCCATATCATCTTGAAAGACATGAAAGAATTCTGATTCATTCAATTCCTCTATTCTTATTCTTACCCATTCTTTGATCGACATTGAAATTGAAATTGAAAACAACCGCTGTTGTTGTTGTTGACAATGAAAAGATCGAGAAAGAATATTAAAAAAACCATTACAGTTAATTTTTTGTTGTTGTTGTCGTTTGGTTGTTGTTGTTTATAATTTTTTTTGAAAATTTACAATGACATCCATGCATGATTAATGATTTTAATAAAAAAATGATTAAAAAAACAATTAAAACAAAATTGTCCCGAAGAATGATTGTAAACAAAAAAAACAATGAAAATGTTTTTTTTCGGAATTCAAAAATTACATTAAGAAGATTATTACGGTGATATTCTCAACAGACAGTCAGTCAAAGAAAAAGCTAAGAATAAAATTCTAAGAATTGTTGCTGAGAAAAGAAAAGTTGATGCGGCAACAAGTAATAACAAGCGTCTACGATCGACAACGACGATTTATTCATTTGCATTTGAATTTTCAAATGTTTCAGTCAGTCATTCAATCCTCGTGCGTTTGCATCAAAGATTTTTCATTTTCATTTTTCAACTTTTTTCTTTTGTGATAATTTGTGTTTGTGATATTATTGTAGATTACAAATTTTAAATTTTATTTTTTTCAAATCGTACAAATGTTTTCATTCATCAATTTTGTTATTACTATTCGAATAAATGATGCAAAAATATTCAATATTTGTGGCCAAATATTTCCATAATCAATATCATCGATATTATCAACATCGACGTAGAAGATTAAAAATCTTTTCTTCAAACTAAATTAATTAAAATTGTTGAATATTCAAATTTGTTAATTACCTGTATCATCTGATAAATTCTTTTTTGACTGAAATAAGCATCAAGAAAAGCATCCAAAAATGATTCCAAAAGTATGTTTTTCAGGTTTTTTGTTTTTTTCTTTTGTAATAAGAAATTTTTTAATAAAATCTAGGCTATTCCAATGGAAATACGACATATCGTATTTTTATTAATATTTTTCATATTATATGTTATATTTGGTGGTATTATATTTATGTTATTAGAATGGCCCGATGAACAAATAAAACGTAAAGAAATTGATCTATTATTAAAAGATTTTACTGAACATATCAGACATTTACAATATCATAATAATACAGCAAATAATAATCAAAATAATAATCAAAATTATTTTACTGAACAAAAATTTCGTAAAATTTTACATGAATTATTAATTGCACAGGATCATAATCTAATCGATAGTTATGGTAATCAACAATCATATGTTAATTGGAGTTTTATCAATTCATTTTTCTTTGCAATCACTGTGATCACAACAATTGGTTATGGACATTTAACACCACGAACAATAATGGGTAAAATTTTCTGTATTATTTATGCATTATTTGGTATACCGATTACAAGTTTATTGATCGGTAGTGTTGCCGATCGTTTTAGTAAATTATATTCATCACCAAAAGTATGTTTTTTGTTGTTTGTTTTTGTCATATGATGAAATTTGATTTGTTTAATTGATAAAAATCAAGAAATTACCAAGAGGATTAAAACGAGCAACATATCAGCGACAATTATCGGCACGTTTTTTAATGTTACGACGTGGCCTAATATCATTGGTACCATGGTTTTTTACATTTCTTGTCGTACCGGCTTGGATTTTTCGTTACATTGAAGGATGGTCATTTTTAGATGGTTTTTATTATTGTTTTGTTACATTATCAACAATTGGTTTTGGTGATTTTGTTGCCGGTAGTTTTGAAAAAAATTATATTTGGATTTATAAAATTTTAATCGTATTTTGGATTATATTCGGTTTGGCATATTTATCAATGATATTAAATTTTATAACAAATTCATTACGTAGTCGTCGTATATCGAATGTAATGAATTCATTACGTGTTAAAATTAATAATTCAAATAATAGTAATAGTATTGCGTCACGTTTACGTCGTTATCATCAGGATAATAATAATAATAATATTAATAATACAAATAATATTGAACATCATCATCATTTTCATCATTATCATCAACCATTAACCAATCCGACGACAACAATGATGACAATTTATAATGATCAAAAATTTATAAATAATAATTTTATAATTAATAATAATAATAATAATAATGATTTTGATAATTATAAACAACGTAAGTCCGGATTTATTTTGATATTTTTTTTATTTACTTTGTAATTTTGTAATTTTTTGAAATAAAGATGATCAATCGAAAATGAATCTATTGCGTGCATGGAAAATTTTCAAATCAAAAAGATCGAAAAATTCATTCGCAAGAAGAAAATCAAATCAAAAATGTGTAAGTTTTTTTTTGTTTTTGTAATTTAAAAAAAAAATTTTAATTAAAAAATTCTATTAGAAAACTATAATGAGACAAACAACAAGTCTACCCGAATTATCTGAATGTATTGTACGAACACAACAGATTGCAACCATAACAATTGTGTGAAGATTTTTAAAAAAATTTATACATTTTTTTTGTGTATTTGTGGAACATTTTATGACAACATAAATGATCAATTTGAGATTCTGGCTTTGAAACGTATGCAAACAATTTTATCATCAGTATCACCTGCCATCAAATTCAAATTTACGTTTACCGGAATTGATGGATAAATCGATTTTATTGGCAATGAAAGATTGAATCGATTTGTTTGACCAGGAACTAATGGACATTTTAGGCCATAATTACCGCATGCTTCACTGATAATTTTTGAAAAATTAATTTTTGTGAAGGATTCCAAAAAAGCAAAACAAACAAACTTACTCTGGTGTAATATGAAATGGAACCTTAATACGAGCTATTTCACCAAAAATTTTCAATTTTACCGATTCGTATGCTTTATCTGTTTGAAAACAAAAATTGAATGATGAAAAATGTTGTTCATTGCAAAGAACGAAAAAAAACTTACCGGCAACAAAATCTAAATGCATCAAAACATCGCCACCTTTTTTCAATCGACAATATGAATCATTATCCGAACAATCGGAAATATTTATCGATTGAATATGACCAGAATTTGATGAACAATTTTTAAATAATTGTGCTGCATCAATAACCGATGAGGATAAAATAATGATGACGACGATGATGATGGTGGTGATGGTGAACGAACAAAATTCAAATTTTGACATTTTCGATCGATTGATCAATTTATTGATTGATTATCAAATGAAAAAAATCAAAATAAAACAATCGTTTTATATACTTGCTGTTGTTGTTGTTGTTGTTGATGATATTCAATAATTATCGATGAATCAAATGACATTAAATTGAAAAAAGGTTTTCGATGACGTTATTGTAATTTGATTAATTGATTGATCGATTGATCGATGATAATGTCACACCATCATCAATCAATCAATTTTGATCATGAATGTTATCCATGTGACATTTTTTTTTGTTTTTGTTTAAAACATTCGAATCAATGTTTTTGAAAGTTGATAATTTGGATGGATAGATGGTGCTATTGGAGTTTCATTTTTTTTTTTTGATTTCTTGAATCGGCTACGTCAATACAAGATTTTTTTTCTGTTTTGAAAGAGCGCATCATCCAAATTTCTGGTTGAGTGTATTTTTATGTGTGGGCGTCTTTTGTGTTTTGGTTTTCTTTTGCATCCTTGATTCTGGTTCATCTTATTTACCATATTGTGTGTGTCATTTTGTGGATATAATCTTTGAAGATTTTTTTTGGTGCAAAACAAAGAAACAAAGAAAATGTTCTTGGAAAGTTTATTCAATGTTGATAATGGCTATTTGGAAGGATTAGTACGTGGTTTTAAATGCGGTATTATAAAACAATCGGATTATTTAAATCTTGTACAATGTGAAACATTAGAAGATTTAAAACTTCATCTACAATCAACTGATTATGGTGGTTTTTTGGCCAATGAACCATCACCATTAACCGTATCGGTTATTGAAGATAAATTAAAAGAAAAATTAGTTGCCGAATTTCAACATGTTCGTAATCATGCTGTTGAACCATTATCATCATTTCTTGATTATATTCTACATTATTATATGATTGATAATATTATTTTATTGATTACTGGTACATTACATCAACGACCATTATCAGAATTGATACCTAAATGTCATCCATTAGGTTCATTTGATCAAATGGAAGCTATTCATGTTGCATCAACACCATCCGATCTTTATAATGCTGTATTGGTTGATACACCATTAGCACCATATTTTGTTAATTGTATTGGTGAACAAGATTTGGATGAAATGAATGTTGAAATTATTCGTAATACTGTTTTTAAAGCTTATTTAGAATCATTTCATAAATTTTGTGAAGAACTTGGTGGTGTTACAGCTGAAGTTATGTGTGAAATTCTTGGTATGTTTGTAGTTTTTTTTTGTAATTTACGATTATCATTATTACCGTATTCTTTCTGTTAAAAATTCTTCTTCATTTAGCATTCGAAGCTGATCGTCGTGCTTTTATGATTACAATCAATTCATTTGGTACTGAATTAAGTAAAGAAGATCGTTCAAAATTGTATCCAACTTGTGGTAAACTTCATCCATATGGTTTAGCACAATTAGCAATGGCCGATGATTATGAACAAGTACGTAATGTAGCCGAAATGTATGCCGATTATCGTGTATTGTTTGATACACAATCAAATGCTGAAAATAAAACATTAGAAGATAAATGTTTTGAACATGAAGTTAAATTGAATATCAATGCATTCCTACAACAATTTCATTTTGGTATATTTTATGCATATCTTAAATTAAAAGAACAAGAATGTCGTAATATTATTTGGATTGCTGAATGTGTTGCACAAAAACATAAAGCACGTATCGATAATTATATTCCAATATTTTAATTGCAGAGAAAAAAAAATTACCGAGAATTCAATGAAATAATCCATGTCATTATCCAAAAAAAAAAAACAATTTAAATTATTTAAAATTCATTTGTGATTTTTTAAAACATTATTTCGTTTCGTTTTTGTCGTTCCATAAAATAGTCAAGTGTTTGTTTTTCTTTTTCTTTTTCATCGTAAATTAGATTGGTGTTAGCTGAAAAACATTCGGATAATTGTTATTGATTGATTTTATTCATTAAAAGAAAATCTTTATTCCAGATTAATCAAATCGAATGTTTGTTTTTTATGAATTCGAAGTTGCTTAAAGCGCATGCGTTTTAAAACTTATCATGTGTTATTTGTTTTCAAAGATACTTTTTTTCGAAATTTCCAAAAAACAAAGAATGGCATTTTTATTGAAACGAGAAATCGTTTCCAATTTAAAAAAGATTGGATTAATTATAGAAAAATCTATGATCAAAGTCAAGCCACCTAATAATGTATCGATAATTGATGAATCATCGATTGGTCAAACATTTTATTTGAATTTAACGGCTAAAGAAACCAATCGAAACGACAATAACGATGATCAACTTATAAAAACCTTGATGAAACATAATTCATTCATTCGAAATGCTAAAATGATTCATTCTGTCAATAATGATAATTCATCAACAGCGACAACATTCGATAATATTTGGGCATTTGAAATTGATTTCGAAACAATAATCAAAGTCGGTTGGTTTTTTTATTTTTGCTTTTGATTTTTTTTGTTTAAAAACAAATTATTTTCGCAAATAGCATCTATTCAAAGATTTAAGCAAGAAAAATCTTATGGATTTGATCGTTGAACATCAACTAAATGATGGTAAAAAGAAAATTATTGTTGAATATTCATCACCAAATATTGCAAAACCATTTCATGTTGGAAATTTACGTTCAACAATAATTGGTAATAGTATTGCAAATATATTGGAATTTTATGGAAATAATGTTATACGAATGAATTATCTTGGTGATTGGGGTACACAATTCGGTATATTAAGTCTTGCTTATGATCAATTTGGTGATCCAAACAAGCTACAGTGTGAACCATTAAAACATTTATTCAATGTTTATGTTGATGGTAATCGAAAATGTGATTCGGATATTGATTGGAGAAATCAGGCTAAAAATCGTTTCTATCAATTGGAAACAAATGATTCCAGAATCTATGAACAATGGTATGAATTTCGTCGATTAAGTATTGAAGAATTGGAAAAATTATATAAAAGATTAGGTATTCAATTTGATCGATATGAAAGTGAATCAATGTATAGTCAATCGATAAATGATATAATCCAAATGATTCAACAACAACAATTAATTAAAATTGTTGATGGTGCAACATGTATCGAAATTGATGATTCAAATCAGAAGAATAAAAAATTGGCAATTCCATTGCTGAAGAATGATGGTACAAGTCTTTATCTAACTAGAGATTTAGCCGCAGTTATAAATCGACAAAAACATTATAATTTTGATCAAATGTATTATGTTGTTGATAGTAGTCAATCAAAACATTTTAATAATTTAAAAAATATTTTTCATTCATTGAATAATCCTGTTTATCGGTAAGTTTTTTTTGAATTGTTGTTGTTGTTGTTTTCCTATTGAATATCATCATTTTACAAATAGAAATCTTGAACATTTAAAATTCGGACGAATATTAGGAATGAGTACACGTAAAGGTGAAGCAATTTTTCTTGATGATGTACTAAATGAAGCTAAACATCGTTCATTGGAAGCAATAAAAACTAGTCAAAGTAAATTGTTTTTCGGTTGAAATCTTTTCGTTGTTAATGAAATTTTTTTTCCATAGACACAAAAATTCCAATTGAACAATATGAAACGATTGCCGATATATTGGGTGTTTCAGCTATCATTGTAAATGATTTATCAAATCGTCGTGTATCTGAATATCGATTCAATTGGAATCGTGCACTTCGAATGAATGGAAATACAGGAATTTCATTACAATATACACATGCAAGATTATGTAATTTGATTAAAAAATCTATGAATAACGATGATGATGATTATCAATGTTCATCATCATCATCATCATCATCATTGAATTTGGCTGCTATCCATACTTTGGAAGGTCGAAATCTAATCAATCAATTATTAATGTTTGATGAAATAATCGATCAAGCTTATAATCAACTAGAACCAAGTATATTAACCAATTATATGTTTGATCTTAAGTAAGTTGATTATTTTGATCTTTGAATAAAAAATTTAATTCAATTTTTTTCCAATTTTAGAACGGCTATAAATCGTGCTAATCAAGAATTAACAATCAAAGGACAACCGAAATCAATTCAACAAACACGTTTATTATTGTTTATCTGTGCTAAAAATGTACTAAATCAATGTATGCGATTAATTGGTTTACAACCATTAGAATCAATGTGATAATTTAGTAATTATAATTTGATTTACAAAAAATATCAAATTTATTAAAATTTCGCGGGAATTTACAAACATTCGAAAACGTTGTTTATGAATTTCGCTCAATTTTCATTGTGGCAGCGGCGCATTTATCAACGCAGATCAGCAAAAAAAAACAAGGCAGAGGCAGGAGGAGAACCAAAAAAAAAAAAAAAGAACAAGCAGGCAGTAACCGCCAGCCAAATTAAACGAGGACACAGCGCGCGCTGATTTTTTATTTTGGATACTACCACACCTAGTTCATTCTCATTCCACAATGCATTTGGAGTGTGTGTGTGTGTGGTATCTCGCGTGCACATTCCCTCTTCCTCTCCCTCGTGAACTGTGTGTGTTTTTTCGAGGAAAACATTATTCGATTCGAACGTTTTACAGCAAAAAAGAAAAAAATAACGAAAAAACGAACTTCACCATTTTGATTTTTTTTTGTTTGTTTGCTTCTAGCAATGTACATTCACTTCGATTTTTCTCGTTATTTTGGATAATAATTTCAACAACTTCTTTTTTTGGATATATCTGCACCTGTTTTTTTTTATCATCTTCGTTCAATTTCAATTCTAAATCTTATATTGGCACTACTTTTTTTTTGTTTCTTCTTCCATCCATCCATCCACTAACCACCACCACCACCGATTGAAAACGACAGCCATCATTATTATCATCATTATTACTAACCCCCCAACCACACACACACACAGACGATCGAATCCGAAACGATCCAACCACACAATCCTGATACATGAAGATCGTTTGATCTCGTTTTTGTTTTTTTTTTTGCTGATCGTCCATCTATCTCCACCGGTTTCGGTTTATTTTTTCTGGCTGTTGTCGTCAATAGAGGCATCATTTTTATTACCAAAACAACTTCTTCGAAAAATTTTCTTGTTGTTTTGTTACACGCCACCACCATTATCATCAACATCATCATCGTTAGTCGTCGCGCCGTCATTCCCTATACCACCACACATAAAGATCTATCGCTGTTTTTTTCTTCTTCAAACGAAACGATCCGATCCGAGATCATCGCTGTTGTTGTCGACCAAAAGGCACCACAAAAATTGTTGTTGTGAGATCAAAACATAAAGAACGTGAACGCCAAACGGAACGTACGTATTCGTAACTTATAAACACACCACTCACTCATCATCCATTTTTACAAAAAAAAAGAGTAGTGTATGTAATTTTTTTTGTATTTTGAAAATTGTACCACCACACATCTTGACCGCCACCGAAAGAAATAAAATGTATAATGTGTGTGTGTTTTATAATAATAAAAAAATGAGAAAATGGTATAAACTACTGCCTGTTGTATAATGCCTAACCAACCAAACCAAAAATAATAATAATAATAATATCCAAATGTGACAACAAATAATCACATGGGTGATGATTTGAGATGTTCATTGCGTTTTTTTTGGCGGTTTACCGTATTGTTTTTGAATTATCGTGTTGAATTGTTGTTGTCCGGTATTAGCCAATGATAATTGATGATACCGGTGATTCAATTTGACGAAATTTGAAACCACCGGCATAACCATCCTTTATGAGAGAACAATTCAATCACATTACCTATGTCATATTGGATTGTCATTATCCCAAAAATATATATGAATAGAAAATGTTGTCACCGGGTATTGATATGATTTCATTTCATTTGACCAATCATAATTTTGAATCGGTTATTTGTGGCAGGCAACATTGTTAATCAAATAACCATTTATGAATTCATTTTCATCAATTGAACTTTTTTTTTGTTTTCTTTTCTTTCAAATATCTAGGATCAAATAATCGAATCAAACATTTAAGAAGATCTGCGAAGTCTATATTCTTGTCTGAATATTCTTGGAGCAGTGAAGAAAAAAAGTTGTCGGTAGACCATCATATATGATCTGATCTGATCAATCAAAAAAAGAGAAGGAAAAATTTTCATCAAGAAACAAACAACAAATCAAGGCCGTGAAATTTTTTTTCTTCAATATTTATTCATTTTTCTGTTCAACATCGATCATCATCCTCATTTCTTTTAATCATCATCGTCATCATCACTGGTTAGTGTTTTGTCATTATAATAAAATAACTTAAAACATACACAACAAACAACATGAATAGACATTAACAACATATTTCAATGGTCGTTTGGTTTTCCTTGTTGATTGACAAATATATTTTTATAATTACATTCAGAAAAAAACAAGGTAAATTGAAAGAAATAGCTCAGAAAGATAGATGAAAAAATTTTCTCCCTTTTTTGAATTTTGTTTTTAAAAAAATGAAGAAAAAAATGTCAAACAAACCAGGATAGAATATTATTTTATTATTCGCATAAATATTCTCTATTTTTTTAAATTCTATATAACTTTGACCATGTTCTGTTAGTCTCTTTCTCTTTCTGTTCAATTTTGCTACAATTTTTTTTCCAAATATACTTGCTATATGTTATGTTATGAGATGCTATGAACATCTTGTGTGTGATGGTAGCCATTTTTTCTATTGAAAAATTTTCTAGTTGTTTGTTTTTATTGCTAAATGATATTGATGCTGCTTCTAAAATTAACCACTTCTGTTTTTGTTGGAGAAATTTATCTGGATTATTTTTTTTTAAACAAATAACATCATTGACAGACATAGCAAGTATTGTATGGACAAATACACACTGTAGGTTCAAACAATATTTGACAAATTCATTCAAAGAATAACAAAGGTTGATAGCCTTTGACACTCTTATCACTGACTTATAGCAATAGCAGTTAGACCTATGAAGAATACATGTCAAAATATAGCAATTATTATGAAACACGCGCGCTCAATCAAAAATGAGAACTTAATATTCTTGTTTGGTTCGTCTTTGTCCCCCCCTAGCCAAATAGGATAGGAAATCAGTGGTAACCACCACCAGAAAAAAAAAATCCATTTCTTTTTTGTAATCAATAACCCAGGATCCAGAAAATTTCTTTTTTCATATATTGAGTTTAGTGGATGATAGTGGTGGCGCCCAATAGATACACACAAACACACACTGTTATATAGCAGACAAAAAAAAATGTCAAATAGCTTTATTATGGCAACATAGAATATTGTGAGCGAATCATTGAAAGTGATGATAAAAACTTATAATTTTTTTGCCTTGGAGATAGTGGTTTTTGTTTGTTGTTTTTCTTTTGTGCTTCTTGCAACAAACGCCAAATTATTTTCCTTTTTCTTTCAAACTGTGTGAGATAATACACATAGGAAATACAAATGAGAAAATATCACCACATCATACATTCTATAAACTAATATCATTATCAATTGAATGGAATACATAGTACAGTTATCTACACACACACACACATATCATATACTCAGTTCTTTGCTAAAGGAAAAGTTTTTTTCACTTTCATTTTTTTTTTTGTTTTCTCTTCTTTTTTTCCAACAATCTAGCTAGCTGTTGTTGTAATTTTTGTCCTACAATCATCATTCACATAAAAAAGCCGCTTCTTTTGAATTTGGCCACTATAATAATAAAAGAGAAATCACTTGGACGCTATTCCATTCAATTTGATAGCATTCCCGTCTTACTTCTTCTATTCAATAGAAAACATCATCATAACGAGGATCATCACATTACCTTTCCACTGTCGTTTTTTCCCATATGTGTATGTTTGCGTCCGCAAAATCGGCAGCAGCAACATTTAAAAATAACAACAATAAATAGCGATTTGAATTTTCAAGTAACCGGCTAGCAACTACCACCATCATCATCATCATCAGCATCAACGTCAAGTTATTTTGATTTAAAAAAACAAAATCGAAAGCCGGCCAACCACCACCAACAAAAAATAATCAACAACAACAAAACGAAGCAGTGTATATTTGTGAATGAAGAACAAGTGTGAATAAGAGAAGAAGAAGAGAAACAAAAATCTACCACTATGGATGCGATAGAAATAAAACCGACAGAGATCATCTGTTTACAAACGAATGAATCATTATTTGATTTTGATTTTATTCGTAAATGTTTACATGCATTATTGGAATATAAAAATTATGTACAAAAATTATATAATGAATCAAATATTATTAATGATGA
The DNA here is from genome assembly GCF_027571235.1 of Dermatophagoides pteronyssinus. NCBI lineage: Eukaryota > Metazoa > Arthropoda > Arachnida > Sarcoptiformes > Pyroglyphidae > Dermatophagoides > Dermatophagoides pteronyssinus. The sequence goes on from NW_027461530.1 coordinate 1,896,241, forward strand.
AAAATTACGTTATGAATTCGAACGAATTGAGCAAAGATTTCAGGAGACAATTCGTGGTAATGAAGCATTATTACAACGATATCTACAGGAAGATTGGGCAACGGAAGAATTTTCAACAACATTACAAACATTTTGTGATCCAAATATGGATCAATCGGATGGAGTTACACAAGCTTATATTGTACAACCACAAACAGCAGCAGCCGTACAACATGCTGTTGATAATATGAATGCTTCCAATTATAATAATCTTGGTGAAAAGAAAGATGTAATGGCCATTGCAGCAGCTGAAGTGGTTATGCATTCATATCGTGATGGTCTTTATATTTGCGGTTGGCCATCATGTGAATATCAGACATCATCGAGACGTCATATCAATAATCATAAATTGGTACATACTGGTGATGGAGAATTCAATTGTAGTTTTCCTGAATGTGGTCGTCGTTTTAAAACACGTGAAGAGCTTAATGAACATGCAGCTGTTCATAATTCTGATCATCCATATCCATGTGTTTGGCCTGGCTGTGAATTTCGTTCACAAACACCAGCTTCATTGAAAGCACATATGCGTGTTCATATGGAACGTAAATTCAAATGTGAATGGCCTGATTGTAATGAAGAATTTTCTAAGATGACCGAATTAACACGCCATCGTTCTGTACATGATCAAAATGGCACAATGCAACAGAATAATCAATCCAGTAGCCAACAACAGAATCAACAACAAACTGTCCAAATCGTACAGCAACAACAACAACAACAGCAGCAACAACAACAACAACAGCAGCAGCAACAACAACAAATTCAGCAAAATCAGCCACAACAAGTAACAGTTGTCTCGCAACATCAATCTCAACAGCAACAGATTGCTCAGATAATTACGGCAAATGCTCAAGGACAACAGGGAACATTACAACCGACTCAGATTACTGGTCAATTGCCGACTGGACAACAGGTGACATTGATTCAATTACAGCAACCGCCTGCATCAAATGTCGGAACAGCTATAGCGCATAAGACGATTGTGGCTCAACAACAATCCGGAGGTGGAAATGTTGGTAATACATCAGTGGTCGTACCTAGCACTCAACCACAGCCGATAACGACAGCGATTGCAGTGGCCGGAACTAATGCGATGATCAACACGCAATTGTTTCGATGTAACAATTCGAACTGCAGTTCATTGTTCAGCACATTATATGATCTCAAACAACATATGATGCAACATAGCAAGGTAGAGAAACCATTTCGTTGCAACATTCCTAATTGTGGATATTCTGCTTTGACCAAGACTCAGCTTAACGAACACAAAGAAACCCATTCGAGTGAACGGAATTACATCTGTACGGTGGAGAATTGTGGCCGTCGTTATAAAACACGCAAAGGATTGTGGGATCATTCACATACGCATCGACCGGACAAGCCGTTTGCATGCACATTTCCGAATTGTACGTATCGTTGTGTCAGCTCCAGTTATCTACGTTCACATATGCGTGCACATAAAGATCATAATCCGAATGCCGCCAATAATGCTTCCAATACGGTGAATGTAGCGACACAGAATGCGGCACCACCACCACAACAACAAGTCGTTGCTAATGCACCGCAGCAATTTTTCGCTCCTGGAACAATGATTCAACATCCCGATGGTCATCAAGAATTCATCTGCGGAGTGATGAACTGTGGCAAATCATTCGATTCACAGGGCGCTTATCTTAACCATGTAAAATTACATGCACCGATACAGGCACCAACTCAGGTGACGCATGCTATTGCGGCTCCAGTTCCGCAACCACCACCACCACAACCTGCTCCACCAAAATCACGAAGTCGTAATCCGGAATTGGCGAGATTTAAATGTGAATTTGAAGGCTGTACAGCTGCATATAAATTGAAACGTAATCTAAAAGATCATATGATCAGGCATACAATCCTGGAGAAACCATATCGTTGTGATTGGCCTGGTTGTGATTATGGTTCTTATAAATCAACTAATGTTGCCAAACATAAATCTGTACATTCGGATGAACGTAAATATGCGTGCGATTATTATAATTGTGAAAAGAAATTCAAAACACGTGAAGGTCTGCGAAAACATATGCTATCACATCATAAACCACCGGTGCTAAACAATACGGTTGGTACAATTCAACAACAACAACAACCAACGACTGCTACAGTTGTCACGAATGCTGCAGCCATAGTTAATGCTAATAATCAATCGATAACAACGACAACAATGCAGGCAATAAAATCGGAAGCTGTTGGCCAACAACAATTAAATCAACAACAACAACAACAGCAGCAACAACAACAACCACAACAAGTAACGGTTTCTGTTTCAACCAGTTAACTTCATGATCATTAATTGATTCATCAATTATTGGAGAATTTTTTTAAAGTAATATAATTATTTAATCACAATCAAACATTAATTAATTGAACCGAATGAAAACAAAATGACAAAGAATTTTTTTTCTCACACAAAATTCTCATTTTTCATTTTATTTGCATCTTGATTGTTAATTTTTTTCTTTTCTTAATCTCAATCACAAAAAAACAAAAACAAAAACAAAAGCCCTACAAATTACGCACCCCTTCATCATTTTGGTCATTTTCAAATTTAGTTGCATCATATGTCTTTTGTCTATTCACATCATCATTATCATCATCATCATCATATAAGATTGCCGCAATTTGACATCATACAATAACAAACAAAACAAAAAAATATTCGGAAAATCCGATCCTTAATTCTATTATAAATATAATTAATATCATCTATCTCTTTTCATCAGATTATTATTATTATTATTATTATTATTATCTTTCTTAATGATGAAATCATATATTATTCATACACAATATTATCAAAACAAAACTAAAAAATCATTTCAAAATGTCAATCATTATTCTTTATATATTCAACAACAACAATTAAAAAAAAATTGACACTCCAAAAAAAAACAAAAACAAAATATCGATCAGTAAAATGCTTGTATTCATCATATTCATATTTATTTAAATTATTATATATTGAATACAGCAAAACAAAGCAACAAATGAATGATCACCAATTATCATCATCATCCACATCATCATTGATATGATTTTTTTTTTTGTTTTTTTTTGTTGCATCATCGTTGATATATAATATTTTTTTTTTCATTCACATTATATGTTCTTTATAATTTTGCTTAATTATTATTATAATGATTTTTTTTTTTTTTTTTTTTTTGCAAAGTAATATACCAATTTATATATATAAATAGCCGATCTCTTTTTTCTTTTTTGAATTTCATTTCGTTTCGTTCGTTTTTTCCTTTTTACCTTCTTTTACCGGAATGTCCATATGGAATTTTTTTTTTTGCCCTTTCATTCAAAAAAATATTTTGTCGAATTCAAAAAATGAAAAATTTGTAATGATGATTCTCATTAATTAAAATTAAAATTTTTTTAAAAATATTAAATCATTTTTATTCGTTGGTTGATCTTTGATCTTTTCGTTTTGTCCAACAAAATTATAATCATTTTTTTTTTGGTAATTTTAATAAATTATCTAGTCAGCTGGCGACATCTATTGTTTGTTATGGGTAAATGAATTGGAATTTGGAATTCCTATGGCGCGAAAATTTTGTTTTTTTTCTTTTCTCGAATTATTTTTTTCGATAATTTTTCCAACGGATTCCTTTATCCCGAAAACAAAAAATTACCGTTTAATTTTCAAATTCTCAACAGTTTACCGAAGAAAAGAAGGAAAAAAAACCGTTTAAATAATTTTGAAAATGCCTTGACATATACAAATAGTCCGGCTAATCATCATCAGCCGGTAACCCTACCAACAGGAAACCGTTATTTTATTTATTTAATTTCATTCAATAATAATCGTTGGTGAAATGTTTAAAGAAGAAAAAAAAATCTTAACGGTTATTAACGATAAACTCTGATATTAACTGAAAACAAAATCAGATCAGATCAGAAAAATATTTTCGTAGTCGCTTTTTTTTCGTTTTTGTTGTTGCTGTTGTTGTGGCACGTGTATATGTCTTTTACTTTTACTTTTGGCACGGGATCCGTTAGAAAATGTATTTCGGAATGAATGAATGAATGAATGAAACACGCGCGCAGCAAGAGATTTTATTTCATGATCGATTTTTATGTTAAGTTTCGTGTGTTTGTGTGCATTACTGGTAACCGTATCGCCGCGCAAGCTTTTTCCCAATATGTTAACGGTCATATTGGATTTTTTTTTTTGATCTGAATTTTTTTTTTTGTTTCCCATTCTCTCATCATCATAGAAAATGAAATAACGACGGTTATTTTTTTTTCTTTTCACTGTTGTTATTGACTATAGTCTCATGCCGAAACAAACAGAAAAAATGAATAACGAATCTTCAAGTACGAATTAAGTTCAACAACAACCAAAAAACCAAAAATATTCCGTTAGAAAATTTCGGAAATTTCCCAGATCAAGAAATTTTTTTGAAAAAATTTCTTTCTGGCCAGTTTGATTGATGGATCGATTGATCGATTGATTAATTGATCGTAATCAGCACAACAAAAAAAATGAAAATTTGCATAAACACGCGTGTTTAATTGTAATGCGCCAGCTATAACACACGCAAGCTTTTACATAAAAATATTATCAATTTGTGTGAAAACGCGCGCGAACGAGTATAGCTTTTGTATATTTGAAATAAATAAAAAAAAAGGCAAATGATCCATTTTGGATCCAAAACCGAACATCATCATCATCATCATTATTATTTGGCTGGTTTTCTTCCCCTTGTTCAATTTCGATCTAAATAAATATTTCAGCCAAACACACACACAGGCTTGGCCCATGATTGTGAGGGGACAAAAAATGAAAAAAGACTTCTTTTCCCATTTCCAAATGGTATAGTTCACACACGCACAAACAAACGAATCCATCCATTCATTCATTCACCAGAAATGTGTTTGTGTGTGCATTATCCTCTCTCTCGCGCGCGCGATACATTTATTTACAAAGGGAGAGAGAGAGAGAGAGAACCACGGTGTTCTTTTTTGTTTCCTTGTGATTGACTGGCATCTGGTTTTTTTTTGGATTCATGTCATACTTAATGTAAAAAAAAGGTAACATAGTATGGATACCATTCGAATACGAGAAATAAAACGATCAAGTTTTTCCATCATTCATAAATATTCAACAACAACAACAACATTGAACTGTTGATCGAGGAAAGAAAAAAAAACACGCGCAAGCTTTGCTTAGCGCGTGCTATTTTTTTTCTGCTGTTTTTAAGGTCAAAAACATTGGTCCATGTTCTTTCCATTCGCCGTTGTTCGTAAGTTTTCCCCAGCATCATCATCATCAGTATGGCACATTGGTCATAGGTTAACATCGGTATTATTAACGGAAAAAATAAAAACCTTAAATAGGTACACGAACAGCGACACGCGAACCAGTTTGTTTGAAGATCCGTTGATTGAACCAGAAAAAATTATTATCTTTTTGGTGATCAAGAAAAATCTATTGTCATTTTTTTTGTTGGTTTCTGGATACTCACCAATTGTGTATGTATGGAGGAGGAGGATCCATATTCTTTTCCATAATCATTCTGATGGCTTATTGGATCATTTTCTCTCTCTTTCTCTCTCTCTCTCTCCTGGTCGATAATTTTTTATTTTATTTCATTTTTACCATTTTCGGTTATATGCGACAAAAAAAAACATTAAACAACCAGTGTGTGTGTAGGTATACATACAGTGTGTGTTTGTTGATAAAGTTTCGGCCTTTTTTTCTGTATATCTGTGTTTCATTTTCAATTGGGAAAAAAAAATTTTCTTTTTGATTTTTTTTTTTTGTTGGTTTCTTTTGACGGAAAAAAGCGCTTGCGTCTAAAAAATCATCATTTGTGATTGGTGATTGGTTGGTTAGATATTTTTTGTTTTCCGTTACAAGGTTTTATTCCGTAAAGATTTCCAAACAATGCAACAATCGTTTGTTGATTTCATTCGATCATCTACCTTTGATACAATCAACACATCATGACATGGTCATGATGTTGAAAAGTTGATTCGATTCGATTCTTGTCGTTTGTCATCTTTGTTCATCGAATCAAATGGGTTAATTAAATCAATCGAATCATCAACATTGATTGATTTATTCTAGTCTGAATTTGTGTGGTGGGTGTGTGATTTTCTAGTCAAATTCCAATACGACACTTTAAATTATCATTTTTTCCGTAAATTTTCTCATCATTTTCGGGTAAGTTTCTGGAAAATTCAATTTAATTTTTTTCAAATTTTAAAAAAATCAAACATTTTTTAGCAAACAAACAAACAAAAAATTCCAATAATCAACGTTTTTCCCTTGTTCACGTGATCAATATTCAATTCAAACAAATTTTTTCGAAATTTACAAACCAAAAAAACAACAAAAAACATTTTGTAATAGGCAATATTCAACACGTATATTATCACACACAAACATATCACATTCATAATCATCACCATAATAAGCACTGCACTGCACAAAAAAAAAATTTCACTCAATCAATCAATTCAATTCAATTCAATTATCATTTAGAATTCATCAGAATATCTCTTTCGGAATACGGTGTGAACAATCTAGTCAATTTACATTTTTTTTCTGTCAATTCGATCAATTTTTGAAAAAAATCAATCAATCGATCCATTTTTTCTCTCTCTCTCTTTCTCAGGTTAACATTTTAGTAATAATTTTTTTTTCACGTGTAAAAATTATTCAAGGCACCACCAGAAAATTACAAATAATTTTTTATTTACAAATTTATTACACTCAAGCTAGTCACAAATACTGCATTAATAATTCTTAGATTTTAAAAAAACAAAAAAAAATTCAAATCAATCCCAAATCATGTCAACATTATCACATCATCATACAGCTGCAGCAGCAGCGGCTGCTGCTGCTGCTGCTTCTGCTGTTGCTGCTACAAATGGATTAAATTTATCATCAATTTATGAACGTACAAATGGTCATCTTTCATCACATTTATCATCAATACTTTATCATAATGGTAATGGTATTGGATCATCATTATCAACAACAACGAGAAAATCCAAACCATCATTACCCAATGATAATGATGATGATGATGATAGCGATAATAATGGTGATGAAGAAGAAGAAGATGATGCGGATGATAATCTATCAAATCAATCATTATCATCACCACCATCACCACCACCAATGTCTACAACAACCAAAACATTAGCATCCAATTTGATGAAATCATTTTCAATAAAACCATTATTTGATAATCATTATTATACAAAACAACAACAACAATCATCGATAATCCGAAAACAAAATCAAACATCGGTTATTGTTTCACCAGGTAAGGGAGATTTTACAATGGGAAAATTATTTTTTTATGAAAATCATTTTTTGAATAAATTTTCATTCCGAAAAACAAACAAATACAGATCATTTAAAGAAGAAAAATGATGATGCGGATTGTTTTAAAACAACAAAAACAACAACAAAAATACCGATGCAAAATGCAATATCATATATGCTTGGACAATCAACAAAACCATTCGATAATGGTGATAATGATAATATCAATGATGATAATATCAATATTAATGAACAAAAACAATTTTTAAATGAACAAACACAACGTACATGTTCATTAAATGCAGCATTATGTTTTGCTAAAAATAATATTTTAGAATATTATTATAAAAGTAGTAATATTTTGACTACTGAACAATTATTACAACATCATCATCATCCATTAACAAATGTAAGTTTGATTTTTATAAAAAATTTTGTAATTTCTGTTAGTTTTTGGCCTTTGACATGCAATCACACAGTGATAACAACAAATCAATTGCAGGAATTTTGTTTTTTGTTCAAGGGGAAAAAAATATTTTGCCAGAAAAACAAAAACCATGACAATAATCGAATTGAATTGAATGGAAAAAACAGATAATATTTATTTGTTTTTATAATATCGAACAGAGAGAAGAAGAATATCGATTTTTTTCCATTTGTTTTGTTGCTATTGTCATTCTGTTGATTCTGATTCCTATAGATCAATCATAATCATAGAATTGAATGAAATGAATGAATGAGTTCTCCAAGAACCAAAGAAAAAAATCAATTTAGAGCTTAATTAATAATGAAAATGATAATAATAATTTTTTTCTCATAAACGAAATCTTTCTCCCAAAAAAAAATCAAATCTATCGTTATGGTGAGAGAGACCAGAAAACCAGAATAATAATAATAATAATAAATATTACAGATATTGTTGTTTGAGAATTTTTAAAATCCATGAATTTTCGTTTTCGTTTTGGTTTGCGTCAACAACTAACAACATATAATATTAAAATTTATGTTTTGCGATTTTTCCAAACGATCCATCCATCAAAATAATAATCGTAATAATAAAACATTATTCTTGTTTTTTGTTGTTGTAAAGGTTGAAATGTAGAAAATTGATTTTTTTTTTGTCTTATTCCGCTATGTGACAAGAGTTGTTATTTGATGAAATATAAAAAAAACAATGTTAAAATTTTTTATAAAATTTCATTTGCATGTTTTTTTTATTGTCGTTTTCAATTCATTCTTGTTGGTTAATATTTGAATAGACAAGAGAAGGAGAGAGAGAGAGAGAGAGAGAGAGAGAGAGAGAGAGAGAGAGAGAGAGAGAGAGAGAGAGAGAGAGAGAGAGAGAGAGAGAGAGAGAGAGAGAGAGAGAGAGAGAGAGAGAGAGAGAGAGAGAGAGAGAGAGAGAGAGAGAGAGAGAGAGAGAGAGAGAGAGAGAGAGAGAATTATTATTATTATGTGAAATCAATATGGTGAAAAATAAGAATTTAATTTATTATTCTTGATCTTGTTGTATACAGGTAAATAGACATATAGCTATGAATTATGACAAGATAAAGTTACCTTTTTTTGCTAAAAGTAATAATGATGATGATGATGATGATGATGATGATTTATGTCTTTTTTCTTCTCAATTTTTTTTATTAATTGAATTCATTTGAAGCCATAAATATTCTTATATATTTTCAACTGAAAACCTTTTTTTTTGCAAATCCGAAAATATTTCTTTTTCCACTTTTTTTTCATTTCAAGGAATTCTCGATGAAATAAAGAATTGAGCCAAGGTTCTTGAGTGTGTTTTCATATAGGATCAGATAGATTGATTCAGTATTCTTTCCCCCTGTTGAATGTCATTGAATTAAAAAAACCATTTCCATTCAAATTGAATTAAAAATTCAATAGACCATTTAAGATTAGATAAACTTTAATTTTTCTGAATTTTGACACACACACACACACACACGCACTGAATGGACCGAAAAAAAATCTATTATTGTCAATTAGGATTTCTAATTAAAGAAATTTCAATTGGAAAATGAATCAACCACCACCACCACCACCATTATCATCATTATCGTTAAAAAGAAAATGACTCAATTTTGATTGAATTTGATAATTCGATCATTGCAATTTTACCTATGGTTGTTGTACAGCATGACATAATCGAAAACTGAATCGGAATGAAAGAAAAAATTACGGCAGTTAGTGTTTTGTCGTATCGGATAATTAACTAACTAACTATCGGCATGGTAATCATAATAATAATGGTTTTCATTTGAAAATATTTTGTTTTGTTTGTTTTTTCATCATTATTATTATTTTAACTCAATTATGCGAGATTGCGATATTGATAGAAGAATGTTTGTGGAGAGAGAGTAATAATATTTATTTGGTTTTGTTTCATTTTCATTTTCATTTTCTTTTTCATGATCTATAAGAGAGAGAGAATAATGTAATGGTTTTTAGGTTTTTGATACACTCTTCAAACATAATACAGACAGACATATGGCCAACCAAAAAATGATCAAACAGAATGAGAATTAATCATTTTTTCTTTTCTTCTTTTTTTTTGATCGTTTTTCTTCTTTTCTTTTTTTCTTCTGGTTTTAGGGAACATCATTATCGTTGAAATTGGAATCAAATTTAGATCATCAAAATCGAATGCTGGATGATGATAATGATGGTGATGATGATGATGGATATGATGATGAGGATGATAATGATAATAATAATAGTGATGATGATGATAATGAAAATATTGATGAAGCACTTGATCTAAGATGTAATCGAAAAAAAGAAGAACCATCAATAATAATGAATATGATTGTAAAAAATCGACAACAAATAAATGAACAGAATTCATTATCATCATCTTCAACATCAACATCGACAACATCAGCATCGACAACATTGAATGATATTCTTTACCGTTCAAATACGGTAATCTGTTCACCATTATCTCGTATTCAATCTAATATAAATTCTTATCATAATCATAATCATGATTATGATCGAAGAAAGGAAGAGGAAAAATTATCATCATCAAAATCATTTTCTGAATGTAAAAAAACAATAAACAATAACAACAATCGATACAATCGAAATTCAATATCGAATAGTAAAAAACGTTCGAACGATTGTAATGATGATAATAATGGTTATAATGGTAATAGTAAAAAATCAACAACCAATAATAATAATAATAATAATCATAAAAGAATTAAAACATTAAGAAAATTTAAATTTGATGAACATAAATCATCACCAGTTTCTGGTACATTTATATTGGATTCAGATAATGAAGAAGAATTTTCAGCATTAATGAGACAAGATTGTGCTGTAAAACGTTCAGGTGATATTGATCCAAGTTTAAATATTGTTATTATAACGCCGGAAGCAAGAGCTGAAATTGCAAAAATTGATAATAAAATTGGTGATTATATATGCGCATTATGTAAAGAATATTTTGTTGATGCATTTGCATTAGCACAACATCGTTGTACACGTATTGTACATATTGAATATCGTTGTCCAGAATGTGATAAAGTATTCAATTGTCCAGCAAATTTAGCATCACATAGACGTTGGCATAAACCAAAATCATTATCATCATCAACAACAACAACAAAAACAACATTAATGGTTTGATTTTTGTTTTTGTTTGAAAAAAATCTATTGATTGATTCATTCATTCATTACAGATACCATCGAATAATCATCATTCAACGATCGATCATCATTCCACTAAATCTAGCCTAAAGTCATTATTGAATCATTGTAATAATAAATCTAATAACAATGAAATGAATGTTAAACATAAAAAATCAATGAAAATTATGATAAAAAATGGTTTAAATAATAATGATAATCATCAATCGATCAATGAATCTTATGATTGTAATGTTTGTGGAAGAAAATTTCGTAAACAATCAAATCTACGAAAACATCAAAATCAACAACATGTATCATCAACAATGATTCATATTTTATCCAATCAAAATAATAACAATAATGATAATGATAATGATGATTATTCAATGAAGATTAATTCAATTTTATCGACTATTAATGAAGAAAGAAGTAATAATAATGATATGGAACAATCATCATCATCATCATCATCTAATCAATGATAATTTGGTACAATTCTTGAGGATAATCAACATTTCAATCGTTCTAACATCACCTGTCATTATCTTTGATATGATTCTTTGACCAAAAAATCAATTAATTATTGAATGATAATTTCAAAACAAAAAAGTTTGAATGACTGTTCATATTTATTTGTTAATTAATTATTAGAATATTATGAATTTCTTTGAATTTCACAGAAAAATAAAGATGAATAATAATAATAAAAAATCAATCATTTCAAAAGCAATTTCCAATTTCGCTTTCAAACAATCAATTTTTTGTTTGTTTTGCAAATAAAGTAAAATAAACAAGGTAAATGTTGTTGATGATGATGATGATCATTTTTAATGATTTCGTTTTGTTTTTCTCTCTCTTTTTTAATTGAATTATATTTTATAAATGGAATCAATTTTCTGTTGTTGTTGTTTTTGTTGTTGTTGTTCTTGATCATATCTTAATATTTCATTTTATTTTATGGTTTGTTTTCGGTTAGATAACACATACACACACACACACACACAAATGGTGCGTGTATCGAAAGATTAGAAATTTTAAAAAAACAAAAATTTTTCGATAAACAAACAATAATAAATAAATATAGGATGACCATCATTAAAAAAATGAATCTTTGTGAATGTGTTTGTGTTTGGTTGTGATAGATATCTTTTTTTGTTCAAGAATATTCTTCTTCTAATATTATTATCACCATTAAAATAACAGAATCTTTGTTTTTTTTAGAGAAAAAAAATAAATGGTTACCGATTTTACCTGACGACAATGATATTATTTTTTTTTTGCGTAAAGATGATGACGTTTTTTTTTGCTGCTGATGATATATCGTGATGAACTTTTTAGAGGGGAAAAGAGGAAGAGAGAGAGAGAGAGAGAGAAATAATAAAATGATAACAATTTATGTTGAATAAATATTTACACACACATTAAACACATATAAAAATACAATGATAATGATCGCGGTAGTGGTTTTCTTTATTCATTCATTCTTTTATTCATTCATTCATTTTGGTTTTTATCATTCATAAAAATAAATGAATTTGTTATTATTGTCTAATAATCATCATTTAATCATTATAAAAATTGTAATAATGTTTACCGCCAATCGTCGGTAATTTCCTTCGACTTGGACTGCCATCTATGATTTGATTTTGATTTTGATTGTTGGTTTTTGTTTGAATTTTCTGTTTTTTTGGGTTTGTTTGTAAAAAAAAAAAGGTTTGGTTCTATTTTCCTGGCAAACAAACACACACCTATTTATTTCCATGGAATTAAAAATTGATTTTCTTTTTTCCAAAAGAAAATTAAACTTCTTGGCTTGATGTTTGATTTTTCTTTTTGGGATTTCTATTTATTCAATTAACCAAACTTTTCTTCATCCGATTCCGGTATAAGATTATAATACAAAATTCAAACAAACCTAATTAGATATTTTAACACAATGAAAGTATAAAACAATGAAAGAGATATATCAACTAATTTTATTTATAGACACCATTTGTGTTTGTTTTTTCAACTTTATTCCATTTTTTTCGGATAATATTAATTTTCAAAAACAAAATTTTGAAAAAACAAAACAAAACAAAATGATCATCTCTTTAGCCACATAGATATGTCTATTAAACCTATTTATCTTATCAAACAATTATTCTCATGAAAATGAAAATAACAAGAATCTATTTTCAAGTGAATCGACCATACTGACCGAAGCCAATTGATCATCATAATCGATAATCATTTGACGACGTTGGTGTTTGTTTTCTTAATAATTTCATCTTGTTTTTCAATGAAATTCTATTTAAAAAACTTATTGATAATATCTATTTGGAAGAATGAAATGAAGAATATTCTTCATCTTAATGTCACATTTAAAAAATATCATTTTTATTATTAATTATTAAGTTTAATGGCTGGTTTTTTTTTTGAAAAATCATTATCATTTTTATTATTATAATCTTATTTATGAATGATAATTTTGATAATTCCGTCTGATGATGGTAATTCTTTTCCGTTTTTTGTTGTTGTTGTTGTCCGGAAAATTCGTATAAATTATTCATTCATTTGATTATTATTATTATTATTTGTATGACATATTTTTTTCGAACTATTATTCGATGATGATCCATGTGATGATGATAATCGTGCAGCTGCAACACCACCACCACTACTTAATTCTTCAACAACAGCTACAGCTTCTTGTATTGTTGTTGTTTCTTGTAATGCTTGTCGTAATATTTCACGTTGTTCTTCAATTGGTAATGGATTACTTGGTTCAATATCATCATCATCATTATTATTTTGATGATCTGAATATTGTTGATGATAATAATGATTCGATTGTAATGAATTAAATTGTCTTGTACGATGTTGACATTGTTGTTGTTGTTGTGTATGATAACAACGATGATGATGACAATGTTGTTGTTTATTACGATTATTAATCATTTGTTGATGATTACGATATAATGAATTTGTTGATGAATATGGTGAACATGATTGTATATCCGATGATTCATGATGATGATTATGATGATCACATGATGTTGAATTTTCATTCGATTTTATTGCCATTCTCTTTATTAAACGTTTCGATATTGATAAACGATTAAAAAAATTTGTTATTAAACTATTTCGTTTTAATTTATTTGATTTATCCATTTGGATCGAAATAGGACCATTATGATGATGATGATGATGATCTTTATTATGACGGGTAAATAATACCCGACCATTTATCATATCGTGACCAGCCATATGATGATGACAATGATGATTATTTCGTACAATATGCACCCTTTCACATGATTGTTGTTGTTGTGATGAATTCTTTTCAATTGATGAATTAGGTGGTTGTGGTAGATTATCGGTTAAATTTTCCATTTCAATAAAATTTTTATTTGAATTAATAATTCGTCCATCACCAATACAGAAACATTCTTTTTCCTGTTGATTATTATTACTTACACTATTACAATCATTTGATTCTGTTCGTATTAATACACCATTCTGTCGTCTATATTCAAAATTTGTTTGTTGATCACAATTATAATGATAATATCGATTATTATTACGTTGTTGACAATAATTTTGATATTGTTGATAATGATGACAACGTTTATGTTTACGATGTTTACGTTGTTGTTCATCATCATTTGAATCATTTATTGATTTATCACTATAAAATTCTTGTTGTATACAATTATTCTTTGATGATGGATGATTATTATTTCCACATAATTTTCTAACATTCATTCCTTGTTGTTGTTGTTGTTGTTGTAATATATTTGTTGTTGTTGTTGTTGCTGTTATACGTTGTCCATTACAACCATTATCATTATGACATTGATGACATTGATTGTCATTTTTGTTGTTTATTATTGAATCGGTTTCTGAGCAACCACATATACCATGATTATTATTTGGATGATTCTGTGGATGTTGTTGTTGATCACTTTGTATATTAACCATTGTTGAACAACAATATTGACAATAACATTGATTATTACATTGTGAACATTGATTTGCAATTATTATTGATGATGATTGATCACCATCATTATCACCATGTTGATATTTTATACAAAAATTATTATTATTTAAATGATGATGATGATGATTTTTTAAATGACATCTTTGTTTTGAATCCAAATCCAATTGTTGTATTGAACCTGTTTTGTTTTGTTTTTTGATTTGAAGGAAAAAAGTTAATCCTGGTTGTTTTAAATGTAAATCAGAAAAAAAATAACATTACCGGCAATAGATTTTGTACATTGATGATTTTGTGATTTTTTGGATAAATCATTTGAATCTAATGGTGATGGTTGACTACGTATATGCCGATGATTATGATTATGATGATGATGATGAAAAAATCTATGATGATGATGATGATGATGGTTATGATTATGATGATTATTATTATTATTATTAAAAAAATTTCTTTGACTTGGTTTATATCTTAATGCTTTATTTTTAAATAAACCATAACGTGAAACAAGTATAAAAAAATCACGTCTATATTGTTTTGTAAATATAACATATAAAAATGGATTTGCACATGAATTCAATGGATATATTGTGACTAATAATATTTTTGATTTAGTCATATCGATTAATGGATAACCAGCAATAGCTGTTAAACCAAAAAATGCAATCGGTGCCCAACATGCAAAATCCGTAAATACCAATAATGCCATTCGTTTAGCAATTGTCATATCGTTCATTGTAGCACGTGTTTTCTGGCTTATTATCGAAAAATACATCTTTGTTACGAGGAAAAAAAACGAAAAGAAAATCATAATAATTATAGTGAGGATAATCAAACAAACAAAAATAGAAAACTTACTTTTGAATAACAAGCACAAATAATAATAAATGCTAATTGATTAATAATCAATAATGTAACCAAATAAACAATATCACCAATTTTATTATGTTCCATTGGTAAACAAATACTTGTTTTTGAATATGAACTAATACCAAATAATGGTAATGATGCTAATAGTATAACTAAAAACCAACCGGTTATCATTACTTTAACGGCTAAATTTAATTTCAAACGACGATTTAATTGTATTGCATATGTAATGGCAAATAAACGTTCCAATGTAATCACAGTTAATGTAAAAATTGATAATAATTGAGCAAATACAGTTATAAAACCGGCTATTTTACAACCAATTCCTAAATTGAAAATACGAAAAAAAAATTTTATCAAAATTACAAAAATCAACAAAAAATTCAACAAAACAAAAAAACAAACCATGTTGCCAATCGATTGCATAATTAAAATAAACACCACGTGTACGTAGATCAACAATTGCAATGATAAATAGATAAACTCCTGAAATGTTTGACAAAAATGGATTTTAAAATTCTCGAAAAAAATTTTAACAAAAATTTTCAACATACCCATCATAAGATCAGCAATCGATAGATTAATCATAAGAAATTTGCTTACATTGAATGTAAATCTTGAACTTTTTTGGTTTAAGAGAGAAGAAAAAAATAGTAAAATTTAAATAAAATTCATCAAAAAAAACTTTCAAATTACATTCCTAAATTACATCTTCACAGTATTAACATTGATGTAAATTTGACATTACATTTTTCAAAATGATGGATTCATTCATTCATTTTCAAATATTATTTACGTCATCAAAATATATTTGGATGATGTTTTCAAAGTAAAACTATAAATTCCAGTTTTTGTTTTATTGATTAATATTATTATAAGTTTATAACTTTGTTTAGTTTATCCATTATTTATTTATGAATAAAATTTATAAAAAATACAAATATAACATCGAATTAACATATGTTCGGCAGGGTTATATTTAACGTTTTTCCTTGATAATTTTGTACCAAGAGAAAGATAAAGAAAATAACTTGCTTCCCCAGAATAAATAAAAAAAAATCCCGAACATGTAATCCCGGTTATCGAACAAACAAAACCGGAAATTGTAGGCAACAAAATAATGATGTTTTTGATCAGCAATATGTCTTTTTTTCTGTTTTGTTTATTTATTTGTATTTGTATTTGATCGAATAATGGTAATAGGCAAATATATATTGACAATTTTGTTTTGATTCTTTCTCTCTCTCTTTACATATGATTCCGGATAAATTGTAACCGGATATTATGTTATGATGATCATCATCATCATCATCAAATAAAAATCCATTTATTTCTGCCTAGTTTCTTTCGCTATTTTTTTGTCTTTTTTCAATAACAAATGCTGTTTCTATGTTGCTAATCAAAACGCCTGCTACTGATACTGGCTAAAAGAATCGGCTAATGATTTGGAAGAATTCTTATTTTGTTTTGTTTTTTTTTCGAGGAAAAACTGATAATCAATTTTCTTTTATTTTTAAACCTGTTTAATGTGTGTGTGTGTGCTGTGAATTTTCAACAAAACGAAAAAAAACCTTTAAAAATGTATTGCAGCAAAGCCAACATTGTCAATAAAGGATAGATTTTTTTTGTATTTGGCAAAAAAATTTATCAGAAAAAACAAACTTTTGAAACGAGGAAAATAGTGTGAAAATTTTTAACAATTATCATTCAAAGTTATCTTTCAATTGTTGTTTCCTTCGTTTTTTTTCTTCTTTTGACATTCATTGATATATGATAAATTGAATTTTTCCGTTACTGTTTCTCTCTGCGTTTTTTGTTATCATTTACTATCAGGAAAAAAATCAACAACAACCAGTTTTGTATTCTGATGATTGCCCAAGAGAATACACCCTGTAAAATATCTTATCTACCCATCTTATTCTTTTTTTTCTTTTTTTTTTGTTCGGTTCAAAGTGAAGACAACAATAGTGAAGGAAAAGAATTTCGCTTTTTCCTTTTGTTATTGTATCTTCTTTTTTTTTTGGAAAGATTCTTTCCATTAAGTTTTTTTTTCCGTTTTGTAAATGTAAAAATTTTTAAAGAAATTTTTTCGGAAAAAAGTTGATTTTAAAAAATTACCTCATCAATACAACAATAACAGCAACATTACCCGAAACAGCAGCAAATGCAACTAACCAAACAACAATACGTAAATAATTTTTTCCCATAACATCTTCACATGGATTAAATGCATCCGGTGTTGGATAACAACGTACAATTGGCATATGATTTTCAATATTACCACAAAATTCCTTGTCAATCCAAAATAAGCGAAAAACAAAAAAAAATCATTATTATTATTATCATCACAAATCAATCAATCAAATGATCAACCTGAATACCTGTTTTGATTTGATTGATGAATGTGGTTGTCCAAAAAATTCACCCGGTAATTCATTCATTTTTTCCTGTCGAAATAATATTTCATCATCATCATTATTATTATCATGATTAACCGGTTGATTATGATTAAATTTATAAAGATTTTTATTAAAAAAATCCGTAGTTGTTGTTATATTTAAAATATTTTTCATTCGTTTTTCAATTATTTCAAATGGACGTAATGTTTGATTATTATTACTATTATCGCTATGATCATTGCTGTTGATCATCATTGTATTTGGATGTTTATTTTCATAGATCATAACCTTTTTGAGTGTGTGTGCGTGGTAAGATGCAAAAAGATGATAAAACAAACAAGGAAATTGAAACAAAAAGAAAATTTTTTTCGTAAATAATTAATGAAATGAATAAATGAAAAATGAAATAAAAGTTTTTTCAAAATCAAAATTTACTCCATAAACAGGCTTGTTGTTGTTGTTGTTTTCCAGAACATCTTCATCATCATTGTTGTTGTTTGTAATCCGATTCAAAATGTTTGATTCGTTATTTTTATCATCAACATTGATGGTCGATAATGAACGTCGTCGTCGTCGTCGGCGACGAATAATTGGATTTTTTTCCAATGATTTCTGTAACAACAAAAAGGAAAAAAAAGAATGAAAAAAATTCTCAAGTAAATAAACTTTATAAAAAAAAGATGGAAACAAATACAAGAAAAATGTATTTCACAACATTAATTTTTACCTGAATATCATCATCATTTTCATTTTTTCTATTTCCAAAACAATATCTAATTTTAAAACAAAACAAAAACATTGAAAAATTACATTATCGGTTATTACATCATTGGTTATTTCAAACATACTTATCAGTATTGAATAGATTTTTTATTCGTTCATATTCAATTGGATCATGATTTTCGGGAAATTGAAATGCACAACAATGATATGAATATGTTAAATGTGCTTCTTTTATTGATTCAAAATGATAAATAAATGGTATTTCTTTCATTGTAAATGTATTTTTTATACGTAATATTTCTAATGATTTTGAAAGGCCATTTGTTGGTAATTTTGTTATACTTGTTTCCGAAAGATCACTAAAATTGAAATTTGTTAAGAAAAATAGAAAAAAAATGGAAGGTCATTTCAATTTTGTTTTCAAAAAAAAGAAAAGAAAATTTATTAATTTTGAAAAAAAAATTTTCTTAGAAAGAACTTCGAAATCAATTATAAATCGACACAGCAAAACAGCAAAACGAAAAACCAATTTTCACACCCAAGTCCTATCAGAAACATACTTTTGTACTATTTTTTTTTTTTTTTTATTAAAAAAAGAACTTGATAATAATCTTGATCCGATTTTATCAATAAGTAGGTATTATTATTTTTGTATGATGAAACACGAATAGTGCAATTTGGTAAATATTTATCCCGTAGAATGTAATCTCTACGAATTGAACATAAGAATCGCAATCAAAATCCGATCAGAATCGTATCGGATAATGATGATAATGATAATAACATTTGGCAAATGTTTTGTCTGGTTTGTCAATGGCACAGACTGAAGTGGCGTGTGTAGGGGGAAAACAAAAAGAAAAATGAATTTGAAATTCTTTATTTTTTTTTCATTATTTCTGAAACTTTTCGAATATGAATTTTTAAATTATAGCCAGAAAAAAACAGAGAAAGAAAGAATAAAGTTCAATATGATAAATTTATGCATATGCACTGTAAAGATGTCTAACGGATGAGAGAGAAGAAAAAACAAAGTGATTGCTCAATCAACAAATCTCAACTAACAGAGAAGAAAAGAAAAAAATAACTAACCTAGAATATAATTGAATTGAATGAATAATGGAATAAAATTACATGATAAGTTCATTTTGGTTCAAGATTCTTTACATTCTTTTCATTTTGTTTTTGTTGTTTAGAGGTGGAAATAGAAAAAAAAGGTATATAATTAATGGATATTTTTTCTTTTCTTTTGGCTGTTATTTTTGTTTCTAAAAATAAAGATGAATGGAATAGAATTAAGTAAATAAATGTCTGCATGCCAAACATTGATTGATTCATTTTCATTTAGATTATCTTATCATTCATTCATTCATTCATTCATTTTGCCGTTGATAAGTCAATAAGAAAAATTTGATATTGATTTTCCTATTTGAATATCTTTTCCTTGATAGTTTTTTTTGTGTGATTTGATTGATAAATGATTTTAGGATTGACTGGCTGACTGGCTGATTGATGAATATTTGTTCGGGCGGGCATTTGAATAATAAAGAAAAAATCTTAGCCATAGAGAGATAAATTGAAAACCACAATCGATTTTTTTTTCTCTCTCTCTCTCTCGATGATGGAAAACAAAATTCACTTTATCAATTCAATCAATTTCAAAAAATCCAAACAAACAATCGATACTTTGACCTTGTATCTATGTGATTGACTTGAAACTAGAAAATAATGATTATGATGATGATGATGAAAATCCAAAAGTTTTCCAACCAGAAACCAAGAAAAAAAAATCCAGGAACCAGAAAACTTTGATTGAATAAAAATGAATGAATCACGCAACCAACCAAAATCCATAGATAACTTTGTCTGTGTGATTAATGATTATTATTAAAAAAAAAAACAAACTTTTTTTTTGGTTCACTTTCACTTTCACTGGTTTACCATTGATGGAGAAAAAAAGGATTCCACTTGCAAAAAAAAACTGAATGAATATAAATGAAAAAATTCAACTTTTTAACCACCATTAACACTCATTATGAAACGATGTTTTTTTTCCAAAAATCATCGTTTTTTTCATTAATTTCTCGTCAAGAATCCTGATGAAACACGCACATATAGAGTACTCTTCTTTTTTTTTTTGATGATTTTGTTTTTTTTTTTGGTGTTGAACTTTTTTTTTTGGCTAAATCTCTCAACTCGAAACATACACACACTTGACTTGACTTGATTTGAATTGAATTGATGGATAAATAAATGGAAGAAAATATTTTCATTCATTCAACTGTAATTCAACAAAAGATTTAGCACACACACACACACACACACAGACAAGCAATTTTCAATTGACCTCTCTCCATGGTGGGAAATCCATGTTTTTTTTTCTTCTCAAAGATTTCCTTTGTTTTTTTTTTTGCATCATGCAATGATTCTCTTTTTCCTCTTCTCTCCATCACTCTGATGTTGATTTGTTAGGGTATTAATCGATCGAAACATGACTTAACACTATTCTTTTCTTCTTTATTTATTATTATTATTCTCAAAAGACCCCGAAAAAAAAAACAAACGAAAGAATAGTGATATACATTCATTATAATGGATCAAAACAAAAAAAAAAGTAATCGATATTTTCATTTCCATTGCACTTAACAACAACCAACCATCCAACCAACAAACAAAAAAAAAATCAAGAAAATAACCCCCCACAAAATCTGTTTTATCATTGCATCTCTGCTTTTGTTTATCAAATTCAAAAAAAAAACAAAAGGAAATTTTTCTTTCCCCTTTTATTTAATATATTTGGCCATGGCCATTTCTTCTTTTCTTTCTAGTTTAATTCGTATATAATGTCAATTCATTCAATTGTCGACAAGATTTTTTTGTTTGTTGGCCGATGATTAATCTTTACAAAACGAATTCTATTCTTTTCTTTTTTTCTTTTCTTAGTTAGTTAGTTAGTTAGTTAGTTGGTCGGTTGTTCCGGATACAAAATTCTTATTCATTTCATTTTCTTATTGTTTTCAAAGTTTCTTGCACAAAATGTTCATCACTGATTTCTATCTCTTTTTTTTTGTTCATTACATAATAATGCAATCAATTTTTTGGTTGTTATCGTTCGTTTTGTTTGTTGCTGTGAGAAAAGTAAAAAAATATTGAATTATTCTTAACCCGTTGATCGTTACGAAATTGGGAATGCAATTATTTTACTTTATTTTTTTTTGTTGTTTTGAAAAAGGAAATTAATAAAATTAATAAAAAATAAAAATAAAATTAACAACTTACAGTTCACGAAGATAAAGACCGGCAAATGCAAATTCTTCCAAATGTACTAGATTTTTATTTCCTTTTAGGCTTCTATTTGCGAGAAAAAATGATAAAATTTTTAGTTTTTTTTAAAAGTTGAAAAACTTTCTGTCAAACACACACACACACACAATTGGCAAATAAATAAGAAACTGAAATCAAACTTACAATTTTTCAATTTTTGATCCATAAAATGCATAATTACTAATAAATTCAATTTGATTATATTCAATATTACTTTTTTTTTGTAAAAAGAAAAATTATAATAAAAAAAAATTAATAATAATAATTTTTGTAAAAAAGAGAAAACAAAAAATTACAGGCTTTCAGCATTGATCAAAATGGAACGTTCAGTTATATTCCTAATGCGGCTATTATCAAAATCGCTGGTTCAAAAAAAAAGAAAATAATTAATTTTGAAAAATTTTTCATCAAAAAACCCCATAATTACATTGTTGAAATAATTTCATCAACATTTTGTTGTTGCGATAATGATGATTGTTTTGATTGTTGTTGTTGTTTCAATGAATGTTGTCTTATCATTGGTATACGTTCAAGGCCAGAATGTGTTATCTTTCTGTAAAAACAACAGCAAAAAAATTCATTTAAATAAATACAAAAAAAAACCCGGTTAATTTACAAACAAACAATAAAACCCGGGACAATCAAACTTACAAATGCATCAATTTATTTATTGTTGAAATACCGATAAAAACACCATCAACAATTGATTGTAATTTTGGTGCAATTTTTATATAGCTATATGGAAAACGAAAGAAGAAAGAAAAATTTTCATTTTTTTTCAAAACGATTCAAATTCATTTGTTATGTTGTTTTTGTCATTTGAATTAACAACAACAAAAAAATGACAAAAACAATAATCTACGAAAATTCTGTGGAAAGAAAAAATCACTTACATTGACATAAGATGTGGTAATTGTGAAAATGCCTCCGGTTCTATTGAATATAATTGATGCATTGCTTCCATATATCTTTTTGTTTTTTTGTTTTTTCGTTTTTTGTTTTTTCGGTGTAGAAATAGCCATACAAATTTTGATGAATTTGAAGAAAGACATTAGTTTATGTTTTTAGGTTTTAGTTTTTTGGGTAATCGAAAATGAATAATAACTTACATTTCCGTTAGATTTTGATATAGCTGTAGGATACCTTTACGTAATATTTGTATACCGATACGTTTTAGATGACTTTGAAGAAGTTAGTGGGAGAAAGAAAGAAAGAAACCAAACATTTGTTTATTCGTTGGTTCGTTTGTTTGTTTGTTTCGTCCGGAATCCATATATATACGTTGGCGTCCATAGAATGAAGGATGTCCATAGAATAGAAAAAAAGATGAAAGAGGATAAAAAACATTAGAAAGATTTACAACAGAAATGGAAAAAAACTTTTTTTTTTGGAATTCCAAAAAATCTTGTTTTCAACAACCAAAGGAAAACCGGGCGGAATTTTTTTTTTAAATTCACTGTTAAGAAACTGATGAATCTGAAATGTAGAGTGTATGATTCAGAGAAAAAGATAAGAACAGAAAAATTAATGGATCAAAGTTAAATTTTAAAGCAAAAAAAAGATGCCGGATGATATTCATCATATACATTTATCATTATGACGAAATCAGAGAAAAAAAAAGCACTGAGAGAAAATCCCTTTATGTTTATCAATTATTTAATGAAGAAGAAAAAACAAAATGCCAGAACAAACTGAACATTGCAAAATCTGCTGTTGTTTTGCATCATCGATTTTCAGTTTAATTTTTCATTATTTTTCGTTTTTCTTATGGAATCATATTTATCACTGAATCGATTATTCTGTGAACAACTTTAAGGTCAAAGCAACGATATAATATATATAAAAAAAAAGAACAACCCGATTCAAGATAAGACATTCTATATATATATTTTTTTCGTAATCGGACAAGCAAAAAAAAAAAAAAAATCAAGCAAGCAAGCAAACTTATATGATGATGTATATTTGATGAATAATTCATTTGAATTATAACAACAACAACAACAACAAGAATCTCAAATCAAATTCAGTTATTATTTATAATTTATATGTATTTTTGAATACAAAAAACCCTCTCTCCAAACAGAAAAAAAAGACTTATGTAACTTGAACATTTTGAAATGTCTCCTTCCTTCTTTTCTTTCTTTATTTCATTGTCAAACATTCAGTTGAGAAAAAAAGTGTCATCAAAGATGATGATAATAAATGTTGTTCAAATACAAATCAAATCAATGAATCAAGTAAATCTTTTTGACCAAAAAAATGTATAATAATCATCATAATTAAACAAATATTACAATATTGATCCTTTAATGGACGATATATTTGTTGTTGTTGTTGTTGTTGTTGTTGTTGTTGTTTTGTCCACCATTGTTTTCGATTATCATCATTTTTTGGTTGTTGTTGTTGTTGTTGTTGTTGTTGTTGCTGTTGCTTCTGTAATAACCGGCGTATTGTTTTTCTACCATGTCCATTATCCATTACTTGATGATCAGATGAATTTTTTCGATTATTACGTATTCGTTCCATTGTAATAAATAAAATTTTTTTACGTTGTTTATTTAATGTTTGAAATAATAAACGTAATTCATAATAAACATTATCTATTTGTATTGGATCTAATAATGTTAATAAACAATATAACCAATGACCAATATTTGATGGATTTCGTTGTTGTTGTTGTTCATTATAATCATCATTATTATTATAACGATAATTATGATTAATCCATCGTCTTAAAATACGTAAAACTTTAACAATTTCTAATTGATCTAATTCGGCTAAAAATGTAATCTGTGGCCAATGACCATTACGATAAGCATCATCCATATCCATATTAGTTTCTCGATATTGTTGTTGATGTTGATGATGATGTTGATATTGTTTTGAATTATCATCCAAACAATCATCATTATCAACAACAACAACAACATTATTATCATCAACATCATCAATGTCCATTGTTGATGATGATGATGATGATGATGATGACCATAAAATTTGTTCAATCAATTCAATCGATTGTTTTGATTCAAATAAATCGATTTTTTGATTATAATCATTATTTGTATTATTATCAAAATAAAAATCATCAATATTATCATCGTCATCATCATCTAAATCATCATCATCATCATCATCATCATCATCACGATCATCATGGTCATCTTCATCATAATCATCATCATTATTATTATTCTTATTATTATTATAACCAAAACAATATTGTAACCACCATTGTTTTGTACGTATTGCCATTGCAATATCAAAATTATTATTATTATTATTATGTTGTTGTTGTTGTTGACCATTTTTATGATTATTATCATTATTATTATTGTTATGATGATAATATGACTGAATATTTATGTTATTACCATTATGGTTGCTGTTGCTATTGTTATTGTGGCTGTGGCTGCTATTATTATTATTACGACGATTATCCTGAATCTGTTCACGATAACATTGAATAAATTTACGTGCATAACGAAAATTATATAAAATTTTTCGTATTAATTTATTACATGTCCATATATTTTTATTATTCATTTCAACATTATTATTATTATTCAATGATGATTTTATTGTCGATTCTTCGATATCTGTTGTTGTTGTTGTTGTTGTTGTTGTTGTTGTTGGATGTTTTATCATGCTGATATCATTATTATAGTTGTTGTTATACAAGTTCATTTGTTCATTATTATTTATGAACATTGATTGTGGTTGTTTGGATTTTTCCAATATTTCGGCTTCTGTACCATCACCATAATAATGATGTTGTCGTTGTTGTTGTTGATAATGATCACCACCACCACCATTATGATTATTAAATGATTCATATCTTACTTGTTTCAAATAAAAACGACTAAATATTGTTTGTTCTGATTCACCAAAATAATCATCATTATCATCAACTGGTAATAATTGTTTCATTGGTTCAAAATAATTAAAATTATTATCATTTGTAAAGATATTTTTTTGTAAATCATCATTATTATGATCATCACCTTGTAAATCATAATCATCATCATATTCATAATAATCATGAAACATTTTTTACAAATCAAAAAAGCAAAAAACAAAAGCAATTCTTTATTCAGCACAAAAATTTTACCAAAGATTTTTTTTTCCACAATGAAATGCAGAAATATTAATAAATGAAACGGAATGATGAAAATAATAATTGAATTATCATTGAATACGATTGAAAAAAAAAGAAATTTTCCTTCTATATTTCTCGAACATTCAAACCGTGAAAATATTTTCACCATACAGAAGCTAATTGAATTTTACGATCGAACAACAGCATTTTTTTTTCTTTTGTTAATGGGGGAGGGTGCGAAAAATGTCACAAATATCAACATCTATTGGTGATAATGGCCATAGAAAATCATTTTTGTTGAATAGAAAATACGTCATCAATAATATCATTATGGTTATGTAATGATGATGATGATGAAATGAAAAAAAAAATTTTTTGTAGAATCCCGAAATAGAAAAATATCATTATAATAAATGGGAAAAACAAAATCTGATCAAAATCCTTTTTCAAACGAAAAATACGAAATCACGCAATCGAAATTCAATCAATTTGATCAATATATGGGGTGTGGTGGTAGTGATGGTGGTGGTGTTTGGCTGTCAATCATTATCAAAAAAATTTTCGTGGCTAAATTCATTAGCGTTGTTAAAAATCTGAAGACGAATATTCCGAATATTCGAAAATGAAAAATTGAAATTGAAAATTCAGATAACCGCTTATGGCCATTCACAATGAGATTCTCGGTTTGAAATTGATTCAAAAAATGTTTGAGAATTTCAAAGTTTTTTTCTTCGAAAAGTCAAATTGAGCAAAAATAATAAATGTTAATTTTCATGATGATCATCTAAATCAACGAAAAAAAGTCGACAAACAAACGACCAAATTACAAAATTTAATAAATTGAAAAATTTTCTTTTTTTTCAGCAGTTTTCCAAATTGAAAAAAGTATCCAAATGATGAAAGTTTTTTCATTTATTTATTTACAAATCTACTTTATGGTTATTACCACCACAGAAAAAGAAAAAAAGAAATTTGGAAACAATAACAACATCAACAATCAAAAAAAAAGATCTTTTGTTTTCGTATTTCGTTTTTGTTTGAAATTCTGGATTGTAAAATGAAAACAAAACAAAAAAATAAATAAATTTAATCATAATGTGTTTTGTTTACCCAAATAATCAAGAGACTTAACCAAAAACACACACACAGAATAACGAATAAACACACACACACACACAGAATAACGGGAAGGATCACATACATACTATACATCGAAACACATATGGTTCTCAAATGAAAAACAAAACAAAATATTAAGAATTGGGAATTAGACGATGTGTGTGTGTGTCAGGCAATGTGTGTATGGTAATAGTAATGGTAATGATGATGACGGTAAATGATGATGGGAATAAAAACAAGTCGAAACAAAATAACCCGAGAAAAAAAGAAACAAATTTTCTTACATTGAATTGTTATTCAATGGAAATAAAACAAAAAAAAAACAAAAAAAATTTTTTTTGGAAAACAAACTGGAAGAAACAATTTTCAATTCTGTTATTCTGTTTTTCGACTATTTTTCTTGTTGATCAAAAAAATCACCAGCAAACTCAATTTTGATCAAGGATTTTCGTTTTTCCTTTCTTTCACTAATATTCACGGATCGAAACACACACACACACAAACAATTCATTGTTCCTGGACATTTATAATCATCGATTAGCATATGTATTCAACAAACAACAACAGCAAAACATGGAAAATGCATTGAAAAACATTCAACAACAACAACGCATTATAATAATAATAATTTACGAAAAAAACCTATTTGAATAAATCATTTACAGAATAATTTCATCATTATTATAATTTTTCATTAAAAAATGTTATTATTTTTGTTATAATTTACAAACAAACATTATTATCATTTTAATCTAGTTGTTGTTGTCGGTTTCTATTCACTTGAAATAAACAGAGAATTCAATTTAGACCAAAATTCATTTTCAATTTAAAAATTTCTGTAACTATTTTAGCCTTTTATTTCTGTGTTGGTTTTATTTCAATTTCAGTTGCATCACATCAAGACAATAATTATGAAAAATGGATTTTCGCTGTTTGGTTGGTTGATTGGTTGACACATGTTTTATGAACAAAAACGAAGAAACTAAATGGATTCATTTCTCATAAAGTAAAATGTATGTGATTGGCTAGGGAAATCAACTCTGAAGACAAAAAAACCAAAGACAAAATATTCATTTTCTTTCAAACAAATCTTATTTGAAATTTTCATTTTATTTTTGGGCCCATAGTGAGTGTATGGCTCCTTGGTAAGTGAGAATGAAATAATAGTTTTTTTTCAAGCAAACAGCTGCAATCTTTTTAAAAGAAACATAATGATTAACTGTTTTTCTTGGGGGGGGGACTCAGTTATGTAATAGTTTTTTTTGTGGTTTCTTATTATATAAATGGACAACAGCAATGATGTCCAAAGAATGTTGACAATGTTTTTTTCTCTTGTTTCTTGTTGTTGTTCTTTGATTCGGGAACTACAACTGAAAGAAAAAGAAAACATTGTCAACTGATTTCAATAAGAAGAAAAAAACGTTTATCATTTTTTTTTCTTCGTTTGGTTCCAGGAACAAACGACAACAACAACAAAAAACAATCTAATGCAAGCAACTTGATAGAAATGAACAACAACAACAAAAATTGTTTCATGTTGTCATCCATTTAGTTGATGATGTTCATGATGTTGGTGATATTGAAACTAAAACCATGAAAATGAATCAAACATAGTGTGATATACATAATCACTGTGGGTGTAAGCGTGTGTATTGTGTTCACCCAAACAATCAACCAGAGAAAAAAAAACATCATCATCATCATCATCATAATCAAGATAATAACGGTTAACTGTAGAGAGAGAGAGAGAGAGTCAAGTGAAAAAGAAAGAAAACAAAAATCAATTATATAATGGTTAAGTGTGTGTATGATGTGATGTGAGATTACATCATTGTTACAAGTTTTTTTTAAAAAAATGCAGTGAATTCAAAAGAAAATCATGATTCTTTTTATTATCAAAAGTTCATGAAAAACGAATTCAATCGTTTGGAAAAAAACAACTCGAAAGATAATTTTATCTTTTGAAGAAAAAGAAAAGATAAAAAATTTTCCACTGAATTCAATGAATTTTATGGATGTTTTACAACAACAACAAAAAACCATGACATGACTGAACGAATAAAAGATTTTCCTTATTTATCAATCATCAATCATCATATTGATCAGTTTTGGAATGATGATTTTTTTCTATTTCAAACGATTTATTTACATTCACAATATCGTCATCAACATTATCATCATCAAGTGTTGAATGAAAAAGTTTTATTCAAACTTTTTTCAATTCAATTCAATTCAATTTTTAACAACAACAACAACAACATAAGAATTTCATTTCTTATGATGATCAGAATAAGTGATATTTTTTTTTGTTGTTGTTGAAATTCTCTATGCACAGAAACGGGGGAAAAAATGTTCAATCATAAGAAAAGAAAATTTATTAGAAATCATTAGAGAATTTGATATGTGTATTATTTGAATTCATTTCGATTCGATTGTGAATGAAGCAAAGAAAAAAAATGCATATATAAAATACATTAATCACTCATAAATGATAGGTAAAAAAAGGTAGAAAAATTTGATTGATTTATTTCTTTTTTGGGAAAAAAAACAAAACAGAACAACAATAACAATAACCAATGTTCCCAGAAGATGTTATGCATGATGATCGGTTAGATACATGAATAATATCGATCAGAATTGGCCAAAAATGAAAATACAATTTACTAAAATAGTTATTCTGTAATATGAATTTGGCTTTGTTTTATATAATAGAATAATTTTTTCTTTTCTTTTCTTTTCGTTTTGATTATATAAATAGGTAATTTGATAACAAACAAACGTAAGAAAACTATCCGATCAACATTTCAAATGACAACATAATCAATGCCATTACTACATGTTACCAAAGAAAAAGAAGAAGAAGAAAACATCATTATCATTATGCAGATTTGATGCATAAAAATAATTATAATATTCTTTTTTTGCTTTTGCTTTTGCTTTTTTTTCTGCTTCAATATTATTCACCGAAATTACACATGAATAAATGAATGAAAATCGAATTGGATTTTCTTCTTCGTTTTTTTTGGCTGTCAATTTTTTTTTTCGTCTGACTTTGTCCCAATCATACATAGTTCTTTGATGAAAAAAAGATATATTTTTTTTTGCCAAAAATTAATGTCGTTTTTTTCTCTTCTCCCAAGAAAACTAAATGTAATTAAACGGAAAAAAAGAAGTAGAAAAAAATGTTTGTGACATGTTTCATAACAACAAAACACCTACATATTTAATCAGGAAACAAAAAAAAAAAAAAAAAAATTAATGCTTTTAGCTTATAAAGGAGAGAGAATCATGGGAAAAAAATCGCATACTTAAGTATTATAAGATCTGATTTACAAACAAAAATATCAAAATGTAAAATGGTAGGTGGACAATGATTAATGATGATTCAAAGAAATGGTCAAAGTTTTTTCTCCAGAATTAAGAATTTTGTTTTTGATTTAAAATCTCTTTATTTCTATAATGATGAAAAAGAGAAATGATGATGACGACTATGATGACATTTGAAAGTTTTTTTTTGTTTGTTGTCTTTATAAAAGACATTCATCGCGACCAACTTATTCCGAAAACTTCATTCCAAACAACACTTCAAAAACATTCATTTTCCATTGAATATTATAATCCATTCTAAGGATTTCAGTCTTTCAATTTCTTTTTATCTTAAAATTTTCTAAGTGTTTTTTTTTCTTTCTTTCACAATCTGATTTCAATAAAAAAAACAACAAAAGCAGATTTGATGATTATTTGAAAACAAAAAAAACTGAATGCAGTGCAAAATCATTTTATGATTAAATTCTATTGGTAAAACAGAAACAGGGGAAAAAATTCCTTTTTTTTTGAAAGGAATTTGTTTGTTGTTTTTGGTGTGGAAAGAAATTATTGAAAATTAAATTGAATTAAAGTAAAGTAATTTCGTTTTTTTTGGAAAAGAATTTCATCTCGAACAAATATCGGGTAAAATTTTTTTTTTGCGAGAAAAATCATTTTTTTTCAGTTTGGCAGAAAAAAAACTTACATTTTACGAACAGAATTGGAAAAATTTTTCGGAATTTCCTGTACAATTTCACCAAAACATTTACAAAATATTGGTATTTCATTATGTTGTTGTTGTTGTTGTTGTGGTTGTACAAAATGATGATGATGATTATGATGTTGTTGTTGATGATGATTCTGATGTAAATGTTTATCATTTAAAAATTGTTGTTGCGGTTGTTGTTGCGGTTGTTGTTGCGGTTGTTGTTGTTGTAAAGAATTATCACTTTTATAATAATAAGGATGATCACAATAACAGCCATTAAAATCAAAATTATTTTCAGCGTTTGCAGCTGCGGTAGCCGCAGCCGCAGCCGATGATGTTTGTTGCATAATTAATTGATAATTATTAATTGAAGGCAATTTTTTCGGATCACCAATAATAATTTTACGTTCAATTTTTGGTAAATTATTCATCATCATCATCATTATTAACATTTGATCCATATCGGTTAATGAATTATTTGTATTATCAATATTATTGAATGATTGATTTTTTCTTTGATCAAATGAATTGAATTTCATTGTCATATTATTTGAATGATGATGATGATGATTATCATCAATCATTTTAGTATCATTATTATCATCATAATATTCATCAATATCATCATCTATGTCGAAATCATCATCATCATCCATATCTATATCATCTTGATCATTGTCTTGATTATTTGAATAATGAAAATTACCAAAACCAAGTTTTGGTTTTCTTGTTGGTATCAATCTATTTAATTTGGATTTGGATCTGGATTTTGAAATATTTGCCGATTTCTGATCATTGTTAATTATTAATTTTTTATCCATATTGATTATTGATGAATCAAATTGATTTATAAATGAATTTTCTGTTGTTACAGTTGCCGATGATGATGATGATGATGGATTTGTAGCAAACACTGTGGATGATGATGCAATCGCATTTCTTGTTGTTGTTGTTGTTGCTGTAATGGCAGATCGTTTTTCCATTTCATTCACATCATCATCATCTGCATCCGCATCATCTCGATCAACAACACCAGCATCAACATTATTATTATTATCATCATAATTATCATCACTTGTATTAATCATCATCATCATCGTCGTTGTCATTTTTTCTGATACATTTTCATTATTATTATTATTTCTATTATTAGCCAATGATAGTTTAATTATCATTAATAAAATGAATATTATAAATATAATATTCATTAACTGATGAAATGATGATGTTGATAAATTCCAACTGTATAATATTTTATAATGAAAATTTTTATCATTTTTCAATATTGATGTTGCTGTTGCTGATAATGTTGATGATGATGTCGTTAATCGTTTTTTTATTTGTAAATTATCATCATCATCATCATCATCATCATCATGGTTATCATATGCCATGATGATTCGATATTCTTTTACCTTGTTTGTTTGTTTTTTCTGTTTAATTCTTATGTAATAACATTTGAAAAAAAACAACAAAACGATGAAATTCTTTAAATATTTTTGTTTGTTTGCTTATTCAGAATTCTATCGATCAAACAAACAAACAAACAAACAAACAAACAAATATCGAAATAGTTGTTTCGAATTGCAAACAACAAACAAAAATTAAAAATATCCAAAGTTAAAAATTATTGCATTGTTTTATTGATGATAATGATGATGATCATCAACATCATCAAGGGAAATCAAAATGAAACAAAACAAATATTTTCAATCATCATGTTAGGCATATTTTCATTTTCATTGATCCCAATTGAGAATTGGAAAAAAAAATTTCGAAAAATTTTTGTTTCAAAAAGAATTCAAAAAACAAAACAAAAAATTTTTGTCACGAATATTCGTTTTGCTTGGTTGCTGGAAACACACACAGAATATTTGCAAAAAATTTGACATGATGATGATGATGTTTATGGAAACAAACAAACATGCAACACGATGTATACAATGGTTGTTGTTTGTTTCTTTTTGTTTCTGGTCGGAAGTGAAATTAAAATAAGCAAATTTTCTTTGTAGAATTTGAAGTATTTTTCTTTCAGATTATTAAGTTACATAACACCTACACACACACACACATTACATTACATTATCATCATATTCAACAGAGTGAACAAAACAAAATCAAAAAAACAAAAAAAACAAAACAGAAAAAAATGTGTATTTCCCGTTCTGTGTTTGAATTGGATCTGATTTCGATGATGTCTGGTCTCCCTTTTATTTTTTTTTTTTCGGTATGTCTGATGATTGGTGGTGGTGGTGGTGTTCCAACAGAATAAAACAAAAGCCGAAATGCCCAAACATGTTCCAAAATGCATTCCAAACGAAAAAAAAAAATTGCGGTAGTGGTACACATGGTAGAGCATCCATACTTGCACATGACAATACATTAAAAAAAATATTCCTGATAATCCGGTATTTGGTTTGTTTTTTTAAATAGAAACGGTTATCATTTTATAGATCAGATCATAATAATCAAAAGCAGGAAAAATATTCAAAAAAAAAAAATTTGGAAAAAATGATGAAAACATTGATTAACTAGAAAGGAATTCTTCTTTTTCTTTTTTTTTATTTGGAATTTATTTTTGGATGATGAATTTTTTTCGATTCTTCGATTCTTTCATTTAACAAAACAACCCAGAAAAGGGATGAATGAAAAGAAAAAACATATTCCATTGAAAATTGTGGCTTGAATAGTCAAGAAAACAAAAAACGAAAAACAAGAAAAAAAAACAAGAATCCTTAATGATGATCCAGAATTAGTAAATAAAGAGAGAATGGAAAAAGAATGAAAAGAAAGAAAAAAAATCTTTTATCTATCTAGATAAGAATAGAATAATTATATGGACATGATACTGATGATATCGATAATAAAACATTATCATCATCATTATCATCAAAATGACAATGGACATTGATAATAACAATAATAATGATAATTTTTCTGTTGTTGTTGTTGTTGATTATTAGAAAAAAAGACGAAAATCGAATCCAAAAAAAAGAAAAGAAAAAGAATCCTGTCATTTTCATTAGAATTTTTTTTGTTTGTTGTTGCTGATGGTCTTTTGTGCTTGAATGAAATGAATTCATTCCATTTGTTGATGATGATGATGACTACAAAAAAAACAAAATGACAATGACAATCATGATGTTGTTGTTGATGATAAATAAATGGAGCGAAACAGAAGAAAAAAATAGATAGATAAATAGAATGGAAAGGAAACATTCTATGGAAAAAAAACATTGTTGTTTTTTTTACAAATCGAAAATGAATGCTTGAATGAATGTTTGGATCAAAAAATATTATTTTTTAATTGTTTTGTTTTATTTGTTGTTTATTTCGTTGATATAATTACCAGAAAAAAAATGGAATGAAAGAAAATTTGTCAAAACAAAAAATTCACCCAACGGTCATTAGGTTTTCCTTTTCGTTTGTTTGTTTTCTGAAATGAAACATCTTTTTTTTAAAAAAATCCAAGAATTTAAACATTTTTTTTTCTTGAAAAATTATTATTATCATTTCCGGAAAAAAATCCTATAAATAAATATCAGAAGCAGCGGCAACAGCAGTGAAAATGACTGAATTGCAAATATTATCCAATCGATAATCGATGATGAGATTCTTTTTCTTTTTTCTTTTTTTTTTGTTGTTGTTGTTGTTGAACAAAAATCGATCAAAATTAAATTTTTATTTTTATTTTTCTGGTTAAATATTGATGGTTTGTTTGATCACACACACAAACACACATAGAGAATTCGGTTATAATTTTTCTGTTGTCGTTGAAAAAATTCCGTTTTTCTGATTTGGCTGGAAGCCAAATTTTGTTTATTTGAAGCCAAAGAAAAAAAAATCAGTAACAAAAAATGAAAAAATTATTTATTTATCGATTGTGAAATTGAATGTTGAAAACTTTCATTTTCATTTCAGGAAAAAAAAATGAATTTCAATTGTATTTGATGATCGTCAAAATCATTCAAACAAATTTATATATGGAAATCGATGATGATCAATGGAAATGTCCACTCTCTCTGTAACTCTCTATTTGATGTAAATTTTTTTGTTGTTATTGTTGTCCAAAAAGAAAAATCCATTGTCATTATCAAATAACTGTTTTCTGTTTTATTCTCTGTGGTCACTGATTGTCACCCGTCGTCGTCAAATTCAAAAAAAAAAAAATCAATGTTGACAAATGCAACACATTCGCAAACAACAACAACAACAAAAACAAAATTTGGAAAAATTTTCAAAAAAAATTGCATAATATTTTTTCAATTTAAAATGTGTGTGTGTGCGTCCAGTGAAAATATCCTGGATATACTGGACCCACGATAACAGCAACAACATTTTTAGGAGAAAAAACTTTTGGGAAAACATTTTCAATTGAATCAAGGGGTAGGAAAAAATAAAATTCATCATTTCCGATTGGTTCGTTACACGAAGTTTCACGTTTGAATGATTAGATCAGTGATTCTCAACCTTTTTGTTGTCGCGGCACAATTTTAGAATTTTTGAATATATAACAGTTGCATTTTCAGAATTTCGCGGCACACTAAAGTGCCGCGGCACACTGGTTGAGAATCACTGGATTAGATTATTATGGTGAACAACAACAACAACAAAAAAGAGAGGAATTTGAAAGAAAAAAAATAAAAAATCTATTTCAGCTGTCAAACATTGAATATATTCTTTTCACATTGTTGTTGTTGATCATGACAAATACAACAACAACAACAACAACGAAAGCAAAAGAAATTTTGAAATTGTATAATGCATGTTTGTTCAGTTCGGTTGGTTGATTGGTTGGTTTGTTGATGCCGGGTCTTTTCACAATCATACAAACACACCCATGCGATTTGAAATAATCCTGATTGAAACATCCCTTATATTTTGATTTTTGATTTGATTTTTTCTGTTTTTTTTTTTTTTTTTTGAGAAAAACAAACAAACAAATTCTTTCATCATTTTTTTCTTTTTTGATTCGGATTTTTCATCTCAGATTTTCTCTGCTTGGAAAACGAAAGAATTTTATTCTTTTGTGCAAGCAGAAATTCACGCATAAGCACCCAAAAACCCACACACACACACAAACACCCGACCAGACATTGGATTCACATGATTCAAACGTTGATATCAGTCATATACGAAAGAAAAACCATTGAAAATCATCATTATTTATTGATAAGTATTTTTTTTTTGTTTTTGTTTTTATTATTGGATAATAAATGATGCAAACGAAGAAGATTCGATGATGTAATAAATATTAAATAACCATAAAAAAGAATGAAATGAAAAAAAAATATCAAAATTCAAAGAAAATGAAATTAAAAAACAGTGAAATTTCAACATGTGAAATTCTTCAATCATCAATCTAGATTTGTATTTTTTTCAAAAAAAAAGTATCAAGAAATTGTTTTACAAAGCAAAAAAAAAAAAAATCATAAAATTTATTTAATTAATTAATGATGATGATGATTTTTCTTTTAAAGTTTTTTTTGCCACAAAAAAATCAATTGTTTTCCGTTAACAAGATTATTATTTTTTTTTCGATAAACTTAACCAACCAACCAATTTTGAATGATCCAACCACCAACTGTGCTCATTTATAATTATCTTAATCGAAAAATATTAAGAAAATTATTGCTATAATTATTTTTAAGTATTTCAGTAATTTCAAGTAATTTTTTGCCCTTGTTTGTGAAGTGAAAAAAAGAGAGAGGGAGAAAAGTGTTAATGAAATTGAATTGATTTTTTGGATTTGCAAAACTTACTTGTTTGACTAGATTACGAAATCGATTCATATCGATTAATTCTTCACGTCCTAATCGATAACGATCGATTGTTTTACGAAATTGTTCTGCCTTTGGAGGAAGAAAAAAAAAGAAAGTTTGAAATGAAAAATAACAAGAAATTAAACTAATCGGTAAATAGGATGGGATGGTGGTGTGTGTGTTTGCATTAATAAAAAAAATTTACCTGATCAAATAAATTTTGAAATTCTTCTTCACGTGTTTCTGGATTACAAAATTTTACCAAATCCCATTCATTATCATCATTATTATTATCATTGGAAGTTTTAGATATTTGTTTATCTCTTAAAAAATTTTTATCATAAATCCAACTATCATTTGTATTATCATCAGCGGCGGCGGCAATTGAATTGGTTTTTGAATCGGTTGTATAATTTTTTTTCTTCAACATTTCCAATGAATCAGATGAATTGAATTTTCTACCTGAATGTTCACGATTCATTGAACATTGTTGATAAAGTGATTTTTCATTTTCCAATGAATATTGTCTATTTCGTCGTCGTATTCGTTGTCTACGACGTTCATTTAATATAACCAATGATTTAATAATTGATAGATAAGAATTTCTTAATATTTCAACATTTGAACGTAAATCGTCTGACTGAAAAATAAAAATACCAACCGTAAATCAAATTATTGTGTAATTTCAAATTTCAACATCATCATATTGTTACACACATACCATTGAAATCAATCCATTCAAATCAATATGTTTAGCATTATCTAGATAGGCATATTTTGTTAGATAATTTGATTTTTCTTCTTTCTTTCGATGTTTTGCTGTTTCGCTTGAATCGGATACTGTGTGTGTTTATAATCAGAAATAGAAATAATAAAATTACAAAAAAAAATCAATCAATCGATAAAATAAAATCATAATTATTATTATTATTCAATTACAATTTTGTTCTGAACTTGAATCTTTTTTCTTATCATCATCATCTTTATTATCATCATCATCATCTTCGTCATCATCATTATGATTTCCTTTTTTGTTTAAATAGTCAAAAAATCTTGAAAACATCTTTTATCGTAGTTGTTGTTTTTGCAATCAACACTTTTTCACAAACACACAGAGCAAAGTGGTGATTAGAGAGAAAGAGAAAGAGAAGAAAATCGATTTGTTCCAATAATTTTTCCTTTTGTTACAAGTAAATAATAAAAATCAAATTTATATACGATGAAAAGTTTATTTATATTTATTTATGCTTCATTATTATTAAGTTCTGTTCGATTTGGATTATAATAATAAAAGAAAAGAAATTCGCTTTTTTTTGTTACAAACAAACAAAAAAATAATAATAATTTAATAATTGTTATGTCTACTAAGCGAATTTATTATCGATTTTTTTTGTTTGTTGTTGTTGTTGTTGTTGTTGTGTAAATAAATGGACCATAATAATTTATTATTATTAAGCCAAAAAAATAGCCTTCAAGTTTAAATAAGAATCAAATAAGGAATGATATTAATACCATGTAAAGATTTATCTGATGAAAATAAAAACATCATCATCATAGTTGTTGTGTATTTGACTAGAAAAGAATTAATCGTTACAACAAAAAAGAAATTTTTGCTGGTTTGTAAATACAATAAGAGTGTATATGAAAAAAAGTCAAAAATATGTGAAAAGTTCAGCGTTTTTTTTCTCTTGATTTTGTTTTTTGATGCCAAAAGAATTACAGCCCAGCGAGACCAAACTTGCGATTGTTTTCATTCATATCCACCAAATACATTATTCCACCATTTATCAAATTGACGTCCATATTCAGTTTCTAATGATTTTTCCGATATCATTATATATAATGCTACAGCTAAACCAATTATTGATGAAATAAAGATATTATGACGAAATATAATACAGGTTACAATACAAAGACCAAAATATGTTGCATAACGTGCTGGTGATGCATATGGTTGTATTAATGGTTTTGGATCAGGATTTATACAAATACCATCTTTTAATATATGATTATCAGCACATTTTAAACACTGGTTTAAGAGAAAAATAAATAAATTTAATGATTTTCAAAACTTTTGAAATAGAAAATAAAAAACTTACCGAATCTGGTCCATCACCATCACAACCATTACAGGCTGGATCACATTGATAACAAAGATATGAACCATCAGTATTAATACAGAATGAATTTAATGGACATGGATTATTATCATTTGATGATGATAATGATAATGATGGTTCACATTCATCAATATCGATACAGCCATTATCAATTGTCCAATAATAACCATTTCGACATACATGACAACCTTTTGGTCCAAAATCAAAACAACTACCCGAACAAGATGGATCACATGGTAAACATTGAACAGTACCATTTAAATGAAATAATGTTTCATTTCGGAAATAATCTTTTGCACATGAATCACAATTTTTATTTGTATAACCATGATTACAAAGACAATTTCCATTTCCTAATCGTGTACCTGAGCCGGCACATTTTCCATTATTCGAACAAATTCGATCCGGATAACCATTACATTGTTTACATTCATGTCCATAATGTCCATCTGGACAGCAAACTTTTAAAAATTCAATACATAATCTATTCACAATGATTAACTGATTATCTGATTGATTTTTTAATAGGGCATACGAATGATCATTCCACCATTCATATATTTTTTCATAATTTTCTTCAGCAAATGATCGACACTATATGATATGAAAATGACAAACAAATATTAATATTAATCCGGTTAGAAAAGCAAAAAGGATTTAATTACATCATCATGGCCAGCTTTAATATCGAAACAAAGTCTGTTCCAAATTTTCGATATGAAATCAATATTTTTCATTTGTTGTTGTTGAGTATTATCATCATAAAGTAATGATCGAATCATCTGAAAAACAAATCATTTTAGATCTTATTATACAAATGAATTGTTTGTTTACCTCGAATAAAGAATTCGACATTAATCGACAACGAGTACATTTACCCAATACTGATGGTTTGAATTTTATTGAATTTCGTTTGATCGTTTCATTCGATATTGTTCCATTGTTGATTATCGTTGATGATTGATAATGATTTTCATTCGATTCAATAGAATCTATTTTTAAAATAATAATAACAAAAATAAATAAAACTATTGATAAATAATGTTTCCAATTGATGATTTTATTTATAAACATTTGATTGATTTTAAAATATTGTGTTTTTGGTAGAAATTTTTTGACTAGATTAATTTATAAATTGCGAAACAATCTTCCGAAGATGATCGATCGTAAATTCTTTACGACACATCATTTATGAATAGAAATGATATGATTAAATGTTTACGTTTAGAATTTTAACATTTTTTCAAAAAAAAAAACATTCTTATTTTTTCAAGAAAAATTAATCATGACCATTTCAGATACCGATTAAAAAAACCAACAAGAAAATAATTATGGAACCAAAATCAATAGATTGTCCACGAATAAAATCCAAATTACATACAACAACAATATCGACAGCATATAATATTATATTACAAATTGGTCTTCGTTTATTTAGTTTTATAATCAATGCATTTATTCTTCGATTTATCACTAAAGAAACACTTGGTATAATCAATGTACGATTATTATTATTATATACGACCATACAATTTATTACAAGAGAACCATTTCGACGAACATGTGCACCAAACAATTCAATCGATGATGATAATCAATATGATGGTGATGAAATGAAGAAATCAAAAAATGATTGGTCAAAAGTTGTGAATATAACATTCCTATCGATACCATTATCATTTGTAACTGGTCTTACATTTTCAATTATTTGGTATAAATTTTTTGAAAGACCTGAACATTTACTTTATGAATATCAATGGGCAATTATGTCGATATATGTTTCAGTGATTATCGAATCAATGGCCGAAACATTTTTCATTTATGGACAACGATATGATTATATTCGATTAAAAGTAATTGTCGAAGGAATCTTTCAAACTGTTCGTTGTTCATTATTAGCTTTATTTGTTTATATTTCACCTGAACATTCTGTATTTGGTTTTGCAATAGCTCAATTGATTGCTTCAACTATTTATTCTCTTACATATTTTAGTTATTTTTTATTTAAAAAGAAAATACCAATGACAACATTTTTACCGAATTTTCTTAGTGATAAAGATGATAATAATGAATCGTCGTCATCATCATCATCATCATCATCATCATCATTGTTGGAAACATCATTAACATTTTTCTATAATTCATTATTGAAACAATTTCTTACTGAAGGTGAACGTTATATAATGACAATGTTTTCGGTAATTAGTTTTGCTGAACAAGGTGTTTATGATGTAATCAATAATCTTGGTTCATTACCGGCAAGAATTATATTTCAACAAATTGAAGAAAATGGTTATATTTTATTTTCAAGCCTTATCAAACGTGATCTAGATACTAGTCAACAGATAACAAAAATTCTAAAATCATTATCAATTTGTTCAAATCTAACAAAATTAATGGCCATAATTGGTTTAACATTATTTACATATGGATATCATGGTGCATCCATTGTATTATCCGTTTATGGTGGACAAAATTTTATCAATGGATCATTTGGACAATTAGCCATACATCTATTTCAATGGCATTGTATTTATATGATATTTATTGCTATCAATGGTATATTAGAATCATATTCATTTGCAGTAATGAATACACGGCAATTAAATCGATTCAATACAAATCTATTAATAATATCAATTATTTTTACAATAATTTCATTGATAATTATATCATATGTTGGTAGTGTTGGTTTTATTATGGCTAATTGTTTGAATATGATGACCAGAATTATTGTCAGTTTATTATTTATTGGAAATATTTATCCAAATTATTCATTATGGATATTCATACGACAAACACGACCAAATTTTCATACAATCATATCATATGTACTAATATTTATTGGTCTTTCAATTGTATATCATTGGTTAGGATTAGCCGATATATTTCTATGGTCAAAAGCAATTTTATTCATCATAATCAATGTAATGACAATTATTTGTCATTTTATAATTATTATTTATTTTTTTGAAAAAGAATTATGTTTATTTGTACGAAATGAATTATTATTTTTCAAATCTTTAAAAAATAAACAAAATTAAGCATATGCTAGAATTTGAATAACCGGATATTTGATCTTTCAAACGATAATCAATCATCGATGATGATGATGGTTGATGATGACAGTTTTACTCTCATTCACCATATGTGATTATTATTAGTAA
This sequence comes from Dermatophagoides pteronyssinus, assembly GCF_027571235.1. Taxonomy (NCBI): domain Eukaryota; kingdom Metazoa; phylum Arthropoda; class Arachnida; order Sarcoptiformes; family Pyroglyphidae; genus Dermatophagoides; species Dermatophagoides pteronyssinus. The sequence goes on from NW_027461530.1 coordinate 1,938,829, forward strand.
CATCAGTGAAAAAAAGATTTTGTCGATAGAAAATTGTTTTTATTCATTCATAATTCTAATGATGATCATAAATATCATTTGAATTGACAAGCAGACACAAACATTATGCCGACCACAAGACAAACGGAAAATCGAAATCAAGAAAATGAACAAAAATTTTATCATCATCGTATGATTGCAAATGCACGTGAACGTTATCGTACTGAATCGGTAAATATGGCATTTCAACGATTACGTTGTTTATTACCAACAATTCCATCCGATCGAAAACTATCCAAAATTGAAATCTTACGTCTAGCTTCATCATATATACGTCATTTGAATAATATCTGTATAGCTATGTAAGTGAATCACAGTTAAAATCTTTTTTCGATGAAATTTTTTAATGTTCAATTCATATTTATTTAGATCACAACAAATATCGATAGAAAATATTTGTTCACGTTTTGAATGTTCGGAAAATTCACTACAGCAACGATCAGTTTGTACATTTTGTATAACGACAACAACAACAACTTCAATGATCAATGGCTACAATAATAATGATGAATTTGAATGGAATTTAAAAAATGAAATTTTATTCACACAGCAGCAGCAGCAACAAGAACAACAAGAATCAGATAACTATGACGATGAACAACAACAACAATCATCATCATATTTTATTATGAACAAAGGAAATGATACAAATAAATCATTGAATGAACAACAAAATGAATTTGATACAATTCAATGGCAGCAAATAAATTTTGATTATTTTGATTAATATCGATAGAAAAATAGAAAATGAAATCATTGAAAAAGTTTTATATTAATACGACCAACAAAAAAAAAAAATCATTCATCCGTTGATTTATTCAAATCATAAAGACCATTGATAAAGATTAATTTTTTTTCATGAACTTTCCGATCCAAAAATTCACGTAATTCATGCATGGATAGATTTTCAATTTCCGGTGATTGCATGTTAAACATTTTTAACATTGAATAAATACGATCCAATGAAAGTGCATGTAAATTTTTTAACATATTATCAATAAAATTCCAAAATAATTGTAAATTATTTTCATTTTTTCGTTTTCGATCATTCATTATACCATTACCATCATCATCATCATCATCATTATCATAATTATCATCTTGATTATCGATAAACATCATATCAAATTCTTGTGTACATTGTTGATGTTGTTGTTGTTTCATTATTGATGATGATGATGATTGTGGTGGTGGTGGCGGTGGTAAATCTTCAACAACAATATATGAATCATCATCACCATCTTTACATTCTTTTATGATGCCAATATTTTTCCAATAAGATAAATTTCTTCGTACAACCGATGGTAAAACATCCAATTCTTGTGCAATGGCAGCCATTGACCATTGATTTTTTTGTTGAAATAAATGAATTATTGCTGCCTGAATTGGACGAACCGAATATTCATGACTACCGTTACGAAATTCTAATTCCAATTTTACCGTACCAAGTTGTTCTATCCAATTAACTGTACGATTTCCTTTCAATGTTTCGAAAATTTTTTTATAATTATCAAACATTTTTTGTATTTCTTCGGGTAAACGAAAATTTTTAAATTCATTATTAGTAAATCCAAGATTATCCGGCCAAAATTGTTCGGATAATATTAGGCCATTCATTTTGATATTGGCAGCTTTGATTTCATCAAAACCATTAATCTGTTGATTAATGCGTTCCGAATCTTTAAGATCTTTTAACATTACTTCACAATTATGTAGTTCAGATTCACCAAAACGTAATGATAATAATTCTAGATTTCGTAATTCGGATTCAAGATTAATTTCAGGTGTAAGAATCAATTTCTGTGCTAATAAACGTTGATATTCTTGTACGAATAAATCTTTACTATCAAAAATATTGATCAACATTGATATAATATCAGAATTAGCTAAATCTTTGCTCATTCTTGAAACACCGATTGTTTGTGGTACCCATGAACGCCATGTATCCATAACGTATTCATCTTCATCATTAATCAGTTTATTAAAATGTTCAGGATCATCAAAATTAACGATACTATCAGTGGTAAGAATGTTTATAATACAACGAACAGTATCTTCACGTGTTTTTAGATAATTACGTATTGGATCGCAAACAATTTGTAGAATTATACCTTGTGGATCTAATAATCGTAATGCTTTGATTGTTGTAAGATATGCTTCAATTATACTACTTGTTGCTACACCTGCATGTAATAAACGTATTTCTAATGAATTTTTCAATGAATAGGTAAATATTTCACGATAAAATGGTTCTAATTGTATACATTCATGTAGATCACAAATAGCTGGTTCGCTATATGGAAAATCAATGATTATATCAAATAATTGTTTCATACGATTAAAAATATAGGTATTTGTTAGAAAACTACGAATATTATTAAGATTCAAACTTTCAATCTGATCAAACAATACAAGACTGGTATTTTTGAGAAAAAGATTATTCAATTCACCACCATTATCATTATACATTGGTACATCTTCTTCGGATGTTGTTGTCTTTTCAATATTTTGATTATATTGTTCAAGTGCAATAAACATATCCGTAATATTTTCATTCGATCGAATAATGTAAATAATTTTGATCCAATCAATAATACTGTTTTCCAACCATGAACAAGTTATACTTAAACAACTTATATCAAAATTTTTATCTTTACAAAGATTCCATATTTGTCGTTCAATCATTTTGAATAAAACACTTTTAATAATATCATCACAAAGTTGATAAAATATGCCCAATTTACGTAATATATTTAGAAATGGAATAAAACCTTTGCTTATACTTGTACAATAACATTCATTATCAATATTATCATTACCGGTACGTTTGAATCGACAAATTTTACATTTATTGAACGACGATTGTTTTGAACTATTTGATTCGTTCTGCTGTTTTTTACCGACAATATGATCCAAAACTTCGAATGAAAATGCAAATGTATTGAACAGAAAACTGGAAAACAATAATGGCATATCTGCAATTAATGCTGTGTAAAGAATTTCATATAGTTTTCGAATCTGTTCATCATTCGAATCGAACAATAAATCAAGTAATGGTCGATACAGCCAATTCGAAATACAATCATTAAGTTGATTGAATTTATGAAAAATTAATCGATGTTGACATTGAACATTTTCTTCATATTTCGATGAATTCTTGTTAAAATCAAACCAATATTCTTTTAGCATAGCGGTTAGATAACAACGATAATTATAAATATAATATTCTTGTAATGTTTCGATGGCATCGGAATCTGTTTTCAAATTTGTTATGATTTGTTGACATTTTAACCATAAATCAGACTTGGAATCGATGTATATTTTCTGTAAAAAACAACAAATCAATGTTTATATACAGATATGATTCCAAAAAACAAAACCTACCGAAGGATATTTCGATGAAATATTCAATGAATTAATTAAAAATTCAAAATCGTTATCCATTCTTAAGATTTTTTCAATTGCAAAAAAAAACGAATTCAAATCGAGATGAGAACAGTGCTCACTATTTTCACACAAATGGGCTTCAAAATTAAAATTGAAAGAAAATTTTTGCAAATTATAATTTAAAATTTCAAAATTAGTTTATTCATTTTAATCTGAAAGATTAGTAAAATGTATTCGTTTTGATGAAAACATTTCTTTTTCATAAACATATTCTGCAAAATCGATTATTAATTGCCATATTCGATATATCAATGCTCCGACAAACAAAAAATTGAATAGAAAAAGTATAATATTTATGGCATCGAAAAATATGATCAAATCTTCTTCGTTTTTATGGATCAAATTCTCCAGACCAATCGATTCATTAAATTTCATTACAAAAAAAGAAGAAAAAAACAATCACAATAATACTCAATTAATTGCCGCAAATCAACGAAATTTAACGGACCAAAAAAAAAAAAAATTGGATTAGCAAATACGAATGTACTGCCATCTTTGATTTTGTTATTTAATCATCGAAACGTTTTGCCAATTGTCAGATGAAATTAAATTTTCACAACAAATAATTTCGAATTATTATTTTTTTTTGAATCAAAATCATCAGCCATCAATATGAGTAACCCATGGTTATTGGATACGATCGATAAAAATGTTGAAAAATCTAAACATTGCTTTGATGATAATTTCGAAACGATTAATTCAGCCAACAATGGAGAATTGAATGAAAGTGGCCTTTGTTTACCCGATTCACAAAAATATCTCCATTATTTAGGTTAGTATTGGGTATTCTTATTTTTTTCGATTCTTCGAATTTATAACACTCTGAATTCATTTAGAAAATCGTCTTCATAAATTGAATTCCGGTCCACAACGAACGGATAAACAGGCAAAAAAAATGCTCAAAGATTTAGCATTAAAACGTGATGGTTTATTCGATTTCATCGATACAATAAATTCCGATACAATTTCCATAACCGAAGACAATGATAGTCCAAAGAATCCAATTTCAACAGCCATAACCAATACGAATTTATATGATACAATGGAACGAAAACTTTTTCCACATTTACATTCAATCGATCCTGAAGAATCGAAAAAATTGCTTAATCATGATATTCTAAATTCAATCAATTCAAAACAACAAGCTAATCAAAAAGACAAGGATCCATCAAATGAAAATGAAAAGAATGAAGAATCTAAATGAATTCCAATTTTTTGAAAAATTTGTCAAATTTTATTTGAGAAAAAAATCATAAAAACGAATGTAGCGCCATCCTTAGTCGAGCAATCGGTTGGGTATACTTTTTTGGTTAAAATAGTCAGTATTTTCCTTTTCCTCTCACGTTTTTTTACACTGTTTCATTTTCACATTGTGATTTGGCATTCAGTTTTTTTTGGTAAATTTTTTTTGATAAATTTGTTTTTTGTAAATAAAAATTCATTTTTTATTCTTTTTTCAGATTTAAAATCAGGTAATAGTGAAAAAATGCCTAAAGAAATTAAAGAAATAAAAGATTTTCTTCTAACCGCACGTCGTAAAGATGCGAAATCGGTAAAAATCAAGAAGAATAAGGATAATGTAACAAAATTTAAAGTTCGTTGCTCGAAATATCTTTATACATTGGTCATCAATGATAAGGAAAAGGCTGAAAAATTGAAACAATCATTACCGCCTGGTCTTCAAGTTAAAGAAATCTAAAATTCGATTCGATTTTTTTTTTTGTAAACAAAATGTAAAAGTTTTTTTTTGCATCAAATAAATTTTCAAAAATTTCAATTCTTTTTTATTTTGTTCAATTCATTACATACAACAATTACAAAATTTTACAAAATTCTCGTTAGTATTTAAATTAAAAACATCAAAATGAAACAGAAACATCAAATATGGTCGGAACGTTTGATATTGGTTCCCTATCGATCACATCATGTAAAACGTTATAATGAATGGATGCAAAATTCAGAGCTACAATATCTAACCGGTTCAGAGCCATTAACATTGGAAGATGAATATAAAATGCTTGAATCATGGAATAATGATCCAGATAAATGTACATTCATTATTTTGGATCGTAAACATTATGAAATGGAACAAAAATCATTAAAAGATACGAATGAATGTGAAATTCAATCAATGATTGGTGATGTAAATCTTTATATTTATCTTGATAATGATAATGATGATGATGATAATGAACAACGTTCAATGGCTGAAATTGAAATTATGATTGCCGAACAATGTGCACGACGTAAAGGATATGGTCGTGAAGCAACAATGTTAATGCTTAAATTTGGTTACGAAATTTTGGGTATCCGAAAATTTCAGGCAAAAATTAAAACATCCAATATTCATTCACAACGTATGTTTACGGAAATATTTGATTTTGTTGAATGTAGTCGTTCGGCAATATTTGATGAAATTACCTATGTCTGTAATCTGATTGATCGTGAAAGTGGTAAACCAATTAATCATCGTTTACGACAAATGTTTGATGAATCTGATTGTCATTATAAAATCTGTTAAATTTATTTCAAATAATTCTTCTTTTTTTCAATAATAAAATATTCATAAATTTTGTAAACAAAAAAAATTAATCATCATGATTACGAATATTTGGATCAAATTCAGGATTTAAAAATGGATCATTATCGGCCGATTGTCGACCATATTTGATAAAATAATGAATAACAATAAATAGAAATAGTAATAGAATAAATCCATAGATGATGAATTTTTTATAAATATTCAAACTTGACATTGTACGCTGATTTTTTATGTATGTTGATCTTGACCTAATAAAAAAAAATCGAATGATGATAAGTTATCATTGGAAAAAAAAATACTTATTTGATAATCAAACAATACCTTAACCAACGTGAAAAAAATTCAACCGGTGATTTTGTTCGATATTTATCTTCAGCAATTTCATTTACATTTGATAATAATGGTCGACGTGATTCATTGTCGAATTTTGATCTCATCGATGATGTTGAACCAAAACTTAGATCACTATTTGTTGATATGAAACTAGTTGCATTGCTTACATTGATCGGTTGGGTAGCCATTTGATAGTTATTTATTTTATTTGCATTATATAGAGAATTATGTAGAATTCTTGGTGGCAAATTTTCTTGACGATTTTCGATTGTTGTCATCGATGATGAGGGCATTGTAATTTTAGTCGAATCATCAAGTAATGATGAAAAATTTGCCTGACCGTTCATAGCCGATGAAGATTGTGAATTTTCACCACTATTCAAAAGACTAATACCTTCTTTTGCCCATTCGAATGTGGCAAGTAATTGTTCCAATTGTTGAGTTATCGGTGTACGAGATGTAAATGAAAAAATTGGTTTCGAACAAATCGGACATGTATAACCGGCCGGTGCTGTATTCGGCGGAAATTGTTGGGCATATCTGTCAAGACATTCCAGATGAACAATATCTGTGCATGTTTTTTTCAAAGAAAAACAATTAGAAATTTGAAAATCAAAACAGAATTCAAGAAAAACATACGATAACAGCAAAACCTAACACATTGATTTGTATTTAAATCAGTTCGACATAGATTACAAAGATTTTCATAACTACTATTATCTAACCAGTTTAAATAAGGTCCAACGATACACTGAAAATTAAATAGACAAGAATATTTAGATTATTTCAAATTTTTGTGGAAAAATTTTCTACAAAAAAAAATTAATACCGTTCTATGTTGGCCATCAATCATACAATATTCACAGACATTTACTTGATGTTCGAAACAAAATTGATTGGTCACTTTACGTTTTGGACATTTACAAAGGCCCATTTTTTTGTTGTTTGTTATGGATATGTAAATGGATTGGAAATTATCATGAAAAAAGAAAAACAAATCGAAACGAAAAATGATGATAATGATTACGTACACGTCCAAAAAAAACAACAATTATCGATCGAAGCGCACCAAGTGTCATTCGATTAACAACATTATAAACAAAACAAGAAACTTTTTGCTCAACACATTTTATCATTTTTTTTTTCAAAATTAATTTTTGAAGCAAATAAAAATGTCTTTAGTAAATTATGGTTATAGTGATGACGATGATGATGATGGTAATGATAAGAATGAATCTGATGTAATTTCCAAAACTTTACCAATCGAATCGAATGAAAAGAAATCAACAATCGACAATTCAATTGCCAATGATGAAATAAAGTCGATACGTCCCTCATCATCAACACTTTCTTCATCATTAACGTTTAAACATCTTACGAAATCAAATTCTCGAATTCAAATCAAAGCTTTTGATGATAATTTAGCTTTGATGAATCAACAGCCAAATGGCCTAGTTGATTCCGATGATTCTGATGATGATGACGAAGATAATCGTGCACGAAAACGAATGAAACGTTCGGAAAAAGGTTCAAGTTTAATATCAATGTTACCAAAACCTAAAAATGCAAAAACAAGCTACAATAAATCATCAACAATAAATGAACCGACAACATCTTCTTCGTTGACATCATTAGTTCCTAATTCAGTTTCGAATCGTGCTAAAGTATCATCAATAACTTCAAAATTGAAACCAGCTAAAAATGAAAATAATTCGAACTTCTTTTTTGCCGATCCAGACAATGATGATGACGACGACGATGATGATAATCGTGATCATATTAAAATGATTCCAAAACCTTGGATAATTGAAGATAATAAAGATGATGTGCTCAATTCAGTAACAGCAACAGCCTCAACATTATATCATCAAGCTGAAGAAGAAGAAGAAGAAACATCGTCGTTTGCACCAATTTATGGCCCATCCAAACCAATCGAACCAGAAGAAGAAAAAACTTATATTGATCCAAATGATGATATAACTTATAAAAAATTAATTGCATCAAAATTCGATGATAATGTTGATAATATTCGAATTGTCGATGTAAATGTTCAAAAACATTTATCCGAAAATAAAGATTGGTTGAAAAATATTTCATTGGAAAAAGATACTGTTGATGAAGCATTAGAATCAAAAGCACCAAATTCAACAGCTAAACGAAAAAATCAGATTACATTTCTTGCTTATCAGGCTAAAAAACGTGAATTAGAATTGAAAAATCAATGGGCACAGAATCGTTTATCAAAATCACAGACAAGAGCTAAATATGGATTTTAAATGATGAAAAAAAAGATTTGTCTTTTTTTTTAATTTTTAATTAAGATTTTTTCTTTGTCAATGTAAATAATATTGTTTTTTTTTCTTTTCATTAATAGATCAAATAAATTTATCCAAAATTTTCTTGCGATGAATATGTTATGTAAAGAAAACCATCTTTATCTTTATGGTCTTTATAGATTTCATTCATTGTACGTGACATTTCGACAACAATTGTTTGATTATTAATCATAAAATGAAGTGATTGTCGTCCATTTAAATTCATTCGATTTCTGGTTTGTTTATGGGGGGGATTTTTAAATGCAATTATTAATCAATTTTATTCATTCATTCCTTGGTTTATTCACCTGATTACGGTCATAAATCTTCCCATTGTCAATTCTAGTGGAACTAAAAATTTTGTCTTATCCAATCGTGGTAGATATCGTTCTTTTGTTGATCGTTCAACAATTATCTATTTTCATTCGAATGATTAATTGTTTTCGATATGGAATTTTTACAAAATTTCTTACCGGAATTTTATTTGGAAATTTTGCCCGAATTCCCAATACTTCTTCACGACGCATAGCTATGAGGATTATTTAAAAGAAAGAAAAATTATTCAATTTTAAATTTTAGAAAAAGTAAAATTCAATACTGACCAAATGATTTACGTTGTTTAAAAGTTTTTTCATTTTCTTGACGATTTTTTCTTAAAAATGTTATATTGAATGGCATTTTTTTTTCGTTGATTCGATGATAATGGTAATGATGGAAACAAAAATCGAAAGTTGAATTGTTGAAAAATCGTTGAAAACAAAATGAAAAAGGAATGGGAAACAAAAATGACAATATTTACATTTGATGATACAAATCTTATCCGTTGTTTTTTGTTTGGTACGATGATAATTTTATTTTGTTTGAAGAGAACAATAAACAAAACAAAACAAAAAAAATCAACTTTTTTTCTGGAACTGAAATGAATTGGAACGCAGGAATATGGGCGCCAAAAAAAACAAATTAATGTAGCGAAATTTTCGGAAATTTATTGAAAATTCTGGCAGCGCATGATCCCCACAGAATATTCTGTTCGGACTCGAAATACACAAATTGATAAACAAATGAATATTTGATGAATTTCATGTTTTGGTTTGATTTTTTTTTTGAATCAATCAGTCAACAGAAAACAAACAAAACAAAAAAAATAAACAATGTTAAAATCATATAAAACATTATTGTCAATAAATTTGATTGAAGAACAAATTGATAATGATGTTGATGTTGATTTGATTGATGATATGATTGATATTAATAATAATAATCGATATTTATGGCGTTGGACATATCCATCGATTGATAATGATGTACGATTTTTTATTGAAAAACGTTTATCATTACAATCATCATCATCATTGCTGTCAACAATATTTACATATGATTATGGTATGTGTGACACAATGATGAAAATTGAAAAACAAAATTGAAATTTTCTTTCCACCAACAAAAAAAAACTTTAGGAAAATTTAGTTTCTTCAAAATACGTGAAAAATTCATCTATATTCTACAGAATTATCAACAACATTCAAAACGTTTTAGTTTAGTATTGTTAACCAGAGATTTTTATCCAAAATATTATCAAAAATTATTGAAAATATTTGCCAAAATATTTATTCAATCAAATGATTCGATTGCGGAATTATTAGATAAATATTTAACATTATTGATTACTGATCGTATTGAAATGATATTAACAGATCCGGAACGACAAATTGATTTTCATTTTCAACAACATAATGATGAATTTAATGAAAAAAATCAAAAATTACAATCAAAATTACGATCAATAATAAAAATGTTTTCATTAGATATAATTCTTATCTATACAGCATTATTATTGAAAAAAAGAATTATAATCTATGGTAATGATTCACAATTATTATTTGAATTTGCAATAACATTACCATTATTCATAAAACATCGACAAAATATTCTTAATGAAGAATTTATACCAAATGTTGATCTACAATGTCCGATACAGATTAATGATTTACGTTATCGTCAAAATTTTATTTCAACATTTAATGATCCACGTATTGAAGAACATGAAGATTTATATGATATTTACATTAATCTTGCTACAATCGAAATAACTATTTCACATCGAGCAAAAGAAATATTTATGATGACCAAAATGCATAAAGATGTTGCTATTACATTTGTTCGTATAGCTGAAAAACAAGATACAACCGATCAAGATGTTGTTGATGAAATTTCGAAAAAAACTAACGAATTATTGAATACCCTATACTCGTCGTCTGCAATGGATGATGATTATGATGATGATAATCAAAAGAAAATTATTATAAAAAAATCTAAATTAAAAGAAAAATTTTCATCACCAAATTTGCAGCAATTTTTTTTCAATCTTGCATTAGCTGAATCAATATCGATTATTTAATAAAACAAAAACAAAAATTTTATTTCTTTTCTTTTTTTTCTTTCTTTCTAAATTCTTATTATACGAATCTTATTATTCGATATTAACAAAATGGATGCTTTATTTGATGGAATTGAATAACCGGATGAAGAAAAAATGGTTATCACTTTACCTTGTGAATTGAAATTAAATCCATCGGTAAATACTTCATGTGCACGTATAATAAAATCGATAGCATTTTTTCTTAAAAAATTTTTCACTGCATTTTCACTAAATAAATATCCAGTACCACGTTTAAAATTTCGACAAAATCCTTTTTCATTATTATTAATGAATTTACGCTGATTTTCTGGTAATAATAATAATTCTTCATAATTGATTGGATCATTCCACCTTTGAGAAATGAATTTGAAAAAGATTAAAAAAAAAATTTGATTTTCAAATCAAAGAAAATGAAAACTTACATCATTTCCCATGCAGCACTATTCTGTTGAAATGGATTCGATAATGTTATTGGAATATCATTCAATTGTTGAATAGTTGTAACCGATACTGGAATACCACCATGAACACCAAATATACAATCATCAATAACGGCAGATAATGGCATACAATCAAAACAATCATTAATTAGATCCCAAATTTCAACATTTAAACGTTTTTGACAATCGGAAAAAAATGTAAATCGTCGTTGTACATCACGTATTTCATGATTACCACGTAACATAAAAAAATTATTCGGTGCCAATATTTTGAAACAGAATAAAAATATAATCACTTCAATACTATGATTACCACGATCAACATAATCACCTAAAAATAAATATCTTCCTGTATTTAAAAATGGTGAACATTTCCAAAAATATTGTGAATATGCAATTAAATCTTTAAAATTACCATGTAAATCACCAAATACATAACATGGTGATTTTATCTTTAAACAACGTTCTTCTTTAGCAAATATTTCCATTACAGTTTGTGCAATAATTCTTATTGTTTCCATCATTTCCATTTGTGTTGGAAAAAACCAATTTCTTAATAATTCTTCATGATTATTATTACTATTATTACTACTAGATGTTCGAAATATTTCTGTACCGAATAAAAATAATGATAAACGTTGTAAACGTACTAAAACATCAATGGTCAATAAATATATATCATCATCCGGTATATCAACAATAAATTCTAATGTTGATCGTTCGGAAAATGGTTCCAAACGTATTATATCACATATTTCACCATCCAATGATAAACAGATTACTTGATTGGAAAGTGCAAAACGATTTTTTGAACAATTCTCACATCGAATATTATTATTATTACCAATATAATAATTATTGATATTTAAATCTGTATAATATGGAAATGTTGATTGAAATGTTTGTCGATAACAAAATGTAATCGATGCATATGTTAATACATTGAATGGCATACGATATAATAATTGCCACATATGTGGTAATTTTGTATATGATTTTGATAAAACATTCATAATTTTTTCCAATTGTGTTATAGTTACAATATTGTTTGTCGAATATTTTTGCATCATATTGTTAATATAATCTTTACGACTTTTTTCTTCATTCATCCATGCCGGTATTAATGAACGATCATAAAGAAATGAATCAAGTTTTTCATAATAATCTTTAAATAAATTATACAATTCTTCATTATTTAATTGATTATCATTATCAAGATCATAATAATTAAATAATGATTGAAATCTTTTTTCATTCCAATATGGACTACGATGATTTAAATCATTATCATCTAACATTAATATAATACCAATGATTAATTGTTGAAAATCAATGGCAAAATTATTATTACGATCAAATGATCTATACATCATACGTAATTCATTTGGTGTAAAATGATTCAATATGGATAATTTGAATGAAAAACTAATGAATGCTGGAAATGACATTGTCTGTGATGGATAACAATGTACAAGATATTCATTATAGATTGATTTTCTTTCCAATTCTGTCCAATCGATTACCGAATCAATTAATTCATTGATATTTTTATCATCAAATAGTAGAATATCTTCGAATTGTAATTCTTTTAGAATATTACAAGGCTGTTTCTCTTGTTGTGAGTTATGGAGAATGTTGAACGGTTCTAAACCCCAGACAAGAATATTTTTTGACATTGGATCTAGAAGATTTTTCAGATCACTTTCATTTAGCCAACGAACTGTATCGCTATCAATACAGCATTTTTCTTTTTCATCCGTTTCGATAATTGTTTTGAAAATAAAACGAGTGAAAAATCGTTCAGTTTTTGGTTGTCGTATGCGCCATTCATCAATTAATTCAGGAGAAGAAAATTTTCCTTTTGGTAATGACATTGTATTTGATTCACAAAATTCATTGAAAATCTTTTCAAATGAATCAGTTACAATATTAAATCTGGTGATCGGCAAATAGTAACATTGATTCGGCATTTTTTGTAATGCAAGCCGTTTATGTTTACTACATTCGATTGCAATTAAACAACAATCATATATATCAACATTGTTTGAAATTTTCTGATCAAATGGAAAACTTGCTGCTATCGGTGATATTTGTTTAGATTTAATATCAGCATCTTCGATGCTTACAACAACAGTAATGCTGTCTTCGACTCCAAATCCAAGGCTTGTTGTACTTGGATATTCTGTTAATTTATCCGATAATGGATCTTCTTTTTGTTTTTGTTGCAATGGTGATGATGATGATGATGATGGCGATGATGATGTTGATGTTTTATAAATCAATGATGAATCATCACTATTAATTTTTTTATCATTTGACATTTCTCGTTCGATTACGAAACAAACAAATTTTATTGAAAAAATTTCGATTTAAATATTGCCAAAACAAATACTAATGAGCCATTTATTACAATTATAATTAAATTAACATTTATTCAATTTGGCAAAGATTTTTATTCAATTTTCTTTTTTTTTGAATTAATCGAATAGTAATGAGAATCCTTTTCTCCTCATCATCTTTTAATGGGTTTTATATATTTTGATGGAATAATATCCGGACACATTAGATAGCCATTTTTTGAACGAAAAAGTCTTATCTCTTCATTGATTGGACCGATTTCAAGTAAAGTGTTACGTTTTCCATCATATTTAACCAGATCTTTTTGTTCATATAAATGTACAAACTGACGAGCCATTGGTTTTAGACCTTCATTCAGAATATTGTTGATTAAATGTGAATTAGTAACATGATAAATATATTTAGATGATGATTTATTATCATTGTTTATATATGGTTCAAAAATATTTGCACGTAAAGGAAATGAATGTCCATTCAATGCACGGATATACAATTTACTCATATTCGGATCTTCATCACTTGATCGATATTCATATTCAAATCGTTTTTTTGTTGTCAAATCTTCTGCCATTTGAATCAATTGTTGTTCGTTGATTAATTCATGTTTATCATTTTGAATTATTCGATTCAAATCATTCAAACTAATAAATCCATAATCATCGACAATCGTTTCGATTCGGCTGTCATGACGAAGAAGATAGCTAATGTATTTGGAATTAATTGGCATCGTTTAAAGTCGATAGTTAAAAAATGATCAATCTTAAAACATTGAAATGATGCAATCATTTTTGGAAAATGTTACAAAAACAAAAAAGTACGAGGAAAACAATTGCCATCTATTGAGTGAATCATAAAACTATCGAAAAAGATCAAAAGATTTCCATTTCCATGTCCAAAAAATCATTTCATTATTATAATTAGTTCTATCGATAAATATCGATCAAATGTTCATATTTAGCCATATTGTTGTTGTTTGTCCGAGAAAAGAGGAATACTTTTTTTTTCATTACCATTGTAATTCAATCAGCAAAAAAAAATGTTGATAATTAACCATAGCTTATCAACAACAACAACAAGTGTAAACAAAATAATCTTGTTGGACCTCATCATTCGTAAATGTTCATATTCTATTCGACGATATGGTTCGTTTGTAATTTGTTTTTTGAAAAATTTTATATCATCAAAACAAAATGACCAAATGTGTTTGTATGTATACTTTGTAACTTGTAGTAAGTGAATATGGCGGCCAAAAAGAACTAATATCAAACACGAGAGATAGAGAGAAAAAGTAGAAATTTCATTCCAAATTAAGCGAGGATATCAAACAAAATTTTCATGATTGAAAACTTTTGTTGCTTTTGGAAATCTTAATATATTTTTGGAAAAATCTACCCACGCGATTAAGACTTTATATGGCATTATTATTCATATTGAAATTAAACTGCCACCACCTTGTTTTGTTTCCATTTACAGTATTAAAAAAAATAATATTTGAAACCTGAACTGAGATTTCTTTGAATTATAATAATCCTCATCATCATCATCGTTAGTGTGTTGTGAATGGCACAATTTTTTTTTTCCTATACAGAATTTCAAATTAAGGTAAGATTTTTGTTTTATATATCCACAGAATTCTGTAATTTGAATTCTTTTATTGTTTATACAATGTTTCTCTTTTCAAATGAAAAAACTTTGAAAATGTTTATCATTGAAATTTGTTATTCTTTTGACCATCTGAAAACATCAACAAACATCATTTTGCCGATCATTTTGATGATCGAATTGATGATTGAATGTGATTTATAAAGAATGCAGTTCAAATTCTCAACAGATGAAAGATTCTAAAAGTTTATATTTTCAACGATAAACAATGATTTTTTGTATATAATACGATTTGATCGTAAATAGTTTTTTTTTGAACAACCCCAAAATATCAACTTGAATGATGACCCTACCCGAATATATATTCTAAGATCACCAAAATTATTTACATATGATTTTGTTTTTATTTTCTCTCATTCTCTTTCTCTCTATTGATGACCAGTTTAATCAACAGTCACAAGCAATTAACAACAAACGAAATTCTGGCATCTGTTTTCAATCCAATTCGATTCATACATAAACAGAACATTTTGAATGTTATTCGTGGTCAGAATATTTGATCAACAAAACTAAATAATCATTGTTGATGTTTTGATTCATTTAATGTGTTAAAAAATCCTTTCATCGATGATAAAATCAATCCTTTATTGGTCATTTATATTGACCATCATCCACATCAACATTGACAATCAATCACTAGTATCATCATTATCATTATATGATAATACAAATGAATGGCGTGGTCGTATTATAACACATGATACCTATTCATCACCACATCAATATTCACGTTATCATCGATTTGAAAATAATGATTTAGAAAATGAAATCGAATTCATTGGTTCATCAACATCATCTGAATCAAATCGACGATCACCCGGTAATACAACAGCAAAAAAAGGTAAAATCCTTTTTCATATAGTTTTTCAAGAAAAACTTTAACATTACTGATATTCAATCAGCATCTGTTAGCATTTTTAAGTTTTATATCGCGAATTATTTTCTAATTTTATTTTGATCAATCAATCAATCAATCAATCAATCAATGTAGATTTTGTGCATCTGATTTTTAATATGAAAATCTTTTCGTTTAATGCTTTTAAAGAATTTTTCTTTGATTAGAAATTAGAAATTTTTCCAATTTATTGTATGCCTAATAAATCATGAAAACTATCAAATTCTGCTTTGATTGCATTTTTTTTTTCTTCTTTTAATTTTACAAAAAAAAAAAAAAATGTTTATATTTGTAAACATTTGAACAAGAACTAAGCCAACAACAACTAAAAAAAATCTAAAAAATATTACAACGACAATATTCGGGTAGTGATTTTTTCTTTCTTTTCAAAAAAATCAAAATCGATTGATATAACCGACATTTGAAAAAATGCTACATAAAACATGGAAATGAACACAACTGCAGTTCACACATTTGTATATCTCATAAAGCTACTTGTTAGTTAACATGATTTGATAAAAAATATTAATCAAAATCAAAATCATCAATGAGAAAAATCAATCAATATTTCGGCTAACAGACTAACCTAAATTTATTCATTTCTGGTTAGATTATTATCATCATTGACAAACTCTAGTATTTTAGTAATCATGGTGAAAAACATTATTCAACATTATCGTCATATATTTATAACAATCATTTTATCATTATCATTATTATCTACAATTGTTTTAATGAATCAATTAAAATATAAATTAAAACAAAATCAATATTTTTATCCACCAAAAAATCCCTATTCAATTTACGATAATAATAATAATCATTTTGGAATCTATGATCGTTATATTCCCTATGATTATAATCTGCCTGAATACATAGGTTTTTTTTTATAACTTGTTTTCGATGAAAAACTAAAAAATTAATCATTTTTTTACATTCATTTTTTCATTTACCCACCTCCCACCACAGAACATGTTCAAGGATTATATCCAAACATAATAAATTTAGCTGTTGATGCTATTATTTCGGTGAATGCAACTTGTGGTGAAACTGGTCCAGAATATTATTGTCTTTTAGTTTCACATAAGTAAATTTTTTTTAAAATTTTTATAAAAAATTATAATTTTTTTTTTTTTTTTTTTTTTTGATTGATTGATTTAAAAGCATAAATAGTACCGATTGTAATGTTTGTGATGCATCAAATCCAGATTATTCAAAACGACATCCGATTAAAAATGCAATCGATGGTACGGAAAATTGGTGGCAAAGTCCAAGTTTAAAAAATGGAAAACGTTATGAATGGATTACCATAAACATTAATCTACGACAAGTATATGAAATTGCCTATGTAATCATAAAATCGGCTATTTCTCCATTACCATCAAATTGGATTTTAGAACGATCAATCGATGGAATTAATTATTATCCATGGCAATATTTTGCACAAACTGATACTGAATGTTGGGAACGATATCGTGTTCGACCATCGATTGGAAAATTACGTTATCGTACGGATGATGAAGTTATTTGTACATCAATGTATTCGAAAAATAATGTTATCGCACATGAAGAGGTAATTTTATTCTTTTTCAATTATTACAACAAACAAAAAAAAATCATTAAATTTTTAGATTGATATTTCATTGATTAATGGAAGACCTGGAGTCGAAACACCTGATGGAATCAGTCCAACATTAAGAGAATTTATCAAAGCACAACATATTCGTATTCGAATGCAAAAAATTCGTACATTGAAAGGAAATTATTTCTATGATCCTAATGATATTGATAAAAGTGATAGCACATTAACTAATCGAGTATGTATTATCAACAACAACAAAAAATGAAGATAATGTTTATTTTTTTTCTCACATCAACAAATCTATATCTTTATCTTTATCTTTATTAGCTTTTCTATTCGATCAAAGACATATCGATTGGTGGTATGTGTAGTTGTAATGGACATGCTAAAGAATGTCAAGCACCTGATATGCCAAATGCAGTAGCCATACCAAATAGAGGATTAACAATACATCCATTACCTAAATGTAATTGTCAACATAATACATGTGGCCGATCATGTGAAACATGTTGTCCAATGTTTAATCAGAAAAAATGGCGTCCAGGCACGAAACGTGATGGTTTCCCTTGTGAAGAATGTCAATGCCATGGACATGCTGATGAATGTTATTATGATCAAACTGTTGCCGATAAAAAATTAAGTATCAACAAAGAAGGTAACTATGAAGGTGGAGGTGTTTGTGTTCGTTGTAAACATCATACGACCGGTATTAATTGTGAACAATGTGAAGATGGATATTATCGACCCGAAGATATTGAAATCGAAAATGAACGACCATGTCAACGATGTCAATGTAATGGACCGGGAATGAACAAACTTTGTGTTAAAGATGATAGTCATCAGATTGAAGGTCGACATCCGGGCGATTGTCTTTGCCGCGAAGGTTTCGAAGGTCCACGTTGCGATCGTTGCGCGCAAGGTTATCGAAATTATCCTCGATGTGAACAATGTACTTGTGTTAATGCTGGTATTATAAACTCTAAAGTTTGTGATGGAAATTGTATATGCAAACCGAATGTTATTGGCCACAGATGTAACAAATGTAAAGAAGGATATTATAATCTGGCTGCTGATAATCCTGATGGTTGTTCGCAATGTTATTGTTTTGGAGCAACGAACGTATGTAAACCAAGTGATTGGGGTATCGAAGTGATTAAAAGTACAGAACGATGGCGTGTTACCGATGTTCCCGGGTCGTTTAAATTGGAACCTGTTGTTGAAGATGGCCATTATGAAATTGCTGATGATTATATTCCTGACCGAGCACAAAATCTTTATTTCTGGGAAGCACCATCCGAATATCTTGGTCAAAATCTATATACATATGGTAATGCATTGAAATACATTGTCAGATATGTAATTGTACGTGGTGATACTTCGGGTGTTTATACCGACGAACCTGATGTTATTCTTGAAGGTGGACCAGATAGTTCTCGTTATGGTTTTCGTTGGCAAAAACGACCAGAAGATTCAGATGAAGATGAATTCAATTCAACTATTATATTACCATTACGTGAACAGAATTGGTTTCGTGTTGATGATAATGGGCGAGAAATACCAGATTCACAACCATCACGTCAAGATTTTGCACTTCTTTTGAATGATTTGAAACGTTTATTAATACGAGCTAAATATCATACTGATCAAGTATCTGGTGGACTTTATCAAACTGATCTGGAAAAAGCATCCAATTCATCAGCCAGTATTAAGAAAGCTGTTGGTACAGAACAATGTGATTGTCCACCAGGATATGCTGGTCTTTCATGTGAATATTGTGAACCTGGATATCGACGTGTTAACAATGTATTGGTGAATGGAGTATGCGAAAAATGTAACTGTAACAATCATGCTGAATCATGTGATCCATATACAGGTGTATGTTCAGAATGTCTTCATAATACGACCGGACCAACTTGTGGTGAATGTAAACCAGGATTTTATGGTGATGCTACTCGCGTTCGTGAAGATGATTGCAAACCATGTGCTTGTCCATTATTGATTCCATCGAATAATTTTTCACCAACATGTCGACTAGAATCATCAGCCAAATATGGTTATATATGTTTAGAATGTCCAGAAGGTTATACTGGTGAAAGATGTGAACTTTGTGCAAATGGTTATTTTGGTAATCCATTGATTCCGGGTGGATTCTGTGCTCCATGTGATTGTGGTCCAAATGCTAATACTACTGTTGAAGGATATTGTGATCGTTTAACTGGTCAATGTAAATATTGTTTGGAAAATTTTGGCGGTTGGAAATGTGATGAATGTTTACCTGATCATTGGGGTAATGCTGCTATCGGTGATTGTAAAGCATGTAATTGTGACATACAAGGATCTGTTAGTACACAATGTAATCCTACAACTGGACAATGTGAATGTAAACCTAATTATACTGGAGTTCGTTGTGATCATTGTGCACCTGGTTATGGTAACATCGAATTAGGATGTATTTCATGTAATTGTAATATGACCGGATCGATGGATCAATTTTGTGATGAAGTAACTGGACAATGTCATTGTAAACAAGGTGTATTTGGACAACATTGTGACAAATGTTTGGAAGGTCATTTTGGTTTTTCCAATAATGGCTGTGAATGGTGTAATTGTAATAAACTTGGATCAGAAGGACCAGATTGTGATGAATTTACAGGTATTTTGAATAATTAATAATAATAATAACCGCTAAAAATTAAACAATTTTCATTTCGAAATAGGCCAATGTATTTGTAAACCATTTGTAATTGGACGAGATTGTAGCCGTTGTGAACCTGGATTTTGGAATTTAGTATCAAATAAAGGATGTGAACCATGCAATTGTAACATAACCGGTTCATATAGCAATGTTTGTAATGAAATGACTGGTCAATGTGAATGTAAACCTGGTGTTGGTGGTCTACATTGTGATCAATGTTTACCTGGTTATTATGGATTTGGACCTAATGGATGTGCAGCTTGTGAACCATGTACAGCACCTGGTCATATTTGTGATTCTAAAACTGGAAAATGTGTTTGTCCACCAAATACTGCCGGTCCAACTTGTAATGATTGTGCTCCAGGAACTTGGGGTTTTGATGTTCTTGCCGGTTGTCAAACTTGTGATTGTAATCTTCAAGGATCAGTAAATAATGAATGTAATCACAAAACCGGTGAATGTGTATGTTTGGATGGTTTTGAAGGAATGCATTGTGAAAAATGTAAATTTGGCTATTATCGTTTTCCGAATTGTCGCCGTTGTGATTGTCATGAACCAGGAACAGATCCATCATCTTGTCGTGAAGATGGATTATGTCAATGTGATGAAAGTGGACAATGTCCTTGTAAACAAAATGTAGCAGGCAGAAGATGTGATGTATGTAAGGAAGGTACATTTGGTTTGGCTGCTGATAATCCATTAGGATGTTTTCAATGTTTTTGTTTTGGAAAATCTGGCCAATGTGATCAATCCAGAATGGTTTGGACTGAACATAATTATCCACAACGTGAAGCATATTTTGTTATTGGTTCGACAGAAATTCGTTCAGTACTTGGTTTTAAAGTTATACCACCAGATACATCATCGGTTGGTGTGAAAAATTTTGGCGAACTACAACAATCATTTTATTGGTCAATGCCAACGGAAATGTTAAATGATCAGGTGGCTACCTATAATGGTCTTATACGATTTCGAACCTATGGTAGAGGTGGTGGAAAATTGAATGAAGTTTTACGAAAACGTTTTCCATTAGTAGTATTGCAAGGTAATCATCGAATCATTCTTTATCATTATGGACCTGAACAATTATCACCAACTGGTTTATATCGTGTTCGATTACATGAAACTGAATGGACATTGGCTGATAATCCGGAATATCCTGTTACACGTGATGTTCTTATGGTTGCTTTGCAAAAAGTTCAACATATTTTAATTCGTGCCAGTGATTTGATCGAAGCAAATTTTGTACGTATTAGTGATGTTTCGGTTGATGTTGCTACACTTGGAGGATTTTCTTCAAAATTAGCTGCAGGTATTGAACAATGTCAATGTCCACCGCAATATGCTGAAGCATCTTGTCAAGATCCAAATATTGGTTATTGTCGTAAACGTAAACAAAATTATCTGGATTCGAAAGATATTCTTGATTTGGTTGGATGGGCTGAACCATGTAATTGTCATAATTATAGTAGAATTTGTGATAAAGAAACTTGTGAATGTTTAAATTGTGAAGCATTTACAGGTGGACCATATTGTAATCAATGTATTCGTGGTTATTATGGTGATCCAACAAGAGCTATTCCTTGTCGTAAATGTGCCTGTCCAACATTGGTTAATTCTTTCAGTGAAACTTGTGAATTATTACCGGGTTCGAATTCTGAATATGTTTGTACTGATTGTCAAATTGGCTATACTGGAAGACATTGTGAACAATGTGCTGATGGTTATTGGGGTGATCCAATGGCACCGGATGGTAAATGTGTACCATGTAATTGTTCACCAATCGGATCATTAAGTAACATTTGCGATAAACGAACTGGACAATGTCCTTGTAAAGAAGGCATAACCGGACATGATTGTGGTAATTGTCCACCAAGACATGTTGTCACTGATACTGGATGTCTTAATTGTGATGATGATTGTACAGGAACATTATTGGATGATATCGAATTTTTACAATCAATCCTACAGGAAGCTAATCTGACAGATGTTGAAAATCTACCATGGACTCGTTTGATGTATTTGACAAAAAAATTTAACATTACAAATTCACGAATGAATCAATTCAAAGAACGAGTAATGAATGGTAAAAAAATGGTTCGAGATTTTACTGTTGATTTTGATTTGGAAACTTTGGCCAATTTGCTCAACCTAGAAGCAAAAGATCTTTCACGTAAAGCTCCTTATGAAGCTGAAAAAGCTAGAGATACTGTAAACAGAGCACAAGATATGAAAGATAGAATTAGTGATCTTTGGGAAAAGATACAAAATATTATCAATCAATTGAAACATCATCTGGTAGATTCTACTGATCCATATGGAACGGCAGCTGATCGAATGTATGAAGAAGCTGTAAGAATTTTACAAGAATTACGTATGACAGATTTTTCACCAGATAATCGAAAAGGTGATATTGAACTAAAAAAAGCTCAATATTTACTTGAACGTGTATTATTGTTGTTAACTGAACGTGGTGATACACGACCAATGCAAGATCGTATTAGTAAATTATTACGATTACTTAATGAAATTTACGAAATGATCAATCGAAAAGTTTATCCCGAAACAAGAGAAGCACAACGTATTGTTAATTCAATACGGCCTTTGTTACAGGCTATTTTTGATGCTCGAGATAATGCCGTACAGAATGGTGAAGCTGCACATATTGCATTGAATGAAGCTAGAGAATTATTAGATCTAATACATCGTGAATTGTTTGATACAAAAATCAAATTCAATGATTTAGCCGATCTGATTGGACAAATGAATGAATTAACTGATGAAATTGAAAAACGTAGAAGTATTCTGGCTAGATTGAATCCAGAATATGAAGAAAAATATGTAAAACCATGTGAAGATCATGCAGCTGAATTGATGCGTCGTGTAAATGAATTAGGTCGATTGTTTAATCAGACCAGAAACGTCGCTGGATCACCGTTACAAGCTGCGAATGTTTATGAAAATATTGTTAAAGCTTTGACTGAAGCTGAAGAAGCCGTAGCTAATGCTAGAGCAGCAGCCGAAAAAGCTTTTTATGAAGCAAATCCGGATGATGATGATTCTTTATTACAAAAAGCTATTGAAGCACGAAAACGAAGTGAAGAATTGCTTAAAGAAGCTGATGATCTTAATAAACGTCTTCGTGATTTGCAATATGAAATTGCACAAAAACAACGAATGTTGGCTGAAATCGAAGCAATGATTGATGCTGCCAGACAGGATTTAGATTGGATTAATAAAAGTCTTGATCAATTACCACGTGGACTTGGTAATGAAGTTCGATTAATTAATGATCGTTTACAATCATTATTGGATAATTTGGCCAACAGTCATAAACGATTAGATGAAATGATGATACGAATCTTTACACTTGAACAAGATTTAGAAAAATTAAGTTCAGGACCAAAAGCAGATTTGGATGATATAAAACGTGATATTACTCAATCATTGAATCTATTGAAACGTTTGAAAGAAGAAATTGTTAAAATTGAATCCAAAGGACCTGGTCTTCAACGACATCAACAACAATTTGATTTAAATCTGGATGAATTGAAAGCAAAGATAAAATTAGCTAGACAAAAAGCTGCCAGTATACGTGTATCATTGGGTGCCGATCGTGAAGGTGTCTGTATTCGTACATATGAACCGGATATTGAACCATCATTTACAAATAATATTGTCATGTATTATGCTATTAAACATGAACATATACGTGATAGTTTACTTTTGTATCTTGGTGCACGTGAAAGTCAAGGATATAATAATGATTTTATGTCAATAGAAATGGTTAATAGACAGATACGATTTATATGGAGTACTGGAAACAATGAACGAATGATAACACATCCATTGAATATACTTACTAATGATGCATCGTTAAGTAAAGATTCACATTGGTATAAGATAGAAGTAAAAAGATATGGATCCACTGCAAATCTTTCTGTTCTTTCTGTACCGGTAAGTGTTAAACTGATTAATTATCAACTGAACTTGAATTATTTGCATACATTTTTTTGAAATAGGGTGCAAGATTCCAGGATCCATTGGAAATGAGTGTTTCATCAAATTCAGAATCGAAACAAATGAATCTAGATCGAAATTCATATTTTTACATTGGTGGTTTACCAACGGAAATTCCACAGATTCCAAGACAATTACAATCACGATCATTTGGTGGATGTCTGTTCGAAGTATATCTTGATGGTAAACGTGTTGGTTTATGGAATTTTACCAGTAATATTGGTTGTGATGGCTGTATGGAAGGTGCAACCGAACCGATTGGTAAGTGAGAATCAGTTCAGAAAATATAATTCTAATTCTCATATTCTTTATTTGAATCACTAGATCCAAACATGTATACCTTTTTCGATGAATTTGCTTATGGCAAGACTAGACAAATATCTAATTATAATAGAGATCGATATCTTGTTTCAATGCATTTCCGTACATTTGATGAAAATGCTTTGCTATTTTTTACATCTAATCCTCGAACTCGTGATTATGTTGCAATCTATTTGAAAGATGGACATGTTCATTATGAATGTCATTTTGGTTCTGGTATTGGACGACCAGGTTTATTACAATCAATTGTGACTGATGAAAAACTTAATACTGGAAAATGGGTTAATCTAAGAGCCGAACGAGAAAGAGATGAAGCTGTATTGGAATTTGTAATGGATTCACAAAAGAAAAATTATGAAAAAACATTACAATCAAGTGGAAGATCAACTGATTTAGATCTAGCTGGATCAGATGTTTATTTTGGTGGTGTAACGCCAAATTTTACATTGATAAGCGATTTAGAATATCCAAATGTTGTATTCCGTTCATTTGTTGGCTGTATGAATTCACCACAAATCGAAGCCGTGCCTATCAATTTCCAACGTATACAATCATTCGGCATTGAACCTGGTTGTATGGAGAAACCGATTCGAGTGGCAAGTTTCTTCGGTGAAGGATATCTTGAATTGGATGGTCAACCATTAACCGATCATGCGGAATTTAGTTTTACATTCAAAACACCTAGACCGCATGGTGTTCTATTATTATCAACATTCGAAGGATTACCACGAAGTTATGAAAGAAAAGATGATGTAAGTTTTATTCATAAATCAATTATAATTTAATTTACAAAAAAAAACAACATCATTTTTTATTTCACAGCATTATTACTTTTTCTACATTTATAATGGAACTCTTGAAGTACGATTAAATGGTGGTGGTGGTGTAAGCAGCTATCGGTTTGATAATATGAATGTTTCCGATGGTAAATATCATACGGTCACTTGTATTAAAGATATGAGACGATTCCGTATTCTGATTGATGATGAACATGAAAGCACACAGTTACGTTTAGCTAAATCACGAGTGATTGAAGCACCCAAGAAAGGTGGCCTATTTATCGGTGGTACTCGTAAGTATTTTTTTCATCTGATTTGATCAAAATATTCATTCATTTTGTTTTGTTTTAGCGCCTGGATTCACTGTCATCAATAAAGGTTATTCATCCAATTTTTACGGTGTTATACGAGATATTGTGTTCAATTCGAAATTGATCTCGTTTAATAATCCTGCCAGTTTTAGAGGTGTTGGTATTGGTCATGAAGGTAGTTTTGAGATTATACATCCAACACCTTCAGAATCATACGATGACCTGCAACAATCTACCTGGCGAACTTCTAACCGTATTCGAGCTCCGATGTTTTAAAAAGAAAATGAAAGATTTTCTGAAAAAAAATCGAGCATAATTAAATAACCAAGGTTTATTTCAAAAATTATTAATTACCAAAAAATTTTTTTGATCGATTTCAAAATTATTCGATCAATGTTTTAAAACTTTTTAAATAAAATTTGTCCCGAAAATAAATCGAACGATTCATATGTTCCATTTTCATTATGCCAATATCCATAAACAATTTTCTTATTTGGATAAAAGGTGGTGCTGTTACAAAATCCTTGTTTCGGATCGGTTTGTCCGATTTTCAATTGATTATTGTATCATTTGTCGCATAATGATGGTAACCTTTTTCAAGAAAATTAACCAACGAACACAAATTATTAAAAGAAAATTATTTATTTATTCATTATATGTATAATAAGTATGTATTACAGAAAAAAAATCACTAGCATTTGCTAGTTTACAATGATCAAGAATGTTTAAAACTGAAATAGTAAATGAGATACCGATTCAAGAGAAAAAAGATTATCATTTGTTGTTTATATCAAAATTTATTTCTTTTGGTTGACCATTTCGATCGGTATGTTACGTCCTTTTTCATCGATTTCCATTTGTTTTTTCAACGGAGCTTCGATTCGAAGACGACCATCTTTATCAAGTTTACATTTCATTTGATCTTCGGCCACTTCTTTCGGAATGGAAATCATACGTTTAAATTCACGGAATTCATAATGTCCTTCGCCTTTCTTTTCTTGTTTGGCATTCACTTGCAATGTATTACCATCTAATTTTACATTGATACCATTTGGATCGAAATTACGTAGATCAAGATCAGCTTGAAATTTACCATTTTTGATCATCGATGATGGTTGAGCAACCATTTCGTCCAATGTAAGAAAACGATCCAATGCTGGCATTAACCATGATGATCGAGGACGATGATAAGAACAATATGGATTGATGGCAAACATGTCATCATCATCCCAATAAGAACTTCGTGGAATTGACAACATTTTCAAGAATTATACAATCAGGCAGTTGACAAATAAACACAACAACAAAAATATCGATTCGTACGGTAATTCGCGATGAAAATAATTTGGAAGAAGCGAGTTGAGATAATAGCGTTTTTTTGTTGAAATTCGTAGTATTCAAAAATCGTTTTATTTTGCTTTTCTGAAACTGATGCCTTGTTGGACAAATTGATCGCGTTTAAATACTGTTCAAACACTGTCATCGCGAGACTATGAAAAGCAAAGCGCATGCGCATATCGAATTCCAGTATTTTCCAGACCATTCAAACATTATTTGCTATGAATGGAGAATAATCTCGAATTTTCTATCAATTTCGGTTTCAGTTTCTAGTCAATTCGAACTTGTTTCGCGCATTTTCTAGAATTGTCCATTGCAAAAATATGATACTTTTATCAAACAAAACACCTTTATTTCGCAAAAAAATAATAATAATAAACAGGTACAAATCATAAATTATCACAAAAATTATTTTTTATTAATTTCTTCTTATTCTTCTTCAAAAAAATACAATCTTCAAAAGAATCTGAATAAAAATAAACAATTTTTCGGTTTTAATCATTTACACTTTACCTATGCATTTCTTCCCACTCATCAATGAAAACAAAAAAAAAAATTGTTGTTTGCTACAAAATGTATCTTTTTTTTTTGGTTTCAAATTGAATTTTCACAAAAGTCACAAACAAACATATTTTGTTTGTTTGTTACTATTAATATCATCATATCAAATTATCATCGTCAAAAACAACAACAAAAACAAAAATTTCTGTGAAAAACATTGATAAACAAAAAACAAAACAAAACAAAAACAAAATCGACCAACAAAATTCTCAACAACCAATCCATCCATTTGAGAAAAACAATTTTGTTTTTCTGTTGTTTTTTTTCAGCGAATGATATTCGAATGTTTTTTTTAGAAACAAGACTATAGATATGGTTCGATTTTTGTTTGTTTGTTTGTTTGTTGTTTGTCGCTTGGAGTGAATAAAAATAAAAATCAAGGTTAAAATTGACACAACAAAAAAAAAAACAAATTATCAACAAAGGTTATTGATTTCTTTTTTTTTAAAAAAAAGATCTTTTTATTGATTATAAATCAAAATCTGAGTGAAAAAAAGATATTTGATGAATACAGAATGTATATCACAAAGCCATTATAAAGATCATATAATAATCTACGAGATTATCAAAAATTTTTATGAGATAATGACAGAGAAAAAAAATGTTCAAGCCAATTCTTGCCATGTTACTGGAGAATTCCTTCATTTTTTAGCTTCTTTCTGTTGTTCAACAGCCGGTTTGTTTCGATTTACCATTTCAATCGGAATATTACGTTCACGAGATTCTTTCTGTTCGATTTGTTTCAATGGAGCTTCGAATCGAAGTACACCATCTTTATCCATTTTACATTTCAATTGATCAGCTTCAACATTATTCGGGACAGTAACATGTCGAACAAATTCACGATATTCATAATGGCCATCTCCTTTCTTTTCATGTTTAGCTTGAACTTGCAAATTGTTACCATCCAATTTTACTTGAACACTGTTCGGATCAAAATTTTGAACATCGAAATTTACCCGAAATTTTCCATCTTGACAGGATGGCATTTGGATATCGCTGTTCAATGTTGACAACCAATTACGGTTCTGCAAAGTTGATACCGGCCAATAAAAGATGTCATCATCCATAACATCGTTCAACATTCGGGAAATGTGTCGTGGAAGAGCCAACATTTTCAATAATCGTAATTGAACACGTAAAACAAATTAAATTCGAAAATTCGCAGTGAAAAATCGTTGAAGATCGCAGTAAGAAAAGTATTCGAGTTATTTTTTAGAAATTCGCTTTTTCGTTTTCAATATTCGATGGTTTGACAGTTCGAACCGGCTGCCTTTTTATACTATCAGTCGATTGTCAAACAGGATTGTTGTAGTGGCAAAATTAATGTAAATCAAAATATAAGTAGTAGTGGTCTTAATTGATAGCAAACACAGAGAAATGTTTCGAGAAAAATAGCTGAAATTGCTGGAAAAATCTAGAAAATTCTCATTATTTCCAGAAACTTTTGGAACTTTTGAGAATAATCGTTCGATGAATCATTTAGAAAAATTGTAAAAAACAACTTTTTTGAAATTTTAATCAATTTTATTCATCAAAAAATCATTTTTTTATCGTCATTTAAAAAAAATTACATAATCCGAATATCATCTAAAAAACAAGGTAAACAAATACAAAAAAAAACCATTAGAATTTCAAAATTCAATCGATTGAATAATTAATTTTTTCTAGAAAATTAGTGGATCAGAAATGTTTATCTCGGCAACATAATTATTACGACAAGAGGTGTCAGAATAATATTCGAATCTTTCAATATTCTTTTTCATCCTTTATTTCCAATTGAGTTTATTATGGTCGTCACAACGAAAAAAAATCGGGTTTCCAACTTACCATTCAGGAATCTGGATCTTTAAAAAACGAAAAGAAAAACAAACAAATTAGAATAATCATTCGAAATTCCAAAAAGAATTTGTTAAAAATTTAGAATCAGAAAAAAATTATTCATCAATTTAGATGATATCAGACATATGCTTGTCAATTTGGGAAAAAAAATTCCACTCATCACTCAATCCAAAAACTATCTTGAATCAAGAAACAACAAAATTTCAAACTTACCCGAATCAAATCCTTCGATTGAACAGGAACACTCCTTGCGCCATAAAACCTATGAAAAAGATAATTGTTTTAGAAATGATGATGCAAGCGATATTCGATTCTTCATAAAATCATAAAATCAATCAGTAAAGACAAATTGTCATTCATTTCTTTTAAATCTGAGACTCTAGTCTTATAATCTCATCCTTAATTTTTTCTACAGAATTTGATTTGAATTCGTCAAACATACCTTATTCGAACAATTAGGTCCTTCATAACTTCAATTTTGAACCATCCAGAATCCATGGCAAAATAGAAATTCTAAAGAGACAAAATAGATATAAAAATTAAAATCAAGGGAAAGAACTAAGATATCTGATTTTAACATAGAAAAAAATGGTGATAAAAATGAATCAGACAGCCAAGATTATCGTCAATATCGTTGTTTCGGATAATAAACTTTTATAATTGCGAAACCATAGTTTGGAATATCATCATTGATCATTATGCAAAAAAAAATTGGGTTTCTATTATGTAAATTTACCTTTTGCCATATTTAATTGGGAAAATTTGATGGATCAAAAATCATCTTTGCCATTCGACGATAACCTAAATTCAATTTGAAGGACATAAAATTAGCAAATATTAACGAAATCAACAAAAGTAAATTCGAAAAAAAATCTATAGAAAGAAAATTTCAGACAAATGCCTCGTTCTATTCGAACTACCATCAAATAATTTTCAGTTGGTAAATCGTCATCACATTTTTTTTCCTATAGCTAGAAATTGTAACAATTTAAAACTAAATTATCTTACCAATTTATGGAACCGTGAACACCACCCAAAAGTGTTGTCGCATTTTTGATTCCTGTTTTAAATGAACAAAAAGAAATAATCGTTAGAAGTTTGAAAAATAATCAAAGAAAAAAATGAATTTTTCGGGAATAAATCAGTCGCCAAAATATCATCCTTTTTTCTATTGTTTGAATGTCAATTGAATTCAATAGAAATAAGACTCGTCATCTGGATTCATCATTATCATTTTCAAAATTTTTGGATAAAAAAAAACGATGGAAAATTCTAGAAAAAATCAAATTTACCTTTTACACTCGATGAGAGCACGTGGTCGAATGAACTAAAAAAAATCGAGAACCAACGATCACAGCCGAGAACAAACCAGAAATGGGAAGTGTGTGTGTGCTGTTCTCGAAAGCATGAGATTTACAAGCGTCTTTATTGCCACCTGGTGTTTGAAATTTCAACCATTTCTTGATAATAATAAAAAAGAATCATGTGTTTTTTATTATCAAAAAAAATGAGAATTTGATGATAATTCTTTCGATTCAAAATGATCCAAACATTTTGGATCATCAATAATCGTCAATGGCGAAACTATGATAATATAATTGTAAAAATTATTCGTCCAATTACGAATAAAAATAATCGAATGATTCAAACATCATCATCATCATCATCACAAAAATCGAAACAAAAAGATAAAGTTTCAGCAATACCACATCCAACATCAAAACTAAGATTATTTAACTATGCTGTACAAGAAAATGAAACTGATTATGAAAAACGATTACGTTTACGTCGAATACAGATACAAAATCTTAATCATGAATATTGGTCAAAAATTAATACCGAATTCAATCAGGTAATTTTAAAAAAACTTTATTGATTCGATTGATTTTCAAAAAACATTTTGTTTTCTTTCCCCCTATTAGAAAAAGAAGAATTATGTTGAAAATGAGCTAAAAAATCGTCAATCAGAAATGAATTTTGATTCTACACAAACACATGAAGAATTGGCACAATTTTATAAAAAATTTCTAGATGATAATCATCAACGATATATTAGCTATAATTCGTAAGATTTTTTTCTCCCACACCAAATCAGAATCAATTGGTTAATATTCTTCTTTTTTTTTTAAATTCCCATTACAGTCAATGGTATCGAAATAATCTAAATCTTTTATGGCATTCATTGATTGTATCATTCATACGATTAGGTCGTCGATTTCATCGGAAATAAACATTTTAAAAAACGAATCAAAATTCATTGTTATAAATTATTAGTCTGTTGATTTTTTTTTGCATATATGATTAAACTTTGTTTTTGTCCAAACTTATTTACTTATTTATTTTTATTGCTTATAAAATTACGATCAAATATCGATTACAAATTAAAAAAAAAAAGAATTATGCGAAACGAAACAAAACAAAATGTTTATCGACACAACCAGAATGAAATTACAAAAAAAAACGAAATTCTGATTCTTTTTTGTTATTTTAAAAAGAAGATAATTTAGTATTAGTGTTGTTGTTGACAAATTAGATGTTGTTTTTTTACACAAAAAATTAATTAATGTCGACCATGATAATGTTCAATGTGTTTTTGATGAATAATTATTCTGTGACCTTATCCTCTGTGTGTGTAATTAATTAATTAATTAATTGGCTATTTATATATTGAGTATTCATTGAAAGGTTTTTTTGGATTATTCTCTTCCATTGTTGTTGTTTCAACACATCCAATATGAAAAACAAAAAATGAAAAGAAAAACAATTTTTTTTTTGGTTGAAATTTTCAGAAATCGTTGAATACACACACACACACAATCGGTTTAAAACGCGGAATCGTTTTACAAATTGGTTTGTTTTGGAAAATTTTTTTTTTTCAAATCTTGTTCAAATGTTAATTTTTTTCATGAGTATATTATTCTTTTCCCCCCCAAAAAAAATCCCTAAATTCAAAAAAAAAATCACACAAACATATACTCTATACATGAATATTAATTATGAAAGGAAAATGAAACAGACACACATGCAAAATTCCATAGGGGAAAAAATTATTCAAAATAAAATCTAAGTATAATAATGATTCTTTGTCATTATCTATGCCAATATTGGTTGGTGTGTGTGTGTGTGTTTGTGTATTTGTCATTTTGGCCATTTGTTTGTTTGTTATAATTGTGTTAATTGGAAGCATACATCATCATCATTAGGTTCTTCTTCGTACTTTGTTGGATTAATAATCTGATTACGAATGATGAACATAAAACAAAAAAAAAACAATAGTAAGTATAGCTGGGTCATAAATTCTATAAATGTACTGATTTGAGATTCAAATAATCGTAAGAAAAAAAAACAAGTGTCCATGGAAGAAGGCTGATTTTTTTTAAATAGTTTTTTTTAGATTGGCTTATAAGGAGGTATAGTTTGTCCAGAAACAGCTGCTGCATAATCGCCAATCATAAGGCTTTGATTGACTGGAAAATTCATATTGTTAATACCAGTAACTTGTCCAGAATTTGTAATACCACTTGAATTAAACATCGATGTCATCATTGATGGTGTTTGTTGTTGTGGCTGTTGTTGTTGTTGTTGCTGTTGAACAGATTGATTTGTAGGCATCGAATTCGAATGTGATGGAAGTCCATACGAAAATGTTGAATTTGAATGTACCATTCCCATTCCGGTTGAACTACCAAACATACGTGATGAATTATTAAGATTATTTTGATTTGCTGCAAATTGATCAGCTAATTGTGATGGTTGTTGTTGAATATGAACAGAATGTCCCATTCCAGTCTGTTGTTGTTGTTGTTGCTGATGCTGTGATTGTAATGAATGAGCCATTGCACCATTAGTATTCATTTGATTCGATTGTTGCGAACAAACACCATTGATCAAACTACCACCATTCATATGTTGTTGTTGAGCAGCATCAATCTGTTGCCAATAATCTTCACTTGGTGATGTTTGATTACATCCAGGCGGTTGTTGTACTGGTTGTCCAGTATAACGAAAATATGGATTTTTTAAATCCAAAGAATTGGAAGAATGTGATCCAGGTATTTCATCTACTTTTAATTCTATTTGTACATTATAACTTTGTCGACTATTCGATACTAATAAAACTCTACCACTAACTGTATAGCCTCGTTGTACGAATAATGGTTTATCAAGAAGACATCGAACCTAATTCATAATTAAGATAAAAAAATCATTAGAAAACTGTTCAATGATTAAATTTATGAAAACAAAAAACATACTTGATACCAATGTGTCAATGGTTGTGTGGGAGCAGTTGAAAGCCAAACGGCTTGTTGTGAGCCAAAGAATGCTACATCAAACCAAAATGCTAGACCATGTATTTCATCAGTTTGATTGATATGAAATTTGAGTGGTATATCGATCACATGTAAATCTTTTTCATGAGCTTTAAGAAAATCTACACTATATTTATTTGATTTAGCTACACAAATTCGTATATCGAATGTATCGACTACTGGCTGATAAAAATATTCTTTCAATGCAGCACTTCTTAATGCTGTGAGATCAACGCCATGAAAATTTTGTTGAAACCAGAAATTAGCTTTCGTCAACTAAATATTAAAAAAAATTAATCAATTTATAATATTATCAACGTAAATTTGTTTCATTACTTGTTCAGTATACAGTTGAGCATCACTGAATGGTGCAACATGTAAATCTCCTCTTGTTGGAAACATATTACCACCAGGTTTGAGCCATTTTTTAGCATGTAAATATGTTTCCAACATACGTTCATTGAATAACATATAGCCCATAGGTTCGGAAATGATTACATCCACTTGTTCAGGTAAAGAAATTTCTTCTATTTTTCCAGGTATAACAATAATTCTATCGGCCAATTTATTTGAAGCAACGAGTTGTTCAGCATGTTTTGCCATTGAACTAGCTTCAACTGCATATACTTTTCTTGCACCAGCTTGTACGGCAAAAAATGAAAGAATTCCCGAACCGGCACCAACATCAAGAATAACTTTATTATGAAAATCATCCAAATTAGATAATATGGCTCGTTGATAAGTGGATGTTCGAATATAATCTTGCATCATATTTTGTTGTTGTGATAGATAGCCATAGAATTGAAAATACTGTGTTGCTGATGCTTCATCCGTACGTAAAGTAAATACCGATTCTCTTCGGCCTAATTTAAAATCATTGACTAATTTAGTAAAACGACAAAAATCCGTTTCCTTATAATTGGCCTTTTCATTATCGTAGATATATTTCTTTCCAAACATTAAATAAATAGATTTACCATTTTCATCCGTAATAACAAAACCATTTTTACTAAATTCTGAACATGGTGTATCTTTATAAATTTCAGTTTGAAATTGTATCGATGTTGTTGAATTATTATTATTATTATTACTATTATTATTATTCAATGATGTATTATTATTATTATTATACTATAATAAACACAATAAAAAAAAAGATAAAAATTATAAATAATAATAAAAAACCAAAGATCATAATAATAATCAAACTTACATTATCATTATTAATTTTCGTACGTGAACGAATCAATAGCTTATCAGATTCATCAATTACTTCTATATTGAATGGTTTATGATAACGTTTATAGAATGATAATTTTTCATCATCATAATCATAAAGGTAAACTTCTTCAAATATTGAACTCATTTCGTGATTTTGTTTGTCCACCAATTTGACCGGCGAATATTCAAGATATTTGTCGATACAATGTTTTTTTTGCAGTTGTTCTTGATTGATTGATTGATTGATTACGTAATGTAAATATAGCCGAGTAACACCGAAAAAAGAAAATTCGTAACAAAAAAAAAAACAGAAATGAAAAAAAAAAAATATTTATCACACAATAATATATGGGGTACACAATTAAGGGTTGGAATGTGATTAATTGTAATATGTTTGGATATTGTGATGATCAGAAAAACAAAAAATGAAAAACAAAACAAATCAAAAAAGAAATATTATTAACATGTGTGTGTGTGTGTCACACAATTTGAAGCGGTGAAAAAAAAACAAAATCAATATCAAAATCAAATTAATGTTTGTTTGTTTGTTTAATCTGACTTTTATTAATTGTTTGCTGTCGATTTTGTTTTGTTTTCAGTGTTTAAATCTAATTAATTTTTCAACACTTGTTTTTCAAGATTTGTTTTTTTTGTGGAAAAACAGAGGGAAAACAAAATATTGTTTTGGCTTCTTCTTTTTAGTG
Organism: Dermatophagoides pteronyssinus; assembly: GCF_027571235.1. NCBI lineage: Eukaryota > Metazoa > Arthropoda > Arachnida > Sarcoptiformes > Pyroglyphidae > Dermatophagoides > Dermatophagoides pteronyssinus. The sequence continues at coordinate 1,974,963 of NW_027461530.1, forward strand.
TTTGTTTGGTTAGTCGAATAAGATGATAAGATTATGTAGAATCAGAACAACAACAACAACAACAAAAACAGCAGCAGAAATTACAAAATTACGATTCGAATTCTAATGATGATGATAATAAAAAAATTTTCATTATCATCAACAACAAATTTTTCTGTTTTTGTTATTGTTTCTGTAAAGTTTCTTTATCTTTAGTTTAAGATATCAAATTTTGTTTGTTTGTTTATCATATTTTGGTGGTGAATATTTTAGAAGAAAACGTGACACGTGTGTTTACAAATACAAAAAATTTAAAATACAATCAATGTGTGTGTGTGTTTGATGTATGTCTGTTATTTGTTGTTGTTGTTATTGAAATACATTTATCATTATTAAATTGATTGATTTGATTATAAATTCAAAACTCTTTTGTTTCATTCGTTTTGTTTTGTTTTCTGTTTTCGACTCTCTCTCTCTCACACAGAAAAATGGCAGTAGTGCTTTTTTCATTTGGTAGTGCACACTAATGAAAAAAACACTGCCAGCTGGTAGTTTACACTGCTTGTTCGTAGCTTTTTTTTTAACTGGTAGCACACTACTATCAAAAAAATCATAGCAATTGGTAGTAAACTATACGAATTGGTAGTGTCGTACCATTTGAATATATTGAAATACCATGTCATTTGGCAGTATAGTCTACTAATTGATATTACACTATCATCAAAATGCCATAACAATTGGCAGTATAGTATACGAACTGATAGTGTATTACAAACACTATCAATTCGAATAGCATTCTCGTACACTACTGATTATAATTTAAGAATTAGATTGTTTTTTGTATTTGATAAAAAAAAAAATTAAGAATTATCAATTGAATTTTAATAATAATAATTATCATTTGTATATAAGGATTAAGACACATTATAGCTTTCAAGATTTAAAAAATATTAATTATAAAAATTGTCATTATGCATCTTTTTGATTATTCTGATGAATATCCTGATGAAGATCGAAAATGAAAAGATAATACAATTAAAATTGACAGCATAATTCAGTAACTGAAAATGGTAATCGTAGTTTTTTTTATCCATTCCCTTTCATTGATTGTTGGGATTGAATCATTGATATCTAACGATTCATTAATTTGATTTTTTTACTCTGTCTTGGAATTCAAAATATTTTTCATTATGTTGTCTATCGATTCAAGAGGATTGATCAATTCATAAAGTTGAAAAGATCAGGAATTTTAATATAAAAATAATCAAATTTTTCATTTTTACCAATGATAAATCAATGGAAATTATAATGCTTTCTTTTTTCAAAAAAATTCTTAAGGCCAACAAATGATCGATTGCGCATAGGCAAATGGCTAGTTAATTTCAATATAAAATTTTCCCCCAACAAGTGGTATCCCCCTATTTTCTATACTTTTCCTTCATTCGATCAATACAGTCTATCACATCAGTAAACCACTGCTTGAATTTTTTTTTGGCATGGTTTTTATCAGTCCAATTTCGAACGTTCGAATTTCATCATCGTCCATGCCTTTTCATCATGACTTGCAAATTACAATTTTAATCGATGTAAAACATTTTTTAAATTTAATCATTGATTTTTGTTTGGTCCAAAATCTTGAGACAAACTATTTTTTTAGTTTAAGATTATCTTTGTCCATGCTTTTATCTTTTTCAGATCAAAAATTGGCCACCAAATTGATGGAAAAATCTTTGAACGAGCGATGATGCAATCATCATTCATTTTATCATGGAAAATTGGCGATTGATTTAGCTTAAGATTGATTGACCCAAAACTAAGGTAAGAACTTTAATTTGACTTTATTGATGATAATCAATGTTTCTATTCCTCTTTGAATGCAATCGATATTAAGATTGATCGGTTTCAATCGTTACTGATATATACGCATTATGAAAACTTAGAATAATTACAACTAATTTTTCGGTAATTCTCCATCATTTGTTTAGACTTGGCTTAATTATTTTTTATGTATATTCTAGGATGTGATCATTTGCCCGTTGAACAAGACAAAATTCAAAAAGAAAATTGAGGTTTGATTTCGATATCAATACTTGCATTGGATTCCATCCATGAAACGGAACCAGAATGCTGGTGAGCTTTATTTTCATTTATTAAACACGATTTCTAATTCCCAATTCAAATCCAAACAGCGCTATTTATTTTGATGGTATTTTATGATGAATTGAAAATTTTGGTTTATGAAGATAAGCTAGAATTTATTGGTTTGGCTATCAGTTTGTAATTCAGTTTTTGCTGATTTTTCATATTTTTGGTAATTGGTATTCTCTATCATTCAATTAAACTTAGCTAAATTATTTTTTATTTCAGAAGTATCGATATTACAAATGGAATTACAAATGAATTTGGTTCTGTTGATCGACAAAGTTCAGAATAAATTTTCCCCAATTATCCTGAAAATGACAAGAGATTTTTTGTTTTATCGTGGGAAATTGTCGATTGATTTTGCTTTAGATTGATTGACCCTAAACTATGGTAAGAATTTTGATTTGACTTTGTTGATGATAATCAATGTTTCAATATCTATTCCTCTTTGAATGCAATCGATATTAAGATTGATCGGTCTCAATCTTTATTTCAAATTGTGATGGTCCAGTAAAAAGTTTAAGGAAACTGATATCTACGCCTTATGAAATCTTAGAATTATTACAACTAATTTTTTGGTAATTCATTTTTTTTACTTGGCTAAATTATTTTTTATTTCAGAAGAATGAGTATTCAAGGTAATTTGGTCGTTAGTTTGTTTTTTGATAAATTCAATCTGTAACGAAAAAATTAGGTATGTATCTTTTCTTAAACTTGGACTTTAATGAATGATGACAACTAATTCTTGGTTATTTTTTTACAGATAAAAGCTTATACAGTGGTACCTCGGTTAACGACGATGATCGGTTCCTGAAAAACCGTCGTTAACCGAAATGTTCGTTAACCGAAATACAATGCAATACTTGTTTTTTAATCATCGTTAACCGAAAAAAATCGTCGTTAACGGTTTCCTGACCGAAATCGTTAACCGAAAATTTCGTTAACCGAGGTATTCGTTAACCGAGGTACCACTGTATTGAAATTAAATCATTGGTTTTATGGTTCATCCGACTGAAATCTAATTGGTGTTGGTCGATGATATAACTATGAATTCATATTTCCTCACCTTGGTCGCGAAAGTCCAATCACCTTTGACGCATACAAACGAATCGGATTGAAATAAATTCGTTAATTTAGCTTTTGAACCATCAATTTTGTAATTGAACTACCGACCAATCAAAATGAAATGATTATCAATATTTATTTAATCAATTGATTGTAATTAACCATTTTATTTTAATATATTAATGAAAATTCTATAAATAAATATGATAAAAGTATTCTATGGGGGTTAAATTTATTTAATGGGGGGATAAACGGGTTGAAAGGGGGGGTTAAAAGGGCAAAAAATCTGCGGCACCACAGTAGTGCACTACCTTTTGAATGCCATACTGATTGATAGTGCACTACTTTTCAAATGCTATACTGATTGATAGTGTAACATACCAGCTAGTAGTGGACTACCATTCAAATGCTACACTGATTGGTAGTGTGTATACCAAATAGTAGTGCACTACCAAAGCTCAGTTTCGGGCACCCAATCAAATGATAGTTTACACTACTAAATTTTTTTTCTGTGTGCTCTCTCAAATATTGATGTGATTAGTCGTAGTGGTAAATATTCAATCGATGGTAATATCAGTTCGATTGATTTAATTATGTTTTTTTCGAATGTAATCAATCAATCAATCAATCAATCAAAGATTTTGCTTGTTCACTTTTCTTTTCGGTCACAATATATTATTCTTGATAAAACAAAATCAAGGTGAAAATAATGATTGTTCGTTATGGATTTCAATTTTTGTTGTTTACGTTTGCTGTTGTTGATGATTTTCTTTAAGATATTATCATTATTTGGCCATGATTAATGCAAAAATTGTTGTTTGTTTATTGTCGTTTAGATAGGATGAAATCTTTCTTCCAAAAGAAAAAACGCTAACAAGAATAAGAATATTACAATATTATTTATCACTATAGAATTTATTTGAACAGAATATCATCTGATTCTAAACGATAACTTGTCGAAGTTATGATGATTGTTTGTGTATGTTTCAAAATAAATCGTCGGGTATTTTTGGATTTTTGTTTGTTTGTTTGTTTAACTTTTCAAAATGATGACGACAATTATTATCGAAAGATCGAAGAGCACCATTCAATTATCTAATCAAATTATATTCAACAACAACAACAACAAAAAAAATGTTCAGGTGTGGATCAGATGAGAAAAATTAAATAAATAAAAAGGAATCAGATTAGATTTTGAAGTAAAAAAGAAAAAGATTTGAAGAAAAATTCCACAATGACGACCAACATCATCATCGTCAACAGTAGTAGTGGTAATAATAATGAAAAGTTTATATAATTTTCAGATAACAGAAGAAGCATTTATGAACGAAATTTTCAAAATTTTTTTTTAACGAAAAAAAAATCGGGTATTCCATTCATCACTCATTATAACCACTACTACATGTGAATAATACTTTTTTTTATTTCATTTTTAGAAGATAATCGTCGGACAAAGAGAGCACCTTGTTTTTTTTTTTTTGGCTTCATATTCAAAATGTATGCGTTCAACAACAACAACAACAAAATATTGGGTATCTTTTTTTTTTCTTCATTCGGTTTGGATTCATATGGCATGTTTGTATGAATGAATGAATGTGTATATGATTCATATATAAACATAATCAGTCCCATTTGGGTAGAATTAGTTGATTGTAGAATAATGTTTTTTTTTCAAAAAAAGAAAATATATTCGAATTCTTAAAGTTTATTTTTGATTTTTCTCAAGAATTCTATAATGATTTGAAAATCTCTTTTTTTTTGGTTTTGTTTTGCTTTGTACCTTTCTTTTTTTTTCGTTTTTTTAAAATCCCTTTGTCATCACAATGGACAAGAATATAAGAATTTGGTTGATTTTTCATGATTGAAAATTCTTTTCCATTTTTTTAATGACGCATGTTAGCTGGAAAAATATCGGGTGTGTTTTTGTTGTCTTTTGTGACAAAACTAATATATATTTTACCAGAATCATATTATCTATTTTCTGATAACAAATCTCTAATCTGTATTCTGTTTTTTTTTTGTTGAATCATATTATAACTTGATCTTTGATTATCTTTTGCTAACTTTTGCCATTTTTTTATTATCTATTTCTGATATTCGACAAACACACACACACACAATGAAAAAGATTGTATCATTCCATCAAAAAAAAGTATTACGAAAGATAATCGCAGAATATATATGCAACCATAATTCGAAAATATATTCCCAAAATCTTGGCTTTTGACAAATCTATTTTCTGATTTTTTTTTTTTTTTTTTTTTAGTTTCATTTCACTATAGTTTAAATGAAATTCTATAATTTTGAAACTTTTTTGTAACTAAATTATTGATCAAAATTTCTTAAAAAATTCAATGTTCATTTAATTATTAAAAAAATAAATTAATTACATTTGAAACAAAACAAACAGAAAAGAAACATCATGAAATAATAATAATAATAATATGATTAAAATTCAAAAAGAGAATTCTGTGGAATTCTTTTTCTGAATTTTCAATTTTTTTTTCTTCTTTCCAATAACATCATTATTTAATTTGATTATTATGGAATTTTTTTTCCCGGATCACTTTTGTCCGGGAATTTGTATTTTTCCCGCGAGAAAAAACTGAAATTGTCTCATTCAGTTTTTGTTTGTCATTTGATTTGTCAACCTGTAAATCAAATTATTTATCATATTTCAATTTTTTGAATAACTGACATTATAAGTGTGATCAAAAGTGATAATTTTTTTGCTGTTGTTGATGTTGTTGAATGACGTAGTAGATTAGAAATAAATTATACAAAAAAAAAAAAATGTATTTTTGAAAGTACATTTTTGATTGGAAAAAATCCAAATTGATAATCGATTTGCCTGGATTTTTTTTTGAAAATGATGGATGACATTGAAAATGATGATGATTCTGATGATTTTTCATCATAAAAGTAAATAATGAATAATTTAAAAGAAAAAATATGAATGGAAAAGTTCTGATCGTCGTTTTCTTTATTATTAATCTTTGATTTAGTTAATTAAAATGATAATGAAAAATCTAATAAATTTTTTGCACTTTATCGATTATTAGTGGATGCTATTCGTCTAATTTTTCCCGTTTTTTTTTGTTCACCAGTGGACATTCGAAAACTCGATTTTATTACACATTATCGATGATGACGTTCGACCAATCGAAACCAGATTCAATCCAAAATAATGGAATCATCTGTGTGTGTGTCAAATGATGAAAAGTGAAATGAATTTTGTTAGTGTTTTTATCAAGTTTCCAATTACCCCAAAAACAAAATGAAATCCCAGAATTTTCGTTACCCAATCAATAATAATAATAAAATAATTCAACCGAATCCAAAAATGAAACTTTTATTCGCAAACACAACTTGTAATATGATGATGTTCAACGAAACAAAAAAAAAATTTCGCATTTTCAAAAACAAAATAATAATAATAATTTAAATGAAACACAACGGATACTCAATTCGAAATGGCCGAACAAATATAGATAAAATGTTGAAAATCAATTTTGGTAAAACAAACGATTTATTATTGATGTTTTTTTTTGGAGAGAGAGATGGGATGAAAAATGAAAAGAGATAATAATTATGATAGCAGAATAATCTGTTTGTTTGTTTTGTTTTTTTCCAAATTCAAGTTCAGAAAATCATTATTATTCATGAGGCAAATGTGGAAAATTCCTGTGAAAAATAAATAACTGATACCAGTAAAACAACATCCATCAAGATTTATTAATTATTCTTATTATTCATCATTCATAATAATAATATAGTGCACCAGATTTTGTTTATTTGAATTTCGTTCAAGTGTTTGTGTGTATGTGTCCATATAAAAGGATTTTCTAATTGATAAAAAAGAGGTAAACACTATCATCATCATCCAAAATAAACATAGAATTTTACACATACACGCAAACACATCAGGTTTGATTGATAAATTGTAAAATGAGAAAAATACAAGATTTTGAATCCAAAAGATGTTTCATTGAATAAAATGTGAATGTTCTTCATCGCTGATGGATGATGTTGTTTTGCCAAACTAAAAAGGAGAATTTCAACCCTTTATACCTTTATCATTAAAGAATTATAAAAAAATGAACCAAAAAAATCAGAATAATGATAATGATGAATTTATAACAAAAATTTATTAATGATTATTATTATTTTATATGTCCATATTTTTTTTCTTAATAATAATTGTATGTGTTTTAGGTGTTTCAATCTAAAGGTTTTTTTTGTTTTTGTTGTTTCATCTTCAAAAACATTCAATGTGAATGTATTTATTGATATTATTATTATTATTAATAGGTGATGAATAAAAGTGAAGAAAAAATGAGATTGATTGATTGGTGCAAATAAAAAATAAATGCATCCAATATTTAAAGAACAAATAATAATGAATTACAATTTGTTTCTGTTGTTGTTGCGGTTTGAATGTTTTTTTTGTATTTGTATTTCTAATAACATTTAAATTATCAAATTGTAATATTTGTTGTTGTTATTATTTATTGTCATTACAATATTATATTCATTTTACTTGGTAATTTTTGGATGCAAAATTATTCAATTCAGGTAATGTTTTGTGTGTGTGTGTATGTTTCAAAAATGGGTATGTTTTTGTTTTGTTGTTTTTACGAGTGAGAGAGGGTGTAAATTATTAATCGTTTATTATTTTTTCAGGGGAAAAAAACATTAAATGAATTGATTAGTTTAAGAAATCTCACTGTGTATACGTGGTGTATGTGTGTGTGTATTAATTATATGTTGTTTGTTTGTTTTGTTTTGTTTTGATCTGTATTGAGGGTCGACCATTTATTTTTTTTCCGAAATTTTATTATTATTATTATTATTATTAATTATAACCAATAAGAATGATGATAAATTTTCTAATTATTATTATTTTTTCTTAATAGCCGGTGCTCTTGGCGGTGTCAACGGACGACCAGAATTTAGTCCACCATATTGATATTTGGCTTTCTTTTCTGATGGTTTCAATATCTATAATTGGTTTTGTAGAAAAAAAATAGAATGAAAAAAAAAATAAAATTAATATGGGATTGATTCTTAATTTTAAAACAAGAAAATACAAATAAAATTCATCAATCATTATGATATATGTGAAAAAAACAATGGAAATTTTTTTTTTGATAATAATCTCCCATTCCATCCGAAATAAATAAATAAATGAATAGCTAAAACAAAGATAAATTTAGATATAAATACTGACACACACACACACCACTTAAGTTAATGGTTTGAAATTCACCTACGGTTTATGCAATAATAATGGCAAAAAAAACCAAAGTTAACAAACCATCGAAATAAAATTAATAGATTTTTTCTCTCTCTCTCTCTCTTTCGCTATTAATAAATATCCAAATCGAAAGTGAAAGAAAAAAGTTTTTCCCTTTTCAATCACAGGCACAAGTTTTTTTTTCCTTCGTTGTTGTTCAAAGTAAAAAAGTGGAAAAAAATTTCAATTCGGTAACAGCTGCTTGATTTCATCATCATCATCACCATCATCATCATTATATCATGATCACGATGATGATCAGAATCGTTGTGATGCAAATGAAAAAATCAACATAGGAAAATGATAAACAAAGCAAGTATAAAGCGCACCAATTGAATTTAAAAAAAAATGGGATGATTTGTTACTAATTTTAGCCAATTTCTAATTTTTTCACGCAAATAACATCATTTTTTTTCCTTCCTCTGATTGATTAAAAAAAATATGATGAGAATATACACAAGAATACATTAAGCAAATAGATTTTCAAATGTTTTTTTCTTTTTCTTAAATGTGCTCGCGCATTTTTATAAAAATTATTCCTTCAAAAATTACATTTGATTTGAAGGAATAAAAAACGCATGCATATGGACACCAATTCTCTTGATCGATGATGTCAAAAGAAAAAAAAAACAAATTGAATCTCTCACTTTTTGTTTCGAAAATAAATGTTCAATCGACTGTTTGAATTGAATATTATTTTTATTGATTTCTAAATATAAACTACATTGAAAAGGGAGCGACAACGTTGATGACGATAAAGATGACTATGACTATGAAGGATTCTGCACTCACATGATTGACATATTACTTTAGAAAGAATAAATAAATAAATGAAACAAAAAGAAGAAAACACTCCTTTTGTCCTATTGCAACGCAAGAAAACAAAAATTATTTTTTTCATATAAACGATTAGCCCACTTTTTCGATTCTGTATTCTGTATGTATATGTGTGTGTGTGTTCCTCTCTCTCTCTCTCTCTCTCTCTTTTCATTTTACTTTCAATAAAAGTAATCGATTGGACAGAATTTTTCCTGTACTATAAATTTTAGCATTTTGAATATTATTATATTTAGATTTTTTTTTACTTTCACTGTATTTGCCACCAAATGGCTGACGTAAATAGAGTGCTACGCTGAACCGAACCCAAACAATAGCGAAAGAATTATTCAAAGAAGTAAACAACAAATGAAAAATGGAACAAATATTTGTTATTGGGAAAAAAAATCCCGGGTTCAATTTCAGGATCAGAATTTTCTATCGAAACATTTGTTGTCACAATATACCAAAAAAAAAAAAAAAAAATTATCTGAAAAAGGTAATAATATCAGAGAAAAACATGGAAATTACAAGAAAATAAATGTTTGTGAAAACCACAAACACCACCCAAACATTGACATTATGAAATAAAAAATATTAGCTCCTATATGATTAAGGAAATTGTCATTAGAAATTACCCTTGGTAATTGATGAGATTTTTATAAACAAATTTATTAAAATGTGAAGTAATTTCCTTTGGACAAAGAATTAGATAACAATCTTTTCACACAGCATGTTTTCTCAAGAACAAGTCTGACAAATGAAAAACAACCACCAAACAATGAAGGCCTCGGTTTTCATTCAAAAAAATAATGAGTTTGCAACTGGATACAAAGAATTGTAATTGAAAGAAAAATCCTGTCAAAAATGTCATTGCCAATAAGAAAATTTAACCATTTTTTTTTGACTCAGAATATAGAATAGGGTTAAATGTCGAAAATGTTTTTTTTAAATCAAGAATTCAAATGTTTCAAAATCATTATTTATTCAACAACAAGCATGAATGCATTTCAATTTTGTTTTTTTTATATAATCATTTTCTGCATAAGAAATTCAATAGCCTAAACACATATATGTTTAATTTAGCATTCTAGTGAATCGACCAAGTGAAATTCAAAACAAAAGTGATAAACGACAATGTTACAGATGTGATGTGATGTCAATGGATTATTTTTGGTTGAATTGCGAGCATGAAAAATACAAGAAAAATTTGCTCAAAGCCATCTAGAAAGTTTAATTTATATAACTGAAATACTATATTATCTATTTAACTCGTTCGCTACCAGCGCTTGAGAAACAAATCTTTAACCACAGCCCATGGAATTTTTTATAATAGAACTTTGAATGGCAATGATTTTAAAACCAACGCATATTTGTAAAAGTAATTATATAAGAAATTTGAAAAAATCTAATTGATAAATAAATGTAAAATCTTAAACGACGAGTATTTGCATTTATGTAAAAACAAAAACGACGCAAATTTGATCAAATGTGAATACAAAAATCAAGCATATTCGATCTAATGTAAAAACAAAAACGACGCATATTTGATCAAATGTGAATACAAAAATCAAGCATATTCGATCAAATGTAAAAACAAAAACGACGCAAATTTGATCAAATGTTAATACTAAAACCAAGCATATTCGATCTAATGTAAAAACTAAAACGACGCAAATTCGATCAAATGTTAATACTAAAACCAAGCATATTTGCTTAAATGTAAATACAAAAACGACGCATATTTGCGTCGTCGGGCTCAAAATAAAGAACTAAAACGACGCACATATGCGTCGCTGGTAGCGAACCTGTTAAAGAATAGAATAAATTTTATTAAAACCCCTATGTCAAATAAAAATATAGGGGAACAAATATTATCAAAAAAATAAAAGGTTACAATAGATAAAGAAAACAAAATTCAAAAATATTAAAACTGCAAAAATGTTAACAATCATTAGAATTAATCAAATTATAGAAATAGAATCTTGTAAAACGTTTACAATTATTATTAATAAATACTGAGCGCTTGTTTTAAACCAAAATTGAAATCAGAAGAAGAAAAAAAATATTGAAACGAGATAAATATTGATTGAATTTTCCGTGATTAGTCAAAAAATTGGGTAATAATAAATCCAGGTATGAGACAAGAATACAATCGATGTTGTGGTATTATAGTGGGTTAAAAACATTTTTAATACGCGAACCATTATTTGTTGTAGCCCAATTCTAAATCTATTTGATTTTACGGGGAAAAGAAAATTTTTTCTAGAAATAAACAAAAACAAACAAAAAACGAATTGTTTTTGGAACACAGAATCAACGAACAAAAAAAAGAAAGAATTTTTTTTAGTATACTAATCAGATAAAAGTAAAAAAAAATATAATTATAATTATTGCCGCTCGAAATGACAAACAAATAAACTTTTTGGCAAAAGAACAAAACAAAACAAAATCATCTAAATGCTAAATTTGCTATCGTTTATATGATAATAAATCATTTAGATTAAAAAAAAAGAATAAGATAAAGTCGAATAAATATATAGAGAGGTGAGAATTGATATTAATGATATTAATTCGTGAACATGTTTTATTTCATAATGATCCGATAATAATTGAATTAATCATTTTTTTCAAAGGACCGATTATTATCTAAGAGAAAGAAAAACCCATTAATCTAACAAAACAAAAATGTGAGTTTTCAATGTTCAATAAACAATATCCATAGAATCAGGATATTTATTATTATTATTTGTTTTATTTTAAAATAAATATACCACAGTCTCATCATATATTATGAATTGGTGGGCGATAAAAGAAAACTAGGCCAGTTAAGTTGATGAAAAATTTTCATCATCATCATTCAGTTTATTATAAGTGTACAATGTAAACTTACATTTACAATTTAATAAGATTCTAAAAACATCTTCAAAAGAAGAAAATATTTGGTCCAAATTATAGACTCAAAAATAAAAACTCTTATCTCCATTATTAATATCAAGTGTGTTTACATGCCTGGAATAACATTGAAAAAAAAACAAAGTCAACAATCGAGAGACTTCAATCGAATTTACAAAGAAAAGCATCGTAAAAAATGATTGCAACGCGATTCTTTGATAACACACACACACACAATCGATGTGAACAAAACATCGATCGATCATTTTCCATTTTGAGTTAGTTTTTTTTTCATTTTCATGAAAGGAAAAAAAAGATTATGATCGGCATCATAAAACAATTCAAGACATTTCAATCAATCAATCAATCATCATCTTGTTTATGATCGAAAAAAAATGAAAATTTTTCTTTTATAGACATTATTATTTTAAATCATTTGAATGGGAAATGCATCAACATATTTTTCTAAATCAATCATTAAAACAAAAACAATCGAATGCATTTGTTTCATTTTCATTGAAGATTAGTTAATAACACTGTCAAATTATCGGTAGAAAAAAAACCAAAAGATTAAATGATGACTACATGTACCATCTTGTTTTTTTTCATGAAAATGAAAGAGTAAAATTCAATGTTAATTAGTTGAAAAGATGTCTAATATTTCTATATCATTTACGTCATTCCCATAAGAATTTTAATAATCCTCTTTCTGACTGACTAGCATAATAGCAAAAATTTATGATTATACTTGAAAAATTGAAAATTATATAATAAAAAAATATAAATGTAGTGGAATTAAAAATGATTGGATAACTTACTTGGAAGGAACACATTAATGTTTCATCAACGGACATCATACCGCCAGCGTTATCAAATTCACCACAATAATTCGGCGCAGAGAATAATGTGACCAATTGTCGTTTAGCGAAAAATTCATAGCCATCTTCGACCACTTGATGTGCACGACAAATGAGATCAAGATCATGCCTGTGCAAAAATTTTGTAACAACATCTGCTCCGAATGTGAATGAGACACCACGATCATTTTCACCCCATCCTTGGACATCTTTGTCCGGATCGGACCATAATAGATCACAGAGAAGCCCAGTGTCCGGTACATCGGTAGGACGCATTATACGACGAATCTGTTCCATTGAATGAAGATCCGGTGATAATCCTGTAAATGAAAACAAGCGACAAAAAACAAAAACAAATTAATCTCATGCATATTCATGGAACATAATACTAATGGTTCAAGGTTAATGATCAAGAATGAAGCTAATTAAAAAAAGATCATTAAGCCAAATAGAATGTTCTTTTTTAAATCATTTATAAGAGACAACACAATGATTCTAATTATCAGAATTTGTTCTCGTTCAAAAAAAAATTGATTCCGTGCACCTACCTCCATGACAGCAGAAAATTTTTTCGTCGATGATGGCGGCAATTGGAAGACAGTTGAAACAATCAGTAAAGGTCTTCCACAGTTTGATATTGTATCTTCGTTTACCTATATATATCGAAATGATTAGATGACAATCAATTATGAAACTATCATTCAATGTGATAATACATACATTCATCATAGAAGCCATATATACGATTAATGCTGGCACATTCATGATTGCCACGAAGAAGGAAAAAATTTTCTGGATACTTGATCTTATAGGCCAATAATAGACAAATTGTCTCCAATGATTGTTTTCCTCTATCCACATAATCACCCAAAAATAGATAGTTAGCTTCGGGTGGGAAACCACCATATTCAAACAAACGTAACAAATCTGTATATTGACCATGAATGTCACCTAGAAAAAACACACATTTAAATTATTCATTTTGATCAGACACTTATTGATAATGATAAATTATAAAAAATTAATACTTACCACAAATTTTTAATGGAGCTTCCAATTCTAATAATATTGGCTGTGAAAGAAATATTTCACGTGATTTAAGACATAGGGCTCGAACTTCTGTTTCAGCCAATTGAACTGCTTTACCGGGGCGACAACCTCGAACTATTGAAAATAATATAAACAACAAATTAATTTACAATTATGAATCTATTAAAACGGAGAGAAAAAGACATTACAAGCATTTTTTTAGCAATCGCAGTCAATTTTTCATACATTATCTCGAGGTTAATAAACTAAATAATAATGCGTGTTTGTAACAACAAGATTGAAATAGCAAGGTTTTATATTTCCTGAAAAAAATTATCAACAATTTACTGGTTACCATTGCAAGGTTAGCATCATTATTTTTGACGGACAAGTCCTTGTCGATAAAAAAGAAACACATTAATGATTTTTTCAATGAATGAAATAATCCTGGATAAAAATAATCGACCATGTATTAAATCATGGCTGAATGCCAAGATTAAATTGAAACCTACTGTATATTTTGTTATCGATCAAAGTCAACAAATATAAAACAGTGATATAAAACAATGTAGATTGTCAATATGCATGCAGAAAAAAATAACAAAAACAAACAAAACCCTGGATTTGAGAGTAAGGAGTTTTTCTCGATTATCATCCATAATAATAAAATGTCATTAAATAAATAGTGAGACTGTTTTATTACTAAACATCTATATTATCCGTCAATGTGATGATGAATTTTGTTTTTGCACTTTTACAATCCTTACACGATAAATGATCCAAAAATGTCTTTAAAAAATCCAAATTTAAACAAACAAAAATTGAGTAATTTAATTATTTTTTTGAAAAAAAACAAAACTGGACTAATGGATCTTCAAAATGTATTTTAGGGTTATCCTTGAGAGCATCCAATCCTCATATCATGAAAAAAGTTAAATGTTTTTCTAAAGATAATTTCATCAAAAGAAAAAAAGAAACCTCATCATAGGATATTAGGAATTTTCAGACTGTATATTTAATATTCGTTTTAGATATGTGTCAGCACACATAAAACAAAACACACAAACACATATAAATAAACAACCAGAAATTCGACAATTATAACTTTTTTTTTAACAAACATGGCAAGCAATTGAATTATATGCAATGTAATGATTAGTTTTTATTTTGAAATATTAAAACTCAAAAGGATAAACAAAACAAAAAAAACAAAAACTAATGATAACATGGAAACGAAACAAAACAATTCAACATCAATGGAAAATTGAGTACGAATAAAAATTTGCTTTGTAAATGAATATTGCAGAATCTTCAGAATGCAAAATGCAGAATTTATTAAAAAAATAACTGAATTGAAAATCTTACCTTCAAGAAGTCGAGATATAATACTATCTATATTTAATGGATCGGCCATATTTTATAAATTTGTAAATGGATTTTGAATCGGTTCACTCTTTTTTTTGATGATGATCTGTGTTGTTGTTGTTGTTGTCGTCGTTTGTTTGTTTGAATGATGAAATATTAATTTTATATATATTGGTTGAGGATGAATCAAGATAAATTATTATTTTTTTAGAAACAACCAGAAAAAAAACAAAATATGTTTTTTGATAACCGATTGATTAAAACAAGATGACACGACAAATTATATTGTATAATTATTAATGAGAATAACAAATATATCTCAAATGATGATAATGTGATTGTATTTTGTTGTTGTTTTGATTCAGCTGTGAGAAATAATAAAATTATTTTACTTTTTTTTAAAATTATTGTTGTTTTTTTTCATAAACAAATCATTTTGTTTCCACTATGTATGCAAACATTAAAACAATTCAAAAATTTTCAAATTTATAGCAATTTATATAAACAAATTTAAAATAAGGATATTTTTTCTGTTGATAAATAAAAAAAAACCAAAAGAAAAATAGATGATGAAAATATGATTTTTACATCAAGAAAATTTTTTTTGTTTGAAAAAAAGAGTGAAATGATGATGATGATGTCTACTACAAGGAGAAAATCATTTGTATAATGTTATACATGCATAGAATGAGTGCTCACATAAAGGCAAAATATTGATGAAAAAAAAAATCGGTTTATCTTTATATTGATGATGATGAGGACCGTGTTTGTCGTCGTAGCAAAGTGAAAATAAAATATATACTGTATATTTCATATAATTTTGATGATGATGATAGCAGAAAACAAGGGATACAAGAGAGATTTTACCCGATTCAAATACCAAAATGAAAAAAAAAACATACAACACAATACACACACACGCAATATAAACGGAAATTCGGAAACACAAAAACCCAACAACAACAACAACAACAATAATAACGATTATTTTCAAAGCAAAATGGAGAAAGAATGAAAAGAAAAAAAAAATTCGTTACAAGTCGAACAACAACAACAACAACATGATATGTGTTCGCTTTATGATGAATTGAGTAAAAAAAAAATGTTTCGAAAAGTAGACGTTCATAAATGTGTTGTATGTTCGAAAAACAAAAAACATTCGAAAAATCTGATATTTGGTAGTGGTGAGTATACTCGATGAAATTTTTTTTGATGGGAAAGGGAAATCAACCAATATTGTGAGGATTTTCGTTACAACAATTAAAAGGTAGCAGTATTGTTTATTGAAAGAAAAAAACAGAAAAAAATGGCTTTGATCACATGTTTTTTCTGAATACATAGCAGGTGTGGCATTCTACCATCATTGCTAATGCTACTACTTTTTTAATATTCTTTTTGCTGCTATCCAAAATAAACAATTCCTAATGCCACTACAATTTTATTTTATGAAAAAAATAAACAAAATGAAACCGAAAAAAATCGCTTCAAAATGAATAATCGTTCTCGGGAACATTTTTTTCAATAAATAATAGGATCCAGGATTCAAATAATTCTCGAAATCGATATAACAATAATGAGAATAACATTGAATCAATAAGAATTATTTATTTTGAGCTTGCGTTGTTTATCGTTTTGAAGAAAATCTATAAAAAGAATTTGAAGCAACGAACGAAACAATCGATTATATCGTTGTTCGTATGATGTTTCGATTGTTTTTATTAAAAAAAAAAAAAAAAAAAACAGAATGACAACAATTTGTTGATTTACGAACGTGTTCCAAATTTTTTTGGAATATGGCATTATCATTTAATGAATGGCTTTTATCGGTCAGACAAACGTTTGATAAATTATCGGATGATGAATTTCCACATAAAGTTTTGAAATCATTGGAAAATTTATCCAAACAATCGGATAATATTGTTGTTGATGATCAAAAATCAGATCGTTATTGGCTTTTATTATGGTATATTTATTTGAAAATTTATAAAATTCATTGTGAACTTGGAGATTTTGTTACTGCAAGAAATTATCTCGAAAAATGTCAAGAAATTTTGCATAAACAATTTCCGTTTTTTGGTTTAATTATCTTTCCAAATGATGATCAATCAACACCTCCATCCTGTGATACTTCAATGCGTAATTCATTCGCTGGCCTTTTAATTGATTTTTTGAATCAAATTATAAGTCAAACATTCAATGATGATATGAATAAAAATTCTCACCTTATTTCATGTTATATTAAAGAAGTTGAATCCATATATGATGAATGGTAAAGATATTTTTAATGAATGATATTTTATTTAAAATTATATTTTATAAATTATTAGGAATAATCAGAATCCTCATCCAGCTTTTATAGGATTTGATGATATATTGAGACTTGATGATCATATAATCGATTTGAATCAAATAATTGATAGTTTTACTCGTGAGCTAGATGATGATGATCCAAAACGAATGATTAACAATTTTCTTACCACAATGGAGCTTGCTGCACAATTCTATCAGGCAATCGAAATGGCCGAAGAATCGTCACACTATTGTCTTAAATCATTAATGCTTCAATATCCTTTACTGAATACTAAATTAACGAAAATTGATCATATTGATTGGGCATTAAATATGGCTACTTTATCACAATATTATGCTGGACAAAATCAATTCGAATCGGCTTGTCATATGATGGCTTGTGCTCGAAAAGTTCTCGATGAGACAAATGAACAAGTTAAACAAAATGAAATGGAAAGTTTTAAGAAAGCTCATGCCGATTTGGATATAATCGAAGTAAAATATTGTCTGATGATTTTCGATGAAAGTCGAGAATTAATTGATAAACCCGATTATAAAATTCCAACAAAATCTATTCAACCAGAGTAGGTTTCAATATAACGATTATTTTAATGAAATTTCCGGCTAATTTAATGACATTTTTTTTCGAAAAAAAATAGAAAAATATTCTCCCACGATGCAGATGTGATGAAAATGGAGGAACAATTTCCTAAATTTCCAATTCGTGATTATCAACAAGCAAAAAAAGCATATCAATATGCATTGGCTGCTATTGAACGAGCGAAAAAATTTTTCACCATCAATGAAAGATGTTCGGATCATATAAATTGTATTTTTGATCATTCATCCATTCATGGATCTATGCTTTCGTTTCTTGATGATATTGATTCTCGATGTAAAATGAATAAACGACGTATCGATTTATTTGAAGGATTATTAAAGGAAATTAGTCCAGATCATTTTATTAAATATTATCGGAAATTATTATATGAACTTGGTGATCTTTATTCTAATCAAGTTTCATTAAAAATGGAACAATATGAACAAAATTATCTACAACAACAACAGGAAATTCAAAATATCCGATCGAATGAAAAGGAAATGATTTCGATTGAACAAGAAATAAAAACAAAATTACGATTGGATAATGAACGAAATATTCATGCGATGAATAAAGTCAATACTTTAATACAAAAATCGATTATTTATTTTTATAGATTTTTAAGTAGTTTCAATGAATTTAATTCGGATAAATTGAAAAAAATTCCCAAAACAATTGATGAATTGATTCAATATCAATTACCTGATAAAATTAAAGATGATGAATATATTAAACCAATATTAACAGCTTATATGATGATTGGAAAAATGTATACAAATCTTTACTACATTAATATTGAACAACGAAAACAACAATGGACAATAGGTGGAAAATATTATTCCGAATTAAAATCCTATTTAGATCGTAATGTTGAACATCGTGAAAAATATTTTCAACAATATTATCAACAATTATTAGAATTACTTGAATTGATCCAAATACAATTGAATAAATGATGAATATGAAAAAATGGATTTTGGATGAGAAAACAAAAAAGTTTGTTCGATCAATAATTGTCAAAACATGTATCAAAACAATCAACTTGAATGGCAGTTAGATTCAATCAATCATCATCTTTTTGTTCAACTAACCAAAAAAAAATTGATTTTCATTTCATTTCAAAAACAGACATAATGAATTCATCAATCCGTTTAATGAAATATTTTAAATTTTTTTTTTTGAATTTAAATGAAAAAAATTGATGTCAAATGGATGTTTGGATGTTTGAATTATGTCATTGATTTTGGATATGGAAAACATGAATACCATGAATATTTGAACGAAACGAGATCATCATTAAAATTATGTAGACAGATGTTTTTTTTGTAATATATTTTTCTTTTGTTATCCAAAAATAATCATTGGTTGATTATTAATGTCATTGGTATTTATGTTTTTTTCATTCATTTCGTTCATTGGTCTACTGTGTATCGACCAACCGAAACAAATTATTTTATGGACATGATTATCATCATCGATTTGATGGTAATTCATTCATTCATTTATTCATTTTTTTCAAAATGTCTGGCATGTCTATGTCGATGTTTGTTTGTTTCTTCATTAAACAAAAAAAAAAAAAATAAAATTCATTCATCCGATCACCCACACTTTTATTATCATACATTTTTGTTTGATTGTGGTTTTTGACCAAACAAACAAACAAAATTAAATTCCAAAATTCAAAACATTTCATATTTTTTTAAAAAAAAGGGCTACGAAAAGTTTTTGATTCTTCAACCCATTTCGATGATGATGATGATCATCAATTAACATTGACTTTTTTTTTTATATAAATACTTTACCCGAAATGTTATTTCATTTCATTTCTTCATCCATTTGGTTTTGTTTCGGTTTTGGATTTTGTTTATCAAAATGTTTGTGTGTTTCGTTTGATTCATCATGTTTTTGTTCAATGATCATGATTATGAACTTTGACCGTCTCGTTATACAAACATTGAATTCGTTTTAATGTTTGTTAATATTGATTGCATACAACTTATGAATATTCAAACAATGCAATTTTTGATGGTAACATGAATATTCAAAACGAAAAAAAGAAGTTCTTTGACTTTCATTTTTCAAATTAATCTTTATTTCTTTTCTCAGTTTTCTATCGAATTCAATTCAATTGATTGATTATCGATATTCTTCAAGTAAATTTTGTTTATTTAGTTTCTTTTAACAGCAAAAATCGTCACAGCATGTGTATAATTGTGTGACCAGAAACTGAATGACACCTGTTGCCCGGTTTTCAGTTTTTTTGTTTTGTTTTTTGTTTTACAAAATGGAATAAATCATTCCAATTTACCATTGTAATCTTCATTTTGACTAATTAATTGTCGTTGTCGTTGTTGTTTTTTTAGTGAAATCATTCTCTCATGGCAGAGAATGAAATGTGATTGAGAAAAACAAAAAAAACAGTAACATCATGTTATGGTGGAAGTATTTTAGCCGAGAAAATTAACAAAAAAAAACCCTCTTTGTAAAAATGAATGATTTGTGAATGACATTATCAGCGATCAATGTTCTCAGTCAACAACAATTGTGTCTACCTGTCTTTCGTTTATTCAATTTGCATCCAAAAAAATTACCGGAAGAATCGAGTTGTCACAAAAAAAATGATTGAAAATTTATTATCGTCTGTCGAATCCAAAAAAATTGAATTGAATTTTTCTCATCGTCATCATCATTATTCATTCATTCTGAATGAATGAATAATACAGGGTGAATGATCAGATCGATATATCAATATACGCCTTTTGTTTGTTTGATATCACCAAAAAAAAAAAAAAGAAAGAATTATTGCAAACAACCAGAAAAAATATACACTCATTATTCATATCTGATTTGTGGTTTTGTCGTTTGTTTGTTTGTTTCTTCACTTCTCACCATCTCAAAGTTGTCCAATTTTTCATTCATTCATTCATTCATTCATTTGTTTGTTTGTTTTTGGCCATCTCTAGACCAGAAACATTTAAGCACCAGAACGAACGACAAATTTTTTTCTTTCTCTCTCTTGTGTTTACCATAAATATAATCGACCGTAAAGACAAAGAAATATAGCAGGAAAAATCTATACAGTGAAATTAAACATTCACCAGGAATATTTTGATTTTTTTCTGGGTTTCGTTGAATGATTTGTTCAATTTTTTTTTGGTTGAGGGTTGTTGGTTGTGTTTGTATTCGAGTGTGTGTCTGGCAAATCATCATCATATACCGTATACGTCCATTTTCATTTTCATCATCATTTTCATCATCAGCATAATCATTGTCGGCCAGGTCGGCTGCTTAAAATTCATTCGATCGATTCAAATTTCTTGTTGTTAACTTTTGTTGATTCTTTTTGTTTCTGAATTGCTGCATTTTTATTTTGTTTTCTCATACTGCGTTCAGATTGATTTTTGATTTTTTTGCCAAAAAACAGTGAAACAGAAAAACAATCTTTTGGCGAACATTTTGTGACAATCTTTATACTTTTAAACTGTGAAATTTGTTTCGAAAAACAAAACAAAAATGCAAATCTCATCTTGGATAGTGATACTTAAAACATACAATTGGTTATTACTTATATTGGCTTGCCAATGTCGACCAAATCTAATTCTAGCCAATCGTTTTCAATCACATCGTACACGTTTACTTGATACAGGTTTGTTGGAATTTTTGATTGATTTTTTTTGGTTGAAAAATTTTCATTTTAATTGATTGAAAATTTTGTTTGTTTTCCATTTGTTTGATTCAAGAACAAATTTATAAGGAAAGACCAAAACCGGTATATAATCCAAATGGTGGAAATAATTATGATTTGAATCGTCGTCAATATCAAGAATCATCCGATCATCCGAATATTCATCAATATAATTCGGGAAAATTATATCCAGATAGTAGTAATATTCATTCAATATCTACATCGGATCATAATCGTGATCATCATCATCAACAACAACAACAGCCGCATCAACAACAACAGCAGCAGCAACAAAAATTCTTTACAATTTTACATAATAATAAAAATGAACTAGAAGATAATGATGATGATTATTTGGATGAAATTGGTCATGGTTGTATGGCACCGGATCAACGATATGGTACTTGTTATGATGCATCAATTTGTGCTGAAAGAGGTGGAATACCGATGGGACGTTGTGGTGGTAGTAAAAATGGACATGTTTGTTGTTTATTTGAAATAACCTGTTCACAAACCATACGTGAACGACATGTTTATTTTCGTAATCCAAATTTCCCGTATTCATATGATGGCCAAAGAATTTGTCGTGCTAAAATACAAAAAATCGATACAACAAATAGTGTTTGTCAATTGAAATTATCATTTAATCAATTTGATATTGCAAAACCAATCGAAGGAAATTGTACACAGGATTCATTTTTAATATCCGGTCAAAATGAAAATAATATTATTCCACGTATTTGTGGCCATAATACTGGACAACATTGTAAGTAATAACTAAATGAGATTAATTTAACTGAATGAATTTTTTCATTTCATTTTCGTCAACAACAAAAAATAATAAAACAAGATTACATCGGTGTTGATGAATCCGGTATGGTAACATTACATATGGTTTTTCGTGGTGATTATCCACGTAAATTTGATATTCACATTGAACAGATTGATTGTGGTTCTCGAAAAACGGGTAATAAAATTGATTTTACATAATGAATTTATTGTTAATGAAAGTTTGTTTTCTATGTTATAGCTCCTGCACATTGTCTACAATATTATGAAGGAACACAAGGAACAATCAAAAGTTTTAATTATGATACGGATGAATTAACAAATCGTAATGATTTATCAAATGTTCTGAATGAAGGTTATCCAAACAATGTTGATTATATGATTTGTATTCGTAAAGAAACTGGATTCTGTTCAATTTCATATGAATTTATGTCTGATCAAAGTGGAGCGGTTTTTCCATTCTCAGTTGGTTTATCAACAAATCAATTTAGTAAACGTATTGGATTACATCAAACTGATGATTATGGTCAATGGACAACAACAGGAAAAATGTATTCAACAGTACAAACAACACAATGTGATGATGATTATCTGATTGTAAGCGGAACAAAAGTTTGTACAAAAATTGTTGATTCTATTGATGAACATTTAAATGATTCAACCAAAGAAAATATTGAACCAACTGAACCATCATCATTATCACCATCATTAGAAGATTTAATAACACCGGGTAATATAAGTGAAAATAGACCATATCGTAAAAATGGACATGAAAATCGTAATGGTGATCTATTAGAACATTTAGGTTCAGATTTATCTGGTG
This sequence comes from Dermatophagoides pteronyssinus, assembly GCF_027571235.1. Classification (NCBI taxonomy): domain Eukaryota; kingdom Metazoa; phylum Arthropoda; class Arachnida; order Sarcoptiformes; family Pyroglyphidae; genus Dermatophagoides; species Dermatophagoides pteronyssinus. The sequence goes on from NW_027461530.1 coordinate 1,998,594, forward strand.
AAGTAGAAGAATTACGACGTCATCATCGTCAAGTGGAATTGTTTAAAGATGTATTAACACGTCGTTATCGTTGGATGATGTCATCGCCAATGATTCTACGTAAAGATTCACTTAAACGTTTACATCAAAATTATTTAATGACAACTGATTTTACACCAGGACCATTTCAATTAAGATTTGTTTCGAATAGTGTTAATAATGCTAAAGGATTTTATTTAGCTTATAGACAAAATCCATGCAAAATGTAAAACACTTATTATTTTTTTTTTTTTTTGCCTTTTCTTATTGTTTTTTTATTTCTCCTGGTATATGGTGTTTGGGTTATTACTTTTTTTTCTCCCCTCTCGATAGTAATTCTATGTCTTAATATTTTCTGGTGAAAATGAAGCAAACAAACAACAACAACAACAACAACAAAAAATCCTTGAATCCTAACCATAATCGACCATTGCTCTCTATACACACATATTTAACGAACAAACAAACAAAAAATGAATGAATGAATGAATGTTTTGGGCCTCATTACTTTTTTTTCCTAAATAAAAAATAAATTTTTCTTTTTCTTTTTTAAACTTGATAATGAAAACTAGTTTTCTTTTGCAGACACAAGTAATCGTTTCACTTTTTTTTTAAAATATTGATGTTGCGGTATTTCTTTAATATTCACTTATGATGAGATCGACGAACCTTAATTAATTAAACTTGGAACACCTGGAAAAAAAGATCAAAGGTCATCATGTTTATCAAGTGATGAATTAGTTTTTTAACCCTTTTTTTTGTCGAAAAATGTTATCCATTCATTTGTTGTTGGAGAAAAAAAAATCATGGAATCTGTTATTCAATAAATTCAGTAAAAAAAAACTTGATCGATGGGAATGACAATTTTTTTCTTGTTTTCTGATGACGGAAATTCCCCAACATCTAAAAACCACATCTTAAACCAGTATTCATCGTGAAGTTGAACTTCAAGTTCTTTATCAGAAGTTTTTTAAATTCACAGTATAAAAAGATTGAACATTCATTGGATTAAAATTCATAATAATATTCAGCATTTTGAATATGGCTTCGATTAAAATACTGATAATGGTATTGGCCATTTTTGTTGCCAATACAAACGTATTGGCAAAAAAACCAAATCCATTACCAACAATTCCACCTAATTCTTCAATTTTGAATCGTGTTCGTCCGAAATTACCCGTATCAACAACACCAAAATTGGTATTGCCAACAAGATTGCCAACAACATCATATGTTCCGGTTGTATCAACTTCAGAATTACCAGACTTATCAGTTTCAGAATCCAAATCAGCACCATCAATATCGATTCAATCACCACCATTACCATCATCTGATCAAACAAAACTGGTGTTAACCGAAGATAAATCAATCATACTTGATCGTTTTATGGGACCATATAAAGGACGTAAGTTCAATATGATTGAATACATTGAATTTAAATAATTTCAAATGCGTTTTGCATTCTTTTCATTAATTAAAGGACGAAATATACGAATCATATATGATCAGGATTTTCAATATAGATGTTTAGATGCTATGAATCGTAAACGTTTATGGCATGAAAATACACCACCATTAGTTTTAGGTGATAATGTAAGTTAATTTATTTGGTTCAAGATGTTTTAAAATGATTTTTTTGTTTTTTTTTTGTTTTTTTTTTTTGCTTCCAGTTTACACAATATACACTTGATCGTGCTTGGAGTATTTTAGGTGATATTGCCGAAGGTAAACGAGACATTGTTAAAGGACATTATCCATTTGGTGAAAGTTTTTTCTGGTATTATGGTAAATGTTGTTATTATTTTAATCATTTTTCACCGTAAATATTAAAAATTCACCTGTTATATACACTAGATCCAAATCGTTATAGATCGATTGAAGAAGCAATCAATACTTGGTATGAAGAAGAACGTCATTATGATTATGATGACCCAAGATTTTCTGCTAGAACTGGTGGTTTTACACAACTTGTATGGCGTGGATCACGTGAAGCAACATGTGTAAAAATTGAATTTGAAACACCACAAAATTATAAAACATTAGTTGTTGCTAATTTTTGGCCAGCCGGTAATGTAAAAGGTGAATTTCCATCAAATGTAATGCCCGTACGACGAAAAAGACCCGATATGATTGAACCACCATCGAATAAAGTACAAAGACCATGGCCACGTCCACCATATCGACCAACAACTGAACCACCATCATATCCAACACATCCATTATTTAATCATGATATTCATGAAATACCACAATCAGTAATTAAAAATCAACATGTAGAACAAGATTCACATAAAATTGTTGAAGAAACATTGAAAAACATTTAAATTAATCAATTGGGATACATTTTATTTACATAAAAATGATTAAATTTTGTCAATATCAAATTTGGGTTAAATAAATGAAATGAAAATGAAAAGCGAAAATGAATTTAATGTTTATCTATAGGATTAGGATCAAAAGTAGATGATACGGATGAATCATCCGCATCCAAATCATCATCATCCATCATTGTAAATAAAGTACAATGTTGTTGTGGCTGTTGTTGTTGTTGCCCATCATCAAAATTTGATCGTATCGATTGTGATGATGATGATGATGATTCACATGAAATTGGATCATTATAGGTAATTTTATCATCATCATCACCGTCATCGAATTCAATGTTTTCCGATCGATGATTATCAATATTATTTTCTAATTGATGATGATGGCCATTTTGAAGATTTTGTTGTTGTTGTTGTTGTTGATGTTCACGTTTTTCTCTTGCTCGACGATTTTGAAACCAAATTCTTACCTATAGAAAAAAAGTATTTCAGAGAAGAAGAAAAAAAAGATAAAATTTTTTGATAAGTTCTTTTCATTTGTAGATAAAAAAATGACAATAAAAAAAATGATGGATGATTGTTGTTGTAATGTGAATATAGTCTGCGTTTGTGTGACATGATCATGAATTCCATCATCAAATAATACTGAAGAAATCTGATATGATTTTTTTTTTTTGGTTGAAAACAAAAATTAACTATAGCCACCTGTTAACACTAACAATAATGATGATGATGATGATAATGATGAAATTGATGATTGTTTGTGAATTATTTTTTTTTCCTTTTCTTTAATCATTTTCTAGCATAATTTGTCAATTAGAAGTTTTCCCTCTTCTTCTTATCCTTTAAAAAAAGTAAAGTTCTTTTTTTGTTGGATTCTCAAAGAATAATTTTACCATTTGAATAAATTCAATAATCAATATTCAAAACAAACAAACAAATATTCGTGTGTGGGATATTTTTGACATTTTGACAATATTGGATGAAAGATTCATATCGAAAATTTTCCACCAAATCACAAACTGATGACAAGACTTTGACACAATTGAACAATTTTAAGTCAAAAGATTCATGTTTTGAAGAACCAGATTCATCAAACATTGTGGTAGGTAGATTATCATTATCCAAGTAAGTAAGTAAAAGAAAATATGACAATTATGATTGACGCGATAATTATGTATGATGGATTATTTTAGTGTCACCGATAAAATTCATATTTTTTTAAAACTTCTTCCACATCTAGAAATATACAGTGTGTGCGTTTCGTTTGTAATCGTTATCTTATCGATTTGAAAACGAAACGAAAAAAAAATGTCGTCTTGGTAGTCAACGATGATGATGACTTGTCTTTTGTAAAATGAGATGATCATTGATCAACAACAACGATGACATTTTGGTTGGTAAATGATTTTTGGCTACTAAGGAAAGGAACACACACACTGGACACACGTATATACATGGACAAGCCTAAATAAGATCCATAATCACCTTTTTTTTTGTTTGCTTGTTTGAAGAGAAAAAGATAATTTAACACACACACATCCTATTGATGTGATCAGATGAATTAGAAAAAATAGAGAGAGTACTTGTTACTTATTAATCAATCTTCTCGTTTTTCTTTTGCATTTCCATCTATCTATCTATCTATCTATCTATCCATCATCTAAAAGTCATTCATCTTTTCATTATTAAATAACATTTAAACAAAAAAAACCAGTAGCCAGGTAGGTAGATGAATAGATAAGCTTCTGGATTTTTTAATTTCAAAGAAAGAAGCCCAAAAATTTAGATTAAAAAATCTTCTTAATTAATTAATCATTTTTTTTGAGGATGGGTTCTTTTTTTTGTCAACCGAAATCTTGGCGACACAAACCAAGAAATATGTCTACAGCAGCAGGTAGATGATGCAATATTCTGTCGAAAAAATGATTTTTCGAAAATTTCATCATCATCATCAGTTTTTGTTGAAATAAAATAGATCAACAACCGAAAAATTGAGCTCATGATCAATGTCATGGAACGAACATTTTTCGTTTTGTTTGGTTTAATATTGAAAAAAATTTAAGGTGAAAAAGTTATTCAGATCATATGATATTGATATGTTGATATGTTGTAATAATAATAATATTTCAATGTCAAATCGATAATATTAGTAATCATTTTTGAATCAAATATTGATTGATTGATTGATTGATTGACATTTGAATATTTTTAAATTCATTTTCAAATTTAGAAATTTGAAAATAAAAAAAGAAAAGTAAATTTTGTCAAATCAAACAATAATAATCGATTTCTGATAAATCAAATCGGATCTTTGGTGGTTGTAATGATGGATATAAAAAACGTATAAAAACGTCGTATCCAAAATGGATTCAATCGGTTTGTTTTTTTTGTGGAATCAAATCGATATATTTTTTGATCTACTGTTATTGTTTTAAATTTGCTTTTCTAAACATGAATATATCATCATTTTCATTAATATTTTCTACATTAATCATATCTACGATTATAAAGATGATTAATGCTAATTATCCATATCCATATGGTGATACTGGTAATTTGATTTTGTTTTGTTGAATTCAATCAAAATTTTTTTTCTCTCTCAATAGGAATAAGAAGATATACACGATATTTACGTGGACTATTTAGACCACGTTATTATGGTTCATATCCACAAAATTATGGTCATCATCAACATCATTCATCAGGCAATGGTCTTCAACCATATCAACATGGTCATGGTCATGGTGATGGTGAAGAAGATGTTAATCATAATCATAACCATCGTCATCATCATGGTAACAATGATGATGATGATGATGATAATGAACATGGATATAATGATAATAATGATGAACATAATGATGGTGGTGCTGACGGTGTTGGTGATGATAATGAAAAATGGGCAAAATAATTGAATTGAATTGAATTTTTAATCAAATTGAATTTCATAATAAATAAAAAATGAAAATTATAATTGAAAAAAAATCGATGAATTTCCTATTTTGAAAAAAAATTTCTTTATAAATTTTGTTTAGTCGATCGATTGGTGGGTGAATGAAAAAGATATCGAATTAACAACAACAACAAAAAACTCCGACTCTTATCATTAATATTGATGTCATCCAATGTAAAATTGGAACAAGATCCAAATCAATGATTGACATCGACCGCGATCGGTAGCTTTTTTTCTTTCTTTTGTCAACCGCACGACCCTATTTACAGTATACTAATGTCAATCAATGAATGAAACCATTGTCAAAGATAAATAGATTGTTGCCGGGATAATTTTTTTTTTTTTGAAATTGAATAATCATCATGATCCGAATGATCCGATCCAACAATCTTATCCGGTATCATGTTTTTTTTTATTCAAACAACAAAATCAATTATTTTCTTTTGATCTACTATTTGTTGTTGTCTAGCCAATTTTCATTCATTCATTCATTCATTGAAAAAATATCTTGATATTGTTTTCATCATTAATAATGTAAGGTTACAAGGGAGAATTAGATAAAGAAAGGACATTGAATACGCGGACCCAACGGTAATTTTCGATAACAAAAACCACATAATAATGGAAAAAAGTAGATAAAAATTATCCAGTGTTATCGTTGTTTGTTTGTTTGTGGTTGTGGTTGTCAATTGTAATCAATTATCCTGAAAATAATTGTCCCATAATTGAAAATCAAAATGAAAAATAAGAGATTAAAAGAGAAAGAGAGAGATTCCCAATTTGAATGTCATTCATTTGTCAGTCAGTCGGATCTCTCTATGTGTGTGTGTGTGTGTAATGTTTACCCAGATTACAATCTCATTAAAGGATTAAATAAGTAATGACTAAGTATTTATCTCACATTTTCATTCACTATTCGATTGAAAAAACAAACAAACATTGTAATTTGTTAAGCATGAAAAAAATTGAAAAAGATTTTCTAGTTTGTTTGTATTTTTTTTCGGTATAATTTCATTCTTCTGAATGAAATATTTGTGATTATCATATTATGATTGGCGGAATATTTTGATAAATTTATTTTTTTCGGTTTGTTTGTTTGAATGGGAAAAAAAGAGCAACAAACAACCAAGAGTTAATCAACCATATATGATATTAGTGATAGGAGAGAGAAAAAACAAACTATAGTCGCCACATGGACAAGATAAATGTTTGTTTTTTTTACCGCGTGTATGAATTTTTTTGTATTTGTAAAATGACCGAATAAAAAAACAACAATGATAATTATCCTGGATCATTAAAAAAAAGACCAAGAGAATCTTTAACCGACCAACAACAACAACAACAACAAAAATTGACCATAATGATTGCCATCATTGTGTATTGATGAAAATCATCAGCATTGTTTGTTTGTTAATTCGGTAACATTTATTTGAAATTTAGATTAATTCAATTGTCAAAAGAGAGATTCAGTCAATAATTATTCTGATTTGCTTTTTTCCGAAGAAAAAATAAAAATCGAAAACTAAGCGAAACTTTGATGACAAAACAAAACAAAAAACGCATAACTAATCATGAGAAATTGAAAATGTTAATAATGAAAATGTTAAAATGTTATCTTCTGTTATTACAAGGTAATTAAGATTAATTAGATTAATCTTTTTTTCTTAACAAACATCCAAATTGATGTGTGTTTGGATGAGAACCGAACTAATTATACCGGAATTGATTAGTTCATGGAAATTTAAAACAAAAAAGAAAGAAAGATATTTTATTTTCTAAACTTACTCTTGTATCGCTTAAATTAAGACGTTTAGCCAATTGATTTACTTCCAAACTACTTAAATATTGTGTTTTTATAAATTTATTTTCCAATTCTTGAACTTGATTTGTTGTGAATGGTATACGTGGTCCACGATTTATTGGTCGACGTTTCAACGATGATGATGATGTTGATGAAATTTTTCCACCGCCATCACCACCACCTACAGAATCTGTCATTGATGCCGTTGATAATGGTGATGATTTCGTAGTAAAATCGACAGGTTTTAAATGTTTTTCATCTAAAAAACAATCGTTTTCTCATTAATTGAAAAACAAACAAACAAACAAGCAAAATTACTTACTTTTACTATCAGAATAAAATTGAAAAAAATTCAATAATGGTTCTTTGAAATTTTCATTATTCAATTTTGTTGGTGATCTTGATGAATCTTTTAAATCAACAACTTTTTGCTGTTCTTGTTGCTTTTGTTGTTGATTATGATGTTTGTGATTCCAATTCAGAATGGATTCAATACTAAAATTAGTTGTTGTACGATTCGTTGATTCATTGAATGATGTTGGTAAAGAATTTGTTTGATATAAATCATTTAAATGATGATTTTGATGCGAACGATGATTATTTGTAAATAAAAATGGCATCATCATAAAATTCATAAATGTATTTTGATTATTTGATTTCAAAGAATTTTCATTCAACCATGATTCAGATTTTGAAATTTTATTTTTTGAAAATAATTTCGGATTCTGTTGTTTATCATCAACATTTATCATTGTTGTTGATGATGAACAATAATCTTGAAGCCTCAGCGATGTTGCTTTTTTCATTGAATATTAAAAAAAACACAGAATCAAAGAATAATGGTCCACGATATGGTTTTTATGGTAGATTTGAAAATACCGCAGCCACCGGTTGGTTCACAACTATAGTGTTTTTTGGTTGTTTGATGGATGGATGATATTAATGATTTCAATTATGATTATTAATTATATTTGAATTCATTTTTTTTGGCTACTTTGAAGTAAAAAAAACACGAAGAGAAATGTAGAGAGGGAGAGGAAAACATACTTACATACACCGCTTGTATAATTTTTTTATTTATTTATTTCAGAAAATTTTTCAGTGAAAAACTGTATAGAGAAAAAATGATAGTAGGAAAAAAAAGGCCGAACATTTATGAATAAAGGAACAGCCCCTACCATCCATCCAATCATTATAATTATAATAAACCCAAAGAACAACCAGAACAACAACATAATATGATTATGTCGATGATTATGATGGATATACAATGTTCATCTCATAGTGATTATTTAACTACTTTAAAGTTTGATCCATTATGGTCATCATCATTATGGTTATTCAATGTTTTTTTCTTTAAAAACCGTTTGATCTAATACATAACTCTTTGATCATCTTTTTTGTCGCTTGCTTTTTTCTTAAATTTTTTTTAAAAAAACTTTAAAATAGAAAATTAGCGCATAAATTTTTTAATTAACCTCTCTCTCTCTCTCTTTATTTCTTACAGTCGCCAAATGGAGGTGAAAAAAGAAAAATTCAAAAATTCAATCATCATTTCAGGTGATAAATTGAGCAGACGACGACGACGACAACGACGATCAAAACACCCGTATTTGAAAATAACGGAACCATCAAATCATCAGTTTATCATTTTAATTGAATATTATTTATCTACCTGAGATTTACGAATGATAAAACAAACAAACAAACAAACATAAATCGGAAAATTAGTTTATGTTACAAGTTAAATATAAATAAATAAATGATTTAAATCAAAAAAAAAAAAATTGAAAAAATGAAAAATCATTTAATTAGACACCAGGTATATATTGATTTCAAAGGTTTTTATTATTTCAGTATCTTTGATACTGAATAAATAATCACATATAAGATAAGATGATGATAAGAAATCAGAAGAAGAAAAATTTTGATAATTTTCATTTGATTTCGATATGTCATACAGGTAACAGGTGATTTTTTTTTTGAATGATAACATAATTGTTTGATTAAATTTTTGACAACAATTTTTGTTTTCTTCGGTAGAAACGAAACGAAAAAAAAACGGATCTGATCATTTTGGTTGAATATTTATTTTGATCATCATCATCATCATGGTTATTCGGGAAAAACTTGTTCGGTTATGTTTTTATGTTTATGTGTTTTTGTGTGGCGGTGGTCAGAATTTGTTTGCTTTTCAAATCAACCGAAATTAATCTCAGTGATTATCAGATGTTAATTTTTCTTCAACAAGTTTCCATTTAAAAAAAAAATTTTGAAAAAAAAACAAACAAAAATATTGATCTTTAACGATAAGAATCCAGAAATAAATTATTTATATGATTCGCAGGTCATCAGCATCATTATGAAATTTTTCATTTCTATTTTTTTCTTCAATTAATCATCGAGAATTTTTTTTTTAATTTAAAAATGAATTTGAAATTGAAAAAAAATATCGCGCCAGTTTTCCGTTTTTTTCAATGATGTGTCGCCATCTATAGTTTGGAATGTTAGAATTTTGAATGGGACAAAATTCTATCACTAGATTACGCTACTTTGGATTTTTTTTTTTCTTTTCATAATTTTGAATTTCAAATTTTTTCAAAAATAAAAAAAATGTCAAAAAATGTGAACCAAAAAAAAAGTGAATCTCACGAATAATTTTGTAAATTTCAAAATATCATGTTAAAAATTATGGACAATGACGATTGTTACATTACGAATGTGTATCATTTACAGTTTTTTTAAATAAATGAATGACCTCGATATGCCATTCAATGAAAATTTGACATTTTAAATTTTGATCGGCGACAAAAACATTTCAAACAAATAGAAAAATTTAACCGAGAAATCAAAACAAATTAACAACAACAGCAAATCTGTGATGACAGATATTGTTCAATTGCAAACAATGTTTCTATCACAACAGAAAAAAAACCGGAATTGTCATTTTCGACATATAAAAGAGAGAGAGAGAAAGAGAAAACTTTTGGAAAAAAAAGTATTTCCCGATTTATCTCATGTATCCAAAAGATGATGAGAAAAATCAATGAAATTCAAAAAACAACAAGAATTGGTTTTATTGTGGTGATGTGGTGATGAAAACCCGAAATCATCGGCTGTTTTATTCATCATCCGAATTCGACAGACAGAAAATACAAACAAACATTCAAATAATAAAGCGGAATTCCATAAACATACTTTATCTTGACTTGTAATATGTGCTATATTTATTCGGGTATTTTCAAAAACACAACAAAAGAACAACAACAAACTGGTAATATTTGCCATTTAACTTTTGTTTGATTCTTATTGTCATCATCATCATCAACATTTCTATTGTAAGATGATCGGCATTTGGTTGACGATGATGATGATGAACAATAACAATAATAACAACGACATCAACAACAACAAAAAACTATTACATATCATTTTCAATCTTTTTTGTATTATTGTTAAGAATAAAAAAGAATAACCATTTTCAGTTTCTCATTCTCTTTTTGGCTCGAACAAAAGAATATTCCAAATCAATGACAAGCGTGTGTCTTGATTTTTTTTTGTTGCTTCTTCCATATCTGTCTGCTTGATGATGATACGATGTTTCATCATCATCATCGTCATAAAGTTTAAATGATGATGATGATGAACCATGAACAATGATTTAGTTAATGATAAAATTCTTGGTTTGAAATGAAAAACACAATATGTTTTTAACGTTATTTAAAACAAAATGAAAATTGCAAATAAAAAAAATCCATAATAATGGTCATTAAGGATTAATAATCTAAAGGTGTTTTGAAGAATATTGATGAAGAAATTTTTTTTTCTCTCTCTCTCTCTCTCTCTCTCTCTCTCTCTCTTCAGAAATGAATCGTTACTAATGATTGGTTATAGACAACAACAACAACAACCAAAAAAATCGATCAATCTTGTTGTTGCTTCCTATCATTATTTGGATCTATTAAATGAAAGTGTAAATGGTAGCCTCACCATCAAACAACCACAAATTTTTATCAAGTAAAATTGAAATTTCAATTTTTTTCGCATCCATTCAATCAACTATAGTCTGTCTATAGAAAAACAAACAAAATACACACCCAAACACCTCTTTATATAACCTCCGGGTTAAATTTTTGTTCGATGTGATTATTAATTATTTTTACAAATTTTTTTTCAAATGACATGATGATGATGATGATGATGATGATAATGACTTCTGTTTAATGATCATCGATATTATTGGCTGTTTTTTTTCTCACTTCTTCAAGTGAAAATGTTTCTTCTTCCTTCATTTTTGGTTAAAAAATTTTCAACCAAAATTCTTTTAATCGCCTCAAGAATTTTTTCATATTATCAAAATAAAACCGTAGGAAACAACATGTTTCCCGTTCTTTCTCTATTTTTCATTTTCATTTTCACCACACAACAATCGTAAATCACAGTAGTTTCTCTGTTTTTTTTTCTGGTTTCACCACAGAATTTAAAATTTATTCAAAATTCATAATGGATGGAATGAAAAAACCTTTGATGTCAATTCCATTGTAATAAGAATTGAAAATAGAATCATCAATGAACGAGTAAAAAACCAATGAATAGTGTGTGTGTGTGTGCATGAAAAAAACAAACGCGTGTTTATTTTTTTTTGGGTTATTCTGGTTGATGATTTGATTTCAGGAACCAAAAAACAAAATTTTTCTCATAAAAAAAGGCTAACGATCAACAAACAAACAAACAAATGCAACACCCATTATCATCATCATCATCATCGGTTATTATCATTACCGGGGTTATATATTAAAAGGCATACGGATATGATTTCGGGTGTGTGTGTGTGTGTGTTTGGTGTTGGTTTGTTTGTTTGTTTCGGGTGTCGAATATATACCCTTTTTTTCTGGTTTCTTTTTTTATTATGATTAATGATACCTAACAAATGCATGCATGCACACTATGCACCGAAACACAATCTAATCATTTATTGTGGTGGTTTTTTTTATATATTTAATCTTTGCTGTGTGCGTGTTTGAAATTGATTCTTTTTTGTAACCCAGTTTGTTTGTTTGCTAATATTAACAAAAAAAACTAACCCGAAATCAAATAAACAGCAACCGAAAACAACAACAACAGAATCCGAAAAAGAATCTTGATTTTTTAGTTTTTCAAAGTGAAAATCATCACAATGTCAATTTGAAAAAGTAAAAAGAGAAAAAAATCCGAAAAAAGAAAACCGTAACAAAATGATCCGATGAACTAAACACAAGCACACTACTATACCCGTGTAAATATTAAATACGGGTTCCAAATCATTTACTCTTATGGTTTTTCTTTTCTCCGGTTATTATTATATGATCCAAAATAATAATAATAATAACGGTTACTCATACCAATGAAAAAAAAACGACAAGATCATCATCATCATCAACATGATTGTTATATGGATTAAGTACACATCATGTGCACAAACTAGACACAAAAACACATAACTTGTCAATTGTTTCACGTGTGTGTGTGTATGTTGGATATCAAAAATGGTTTGATACAAACACACACAGTACACACTCATAGACATGTCTATTATTGTCATTAAAACGTATGGAACATATTAACAACGATGATGATGATATGGGGATGTGAAAAAGAACAGAATCCGTATGCTGCTGCTACTACCATGTTAAATTGTCAAATATTTTTCTTTTTTTTTCTTTCTGACTAAACCATTTTTTACATTGAAAAAAGCGAAACGAAAACTTATTTGACATCTTTATTATCATCATCATTTTGGTTTTGTTTTTTGTTTCAAAACTGGATTCTAAATATTGAATTTAGACAAGGAAATAAAAGCGTTTAAATATTTCATTTTTTTCCTTTTTTTCCCACTGATTCTGATTAGAATCAGAATTCGGTTTTTCTTTGTCGTTGTTGAATCCAATTACAGAATCAAGTAAACGTGCAACATTTTTTTCATAATAAGATGTTGTTCATGATTGACCAATGAAAACCAAAATTCAACTAAAAGCCACAATACAAAACCGAAAAAATTTTCAATTGATTTTCACCACAATCAATTGTGACAACTTTTGTTTCTTTTTTAGTTGTTAAACATTATTATTATCGAAATGTACTTAGAGGTTACCACAAGAAGAATCCTAGCAAAAAAAAAGACAAGGGCAAATCATTTTTGATTAATAATTTTTCTTTATCTATGTAGAGAATGATGTTATGTATTATAATCACGTATATCTACGGTGATGATGATGATGATGAACAAAGCAAATCCATCCATGAAAAAAAAATCCAATAAACTTGAATGTTTAACTTGTACGGAATACACAATCTTTTCATTGTGTGGTTCAATATTTTTTTTATTTCATTGTGTTTCAATGGACCCAATAGTTTCAATCAATCAATCAATCAATCAAATGAATCGATCAATTGATTATTTTTTTTCACACCAGAAGAAAAAAAAATTACATTTCGGAATACAAATGATAATGAAAAAATTGCTGGGATTTACAGTGTTTAAATGGAAATCTGATCTCCATTTGAAAAAACATGAAAAAAATATGTATTTTTTCATGTTTATTTTCAAAATGAAAACCAGCCAAAGACTTTTTTTGCCGACAAAATTTGTGTCGGCAAAAATAGTATGTAACAAAACATACAAAAAAACGTCAAAAAGAATTATAACCGTTTTTGTTTGTAATTTTCAATTTTTTTTTTATTTAATATTTCTGGATAGGATTTCTCTTTTTATTGATTGTTGTTAAGAGTAAAAGAGTGAATGTAAGAGAGATGGCGATAATAACTGGATTAATAAACTACAACAAAAAAGAGTGAGTGGAATGCATTGAATGCATTGAATGAATGAAAAACATGTTATAAATATGTCGAATCGATATTCGATTTATTGATCTACCTTATGTTTCATTTTTGTTTGGTAGTTTTTCATTTTTCTGGCCTTGTTTGTTCGGTTGTTGATGAAAAGAAAGTGAATGAGTGAGAAATAAAAGGAGAAAATCCCACAAGAAGCCGCTTCGTTTTGTTTGTGTCACAAATTATTCGGTTATTAATTTTTTTTTTTTTGCTGGAAAAGAAATCGACCTCAAATAAGAACTAAGTGTTTGCGGCAAAAAATTATAGAATTTTTTTTTTGTAGATAAATTATCGAACCGAACAAAGATCAACACCTGCGAATTTTATTTAAATTAAATTTTATTTTTTTTCAATTTTAAACACCGAAAGTCAAATTTATTTCTGGTTTGACCATCATAATCATCATCAATGAATGTAAAAGAAGCACTTGGCACACTCTCGAACCTGTGTGAATATTGTTCAAATCAAAAAAAAAAAAAAAAACACCTACACCTATACACACAATGGAGATTTCAAATAACTTTCTTTCTTTCGCTCTCTCTGAATTCATTTTTGATTCAATATCGATTACACTTCAATTAGATCATTGCCGTTACAATGGGTTGAAGAAAAGAAAAAGAAAGAACCTGATATTTCTCTTTTCTAGGTTCCAGATTGAGAATGTGAATGTTGTTAAAGGAGAAGAAGAAGAAAACAAATCTCAGGTGAAATCGATCGATCGATCCATTGAACTTATCATCAATATCTATTACCCTTATTGCAATTCTCAATTTCTTTTTATTTTATTTGCTATTCAATAAAATTCATTTCTCACTCCTATATATATTTTGGTTTTGCTGTTATTTTGTACAAAATTGTTTGATTGGTATGTATGGTATTTCAATTGTTATGCATACAGCAGCAATCAATTGGTCGTTGGCCTTTCGTTTTGATGATTTTCCTGGCTTCTTCTTCTTCGGTCAAAGCAGACTGCGCGGTGCCAAATATTATTATGCATGAATGAATAACTGTGTGGCCCTGATTATGCTTTAGGGCAAATTTTCCCCATCATCATCATCATTCAGCACAGAAATATCGGGTGAATGAGAAAAAGATTTCAAATTCTTTTCATTTTCTTCTTCTTCTTTTTTTAAAAAAATGAAATTTATCTACATTGGACTTTGTAAGAAATTTGTAACCATTGAATGAATGAATGAAGAAAGAAAAAATTGCCAAGAAAATTTCCCTATTACATTCTCAATTAGATTGATAAAAAAAAAGTTATGTAACGCGTAATTTGTATTTCACATTTGAATATGAAAAGATTTTCACTCTCATTATATTCAATATATGGAGCTTTTTTTTGAAAGAAACCAGAAAAAAGAAATTCATTTAGATCGCGTGCTTGTATCCAATTATTCGGAGGTATTATCATCATCATCATCATCATCATCATTGAATAGGTAATAGGTATCTATCGAATCGATTGATTTTTGGTTGAAACTGCTTTGTTGTTACCATTAAAACGTTAAACATAATGATGATGATTGGTAAGAAGACGAAAATAAAAAACCGATCGATCTTATTGAATTCTGACATCTTATTTCCGATTAATGGAACTTTATTCATTCAATTCAATTCAATGAATTGTTGTTTCATATATGATCCATATCCGTTCATTATTTATTCGACCATAATTTCCGATTTGTATTCCAACAAACAAACGCACACGCAACCTCACATAAAAAATAAATAAACTACATTTTAATAGGAAATAAACATTGTTATCAGCTAAAGATGTTTTTTTTTGTTTCTGATTGTCTTCAAATTGAAATCTAATTTATTTTTGTTTCGAAAAAACAATGTTTTCCGAAAAAAAAGTTTTCGGAAACATTTTCGCAGATTTAATTGAATGAATTTTGTGGAGAGAGAGAGAGAGAGAGAGAGAGAAACATGTGTTCCGCATCCAATAATCGCGATAATCATGATTAGGATCTGTGTGTGTGTTTTTCACTTTTCAATTTTCGTTGACAAAATGATGAAAACATGGATATTTAAAAAACATGACTAATCCTCTTATAACCGTTGATTGGCTTATGTTGTTGATCACAAAGAATTCAGGTTCTAGACCAGCAACAACAACAACAACAACAAAAACGATATTTACAAACAATGGTTTGTATCCAAACTAAAACTAAAACTAAGCTAATTCTTATTATCATAATAATAAAAAAAAAAAATCATACACTTAATATATGTGTGTAATAAATTAGGATTCCACGATCCATAAACAGAAAATGATATTATAGGTGTTCACACATGGAAATATTAGTTGGAAATTAAAATCAAGACAAATTGAATTCATTTGATTTGATTTGATTTCTGTCCAAAAAAAAAATATTCACATTAAATAAGTATCATTGATGATTATTGATTACCATTTTGACTATTTGCGAAAAAAAACTGAAACATATTGGTTTTTTTCTTGCGCTATTTTAACACCGACAGATATTATCATCATTTATCATTTGATGATAATGATTTGTATTTGGATTTCTTTTTTTCTATTCTGATGTTTACAAATGATGAAATGATAGAGAAAAATTAAATAACATGAACGGATTAGTGACTGGTGAATACAACAATGATGATGATAATGATCACAAAATCATCAACCAAAAAAAAA
This sequence comes from Dermatophagoides pteronyssinus, assembly GCF_027571235.1. Taxonomy (NCBI): domain Eukaryota; kingdom Metazoa; phylum Arthropoda; class Arachnida; order Sarcoptiformes; family Pyroglyphidae; genus Dermatophagoides; species Dermatophagoides pteronyssinus. The sequence continues at coordinate 2,015,228 of NW_027461530.1, forward strand.
AAAAAATCTTATTTGGAAAAATTCTGTAATTGAAAAAAAAATAGACCCAATGCTGTGAGGGTTAATGATTTTTGAATGCAAATTATGCAATGAAAAAAAAACCCTATGAATTCTATATGTGTGTGTGTGTGTGTGTGTGTGTGTGTGTGATTACAAATGAACAAAAATCAATATTATTATCCTTTTTATAAACACATTATAAAGTTTAATCCAGAAAAAATTTGTAACTTTTATGCAAAAATTGAATGAAAACAAAAACGTTTGCATGCACGTGAACGGAAATCAAAATTTCGGTGTGTTTTTTCGTTTTCGTTTCGTGGGCTCTGTGGTTGTTGCTCACCTGGTATCCACAATTCGTTTCATCAATAGTATCATTTCCTTTCATATCATCATCATCATCATTATTGGAGGCGAACAATGTTTCAGAAAGAAAGAAAAAAAAATTTTAATTTCCGTTTTTTTTTGGGAAAATTTCCATCATTTCAGAGGAAATTTGGCTATGAAAATTCGAATCATTCAATTATCGATTATTGATTCATCGATAATCAAACGATAGAAATCTAAATGAATTTGAAAGCCAATGGAGTAGAGATAAAGAAAGAAAACTGTTCATTTTAGCATTAAAAGTCATCACGAATCTTCATCATTATTATTTAACCACGCATCATTTTTGACATTCAATATTCAATTAGCGAAATTGACTTTGTGCTATTCAAATCTTGAATTTAGCATAACAAGAGTGGAAAGATTGGAACCAACAACCAAACAAATGATTCCCTTGTCGACATTTATGTCGAATCAGATAAAATGAATTGTTGTTGTTTCGGGTGAATAATCGTTGATGAAACCAAAAAAAAAAAATGAAAAAAAGTAGAATATCAAACAAGCGAAAAAACTTAAATTTAATTTATTCATATTCATCATAGCTAATTTAACTGAATCAAAAAAAAAACTAAACTAATTTCCATAAAATTAAAATCTGGTCATGAAAAAAAAATAACTATCGTTCGTTCGTTGTTTGTTTGTTTGTTCTATCCATCATCGTTTAGATTTTGGTTTTTCAATGTTATGTTTCACTCTCTCGCACAAATCTTTCTGGTTTTTTTTTGGTTTGGTTGTTGCCAAAAACCAAAAACCCAAAATATGATGAAGGGCAAAGTTTGTGTTTAACTTTTTTTTCTGGAACAAACAGTATCGGTGGTGATGATGTTGAGGGGAGAGAGAGAGAGAAAAATTGAATTCGAGCCGACCAATTTTTTGTTTCAACAAACAGACGGCCAACCAACCATATATTGGCGATCAACAACAACAACAACAATCGATTGATTGGATTTATCGATATCTACGTTCTATATGGATATTTTGGTTTTTTTTTTTTTTTTTTTTGGTAAACGATGATGACGATATCAATTTGGTGGTGTGTTGTGTGTGTCGATATTTCAATCAACACACACACACACACAGTCAATATTTACAAATCAACCACGACGACGATGATGATGATGATGATGATGGAGCTTATCGGTCCAGTTTCTTTCTTTTTATTTTCATTATCGATCGATTGATTGATTGATTGATATGCGGCAAGCCTTATTTATATTAGTCAATGGTCTCTAGGTTTCCAGAATAATCGTTGTTGTTGTTGACGACGATGCTGTTGACGATAATAATAATGGTCAGCAATAAGGGGAAAAGTTTCAAAGATTTATTAGTTTGTAATTTTTCAATGTTAAAAAATGTCACATATGTTCACATTGACCGCTTTACTACGAAATTTGATTCGGAATGAAACAAATTGGGAAAAACGAGAATGAAAATCAAAAAAATTTTATTCAAAAATCAAATATGAATATGGAAACAAAATTTAATTAAATTAAAATGATTATGAGATGCTATGTAGAGAGAGAGATTGTTTTTCAAACAGCAATTTTTTTTCTGGTTTTCGATGGGCCCAAAATTTTTTTGTTTTGTTTTGTTTTTAATCATTTTTTTTCTGATGTTTGGATGCATGCATGATATTGGGTAAATATTGACGGACGTCGATACAGCAAAAAAAAATATCGATAAAAAAAATCGACAAGATGTTTGTTTGGTTAGTTAGTTAGTTTTTTGACTGTCGTTTCGTTTCGTTTTTCTTCTTTTGTAGAAAATCAAAAGATATGGAAGCCATGGTGAAATTATTACCACCACCAATGTTTTTTTTTCTTTTCATAATTTGATAATAGTTTTTTGCTGGTATTAAAACGAAGATTGATATCGATACCGATCGATCGATGTAGGATCGACGACCAATATTGTTGTTGATCTGAAATCGATGCCAAATAATTATGTTTTTTTTCCATCGATCGATCGTAAAATGATCAACCGGTTGATTAAGTTATTATTTGTTGTTGTTGTTGTTGTTAATTAAATTATTTATCAAAAGAAATTTTTTTCTTTTAATCAATGATAATTACCGTCTTGATGGCGCCATCAAATGTTTTTCTTTTACTCCATTCGGATAATTTGATTTCAACATCAGTGAATCTATAGAGACAAAAAGAATTTCCGATCAATTTGATTCAGAAAGAAGAAAAAATCAATGTGACATTCAAGAATTGGGACAACAACGACAACAAAAAAAAATTGTCAATTTTGAAGATCAGAAAAGAAATTCCTGTCCCATTTTTTTTATTATCGATGATCTTTGATTTACGTCAAAGCAAAACAACAACAACAGGTAATTTAATTTTGATTGATTGATAAACAACAAAAATTTCATCAAATTGACTTTGATCAACTCTGGATGATATGATAAATCAAGTGTTTTTTTTCCCATATCTATCTAAAAATAATTCTGAGAAAATAGCCAATCTGTTTTTCTTGCTTGTATCTTTTAGATATCAATCAAAAATCAACCATCAAAAATCATTCCAAATCATCAATTTTTTTTAGTTGGAATGAAATTTTAATTGATAATTTTTACTTACCTTTTAAGAAGCAAAAGAAAACTGTAAGTTTCTATGCCAATCGATAATTGATTATTATCATCAAAATTGACATTGCCGATCAATCAATCAATCAATCAATCATTAACGATGAATATTAAAATTGAAAAATCATTAATTATTTGTCTTTGTGGTTGATCAACAAAAAGATCGATGCGGACACGGGATTAATTTTGGATTAACCATTTTTAAAAAAAGTAAAAAAAATTTATGTTTTCCAGGTGATTTTCATTGGTATTTGTTCATCAAAATTAATAATAATCCTATCAATAAGACATTGAACTTGAAATGTTTTTTTGTTAACACTTTTACTTTCCAACAACCCTGCATTTCCGATCAATAAAAATCTGCATTTATTATAATAACAAATAACTGATCTAATGTCAACATACGATGAAGTGTACTCTTGAATTTCATCAACAACCATCATTATATTGAAGTATTATGAAAACATCGATCCTCGATCAATCAATCAATCAATCAATCAATCAATTATTTAATCCATTAAACCACGATTAATCAAAGATTCTATCTAATTATCATCTCATCATCATCATCATCATTGAAATTATATTTTAAAGTGTAATTTTAACAAATTTTATAGTGAAATTGAAAATTTATTTATAAATTGTGCAAAAAAAACAACAACAACAACAATAATGGAAAAATCATCAACAACCAATTCATCATCAACATCATCATCAACGATATTAGATGATTCAATCAAAAAACAATCCACTGATGATTATGATGATAATATCGATCGATCGAAAATTATTCATCATTCAACGAATGATGATAATAATGTTGTTGAAAATTTACCACAATCATCTTCATCATCATCACCGCAACTACCATTGCCAGCACCGGAGATTATTGAATCACTAAATCCAACAACTAATTGGAATTCTAGCGAAAATTATTGTCTTAATATTAATGATAATGAACAACAACAGCAACAACAACAACAACAACAACTAGATTCATATCCGCAAGTTTTTCCAAACAACAATAATTCGCTTTATAATCATCATCATCATCATCATAATAATGAACAAAATTTTCCAGATTTGATTGATTATTATCAACATTTTTATCTTAATCCTAATTATCATCATACACATCCTCATCATCCTCATCAAAATTATCCCGCAACATCCATAGTCAATGTTAATAATAATCATAATCATCATCATTCAAATAATTTAATTATGAATGGTAATTCTAATCAACAACAACAACAACAACATTATCATCATCCTCAAATACCAATTACAAATAATAATCAAATTTTGGAAAACAACAATAATTATCATATTACATCATTAGATTCAATAATTAATTATGAACAAATACAAAATCAGCAAAATATTTTAGATAATTCACCAACAGCAGCAGCATCCGCAGCAATAGCTTCCGCATCAGTTTTACAACAACAGCAATCATCATCAACAGCAGAAACCTTAATTTGTGATAATAATAATGATCCAGCAGCACCATTAGCACCATTAGTACAATTACAACCATCAACATTATCAATGGTGGATATTGAATTCGAAGGCAATCGGTATGTAAATTTTCTCTTTTTTTTAGTAGTAAAAAAAACCAACTATCATCACTATCATTTGATGAATATGATGATAATGGTGGTGATGAAGGAAAGAAATTTTCAAAAAAAAAGAATTGAAAACAAAATTGAATAAGAAGAGGTTTTCTTCAACCAACAAAACAATCCAAAATATCAATCGATCGATCGATCGATTACACAAACATTGTCATCAAACATTCAATTCGGGAAAAAAAATTGACTTTTATTATCAAACTTCTTCTCAAGAAAGCCCACATAATCTTCATTATTTGTGAACACCTGCAAATTTTAGAAGAAGAAAAAAATGTTCCAGATAAAAAACGAAGAAGAAGAAGCGAAAATACACTTCAATCCAATTGTCTTGTTGTTGTTGCTGTTGAAAATGATTTTTTATTTTTATATTTTGGTTGGAATGCAATGTCACAACGATGACCACCATTTACTACACTGAATTTTACTGACTTTTTTCACTGATATATAAAACGTTGTTTACACAATCCACAAAAAAAACATTCAGTTTTGAAAAATATCAATAAAAAACCAATCGATCCAAGAGAGAATGAAAATAAAAATCGAAGAATGAAATCAATTTTTTTTTTTTTGGAAAAAAAAATTTGGATCGATTAAACGATTTAAACGATCGAAAGAACCGAAGCAGTTCGAGATGGAAATCAAGAAAGCCAAATCAAAAGAATGGACCAAAAAAAATCCTTAACCTGTATATAAAAAAAAATAACACGTGTGTCATCTGACACCATCTTTTTTTTCTTCAAAAAAAGATCATCGTCATCATAATAATCATCATTTCTGTATGACACAAAAAAAAAGTCATTGAATAAAGGGAGAGAGTGAGCTAAATAAACAAACTTTTTTTTTCTACTGTATGAAAGGTAAGAGAGAAAAAGGAGGCAATTGACACCGTCAAATTACCCAAAATAATAATAATAAATCGGGTTGGTGGTGGTGGTGAAAGATTTATTGTTATTTGAAATCTTTTTTTTTGGATAATTCTTACAAACAAACAAACAAACATACAAACAAGCAAATTTCACTACCCACTACAATTTGACTTTTGACCTTTATTTGATTTGGAAATTTATCCTTATGGCCCTTTTGGTTGGAATTTTTGAATTCTTTTTGAAATTTTTTGCTGAACAAAATGAAGGTCAACATTGTTGAATGTTCATGTTTCCCGAAAAAAAATAATAATCCAATTTTGTTTCGGTTGTGTCAGATATTCCCATGTCATAATAATCAATGACTAAATGGTTAATTAATTAATTAACAAAACCCGACAAACTCGACTGCCAACAAAAAAAAAAAAAGAATGATTCCATTAATCATTTATGAATTTACCAGCCAAACAAAAAACAAAAGAAAATTAAATGATAACGAAACTACTGTAGAAACTTGGAAAAAAACGGGAAATTAACAACAGCAAAAATCATCATCACATCTATCTCTTATCGGTAGAGAAGCAAAACGCAAAAAAAAAATTCAATCAATTTTCAACCAAACTGAAACAACTCTTTTCTTTCTGGCGGGTCCAGTCGGTTTTAACTCTCATTAAACGAAAAATCATTTACATAATTTCAAAAAAAAAAAAAAAATCTAAAAACAAAGCTGATTATTAGCTGGAAAAACAAAAACTTTGAAATCAAAAAAAACATTATCATCATCATCATCATTGAATGAATTTCAACAAAAAAAAAAAGTTTACCATGTTTCAGGAACTATCTAAACACACACACACACACACACCACACATATTTCCGCATCAATAGATTAAATTTATGAAGAAAAAAACAATAGATTTGGTTGCGGTTATTAAACTAAAACCAAACACTAACAAATTTTTCCCTTGAATCGGATGTGGAAAAGAACTGTGAAAAAAGGGGATGAAAAACAAGTGTTAAAACAATGTGTGTGTGTGTGTGTGCAATGAGTGTTTGGCATGATTATGGTTGAATAGTTTAGTTTTACTGTTTAGTTACAGAATCCAGAATCCAGAATCTAGATGATGTTGATGGCTATATTTAGTAGGTTTATTGTTTTTGTTTCCTAATAGTTAGTTGTTGATGATGTTTTACAACTAACTAACTAAACTAACTGTACTAAATGACTAAAACAATAAAAACCGATTCTCATCGTCATCATCATCATAGAATCATCACAGAAATTGAATGAAGAGACCAACGTTGAAACAAAAACAACAAAAAAAAAGTTATCGTATTTGATATACACACTCGGCACGTTTCCGTTTTATTTTTCCTTTCGTTTAACACCGATCAACCAACATAGTGTTGTTTTGGTTAATGATTACATTTTGGATGTTACTTCTGTTGTTTTTAACACTCTCTATATTCTTGTGGATTTTATGATGATGATGATGATGATGGTTTTTGGGACGAAGAAATCAAGTCATTCACCTAGAAACAAAACAAAACAAAACCATTATCAACCACATACTGTATGTGTGTGTGTGTGTGTTGAACACACACACAAATTGACCCAAATGGAAATTAATTATAATCCGAAAAACAAACGCAAACACACAAATGTGTTTGTTTGTTTGTTTGTAATTTGATAAAGGAAACAATGAAAAAAAGATGATTATTGGATTTTTTTTTTTTTGGAGGGGGGGAGGAAAGTGTTATTTACAATTCGGTTGTTTTCAATAAAGTGTTAAAATGTCGTGTGTGTGTGTGCAAAAGCAAAAGTAGATGACCATCACAACACCATAATCACCAAATGTGCTGGATTCAAAGTTTCATTTTGTTTGGAAAGAGATTCAGATCAGATGTTTGTCATTGAGGCCAAGGTGTGTTAAAATTTTTGTAAATTTAAAAATTCAATTACCTATAAATAATCATTGTAATTTTAAAGTATTGCTTGTTGAGAAACGAAACTTTTCTTTCAAATTTTTTCAAAATCATAAATTATGATTAAAATCTTATTGAAGAAATTTTTTTTTTGACAAAAGGTGTGCTTCAAACTGAAGAAATTTCAAGTAAAAGTGGGAATTAAGAAGATTTGATCAAGAAATCATGTTCCAAAAGCTAAAAGAAATGAGGCCATTGAAACAAACTTTACTCGATGTAATGAAATAGAGGAATGAAAAATTCATGATCAGCTTCCGAAAATCATATGATGATGATTATGATGATGATCAATCAAGATCATCAAGTCAACAACAACAACAACAACAAAATGATTTTTTGGAAACTAAAGACCCTTGTGTTCATGATTGAATATTATTATTATCGATTAAATCGATCAATAGAGCCTAGTCTATAGATTGTCAAACAAAACAAAAACGTTTCAAAATGAATGAAAATTTTTGCCTTGCTTAATTCATTTATTACAAACAAACGAACAAACAACAACAAAAGCCAAAATTTTGATGACAATAGCCAACGAGAAAATTTTGGCTTACTATGTATTTGTTTGGTGGGCAAGAACAAAAAAAAGCTAAAATCAGGAAAAAAAACAACGGTTAATCCTCCGGTTATGATGAACAGAATCATTATTGTCATCATCATCATCATAATCAACTTTGCCCGTTTTGTTAGTTTGGTTCCACATAGTAATAATGTTGAAAAGCTTTTATTAAATGTATGTATGGTATGTGATTAATGATTCGTATCATGGAACAAAAACAAATGATATGTATGAAATGAAAACATTGAGGTGTTAATCATCATATACATCATATATGATTATGCTGGTTTGGTTAGTGAAACTGTTTAGTTGGTTATTCATTATTTCATTTCTGGATCAGAGGGGAAAAAAGATTTGTATTTCTTTTGCTCCACTGTGTGTATGATGCTCAAGCCTCTTTTTTTCTAGTCTAGGGTTTTTGAATCTATAGAACCCTAGAGAGAGCGGAAAAATTAATTTTTCTCTCTCGCCTTTTTCTTTTTTTTGCAATGTTGAGAGAGGTTTGTTGACTTTGTGTTATATATGTGAATAGTGGATGGTAGATGAATGAATGTCCATCATTGAAAAAACTAACAACTTTTTGCTGTTAACACTATGATGATAATCGGGTAATTTTTTTGGGATGTGCGCGCACGTTTATCAGTTTAAAAGTTTTTTCCCCCGTTGTTGTTGTTGTTGTTGATATAACTTATGAAACTTGAAGAATCCAGAATAACAAGAAAGAAGTGGATGCATTTTTCTGGTGGTTTTTCCCCCCTCTCTCTCTCTCTCTCTCTCTCTCTCTCTTCATCACCTCTTTTTTTTGTGGATGGATTGTATGTGTGGTTAGTAACACCCGATCCATATGAAAAAAAACCAAAGTGAAGCTCTGGGCCCAAGAAATTTTTCGTTTTTGAAGTATGCGCAACGCCAAAAGAAGAAGTGAAAAACCGAAAGCATTTTTGAAACTGTTTTTTTTTTTCTTCAAAAGAGGTGGGTTCTTCAATTCCATTGGATTGCTTGCTGTTGATTTTTTTTTTCGTAACTTGACTATACAATATTGAATTGGATTCACAAAAAAAAACTCTTACACCGCATACTCCAAACAAAATACAGCAAACAAACAAAAAAAAATCATATCGTTTTCACTTTAAGCTCCTATACAACTGGTCTCTATCTCTTGTCTTGAAGATTTTTTTTTCGCCATTCATTCATTCATTCATTTGAATGGCAAAAGAAGAAGATGAAAAAAAAGCCCCGATGAACAACCCTATTCGAAAGAAAAGTGGATTGACAATGGAAATAGAGAGAGAAGGAAACTAGAGCATTTCTCGATTTGAGAGTGCTCTTATGGTTTTTTTTTCTCGCATATATTCTTCATCATCATGGTTCTTCTTCTTCGTATACCACACTTATACACACACAAACATAAAAAACGCCATACCAAAATAAACCATTCGTCAATGGAAAAATAGATAAGTCCAACCTACTTTTTTGGTTATAAGGTTTCAACCTTTTTTTTCATCGTTGTTGTTGATTTGCTTGTTCAAACTTTCAATGCTTTCAATATTGGGATTTTGTGTGTCCACATAGATTGAAGTGTGTGTGTGTGGACACACACATAAAACTACTTCTCTTCTCTCTCTCGAATTGAATAACAAATTTTCATTCATTTTCAACTATCATCCCTTGTTGTTGATGTTGTTGTTTATTATCATTTTGAAGTGCGCCAGCGCCAATCTCAATCATTATCCCGAAAACAAAAATATAAAGAATATATTTTTACAAGAGGATTTCTTTTGGTTTCGGTGGTGGTAGTAGTAGCCAGGTACCACTACAGTTATGAAGATTTTTTTTCCTTTTGGTTGGTCGGTTGGTTGTTGATACATCATCTTATAAAGTGAAGTGAAGTAAAGTAACAACCCATTTTTTTTGGGTAATAAATTTTATCATTGAAAAAAAATCCAAGTTGCCGCCTATTTTTTTTTCTTTAACTTGTTCATAATAAGTGTGTGTTTGCTGGTTGTTTGTTTGTTTGTTTGATCATTGAAATTTTCAATTTCAAATGAAAATTATCAATTGGTAAAAACGAAATTCAATTGATATTTGAAGATTTACATCAATAACAGCGACGACGGCGACGACAAGCAAGCAAGATTTTATTCCAAAAGAAAATCCCTGATATTTCAACATTTTACAATCAAAATCTAAAGTTTTCAATAAAGGATTATCATTGACAAAACGACAAGTTGAAGGCCAAAAAGGAAATCAACCTTATTGAAAATTTTTTTCCAATCAATCTATGGAGATGTGTACTAAACCAATCGAAAATCAAGTATAATACCTACCTACCTACCTGCTTTTTCTTTATAAAGAATCAAGTCTATTGAGCTCCAGGAATACCATCACCACTTATAATCACCACTCATCATCATTCAAATACAAGTGTCATTGACAAATTTTGAAAATAAAATCCAATCGGATTAAGCCATCATCATCCAATTAGTTAAAAAGAAATTTTTTGATTGCAATTTTTTCTGCAAACAACCACAAACAACCATCATCATCATCATCAACGATTTATAACATGCGACAGAAGAAAAAAGATTAAAATAGATTTTTGTTATTTTTCTTTCATAAATTGTCAAATAGTACATCTCATCAAGCTTCTGTCATATATTTTTTCTCTTTTGTGTAATAAGTCGTTGATTATCGTCAACAAGAGATCCGGACAGCTGTAATTTCAAGTACATAATCATCATCATCCTGAAGATTATCCAATTTAGCCAAAAAAAACTATTTTATTTTGGATATTTTGAGAAAAAAATTCTTTTAATTAACCAATATTAGTCGTATCTAAACACTGCTACACCATACTGTCATTTGTTTGTTTGTCACCCAAATACACACACATCAAATCAAATCAATCAACAAATTATTCAAAGATAATACGAGAAAAAAACAAGCAAACAAGACGAACATAATGATTCAGAATACTACTGTTAATAATAATAAACGAGAATCATCACAATCACCATCATCACCATCATCGATATCATCATCACCACCATCAATATCACCATCCACAACATTAACATTACAACAACAAAGAAAAATGGAACAAATTGGTAAAAAACAACAAAAAGAATTATCATCATCAACGATGAATGAAAACAATGATTCAAAGAAATCATTACCAACACCATTATCATCAGCAGCAGCGACAATTACATCGCAATTACCATTGCCATTATCATCCACAACACATCCATTAACACCACAACAACAACAACAATTAATCATGTTGGCCGCACAAAAAGAAATTCAGGCATTCTATTTAGCACAACAACAACATCAACAAGAATTACTTTTGAAGACAAATGGAATTCTGGATTCTAAATCGAATCCGATTTCATCATCATCAATGTTAATCAATGGACCAATAACAAATCCTAATTTACAACAATCATCAATGGCAGCATTTATGGCACCATTTGTAAATTCAATATTGGCTAAAAATATTCTTAATAATCATAATCATCAAAATAAACTAACATCAACACCATCAACAATGTTGAAATTATTACCCGAATCTTATGATAATCATCATCATTTACTGAGAAAACAAAATATATCATCAGGATCAAGATCAAAAACACCGATAACAACAAGTCCTTCAACATCACCAAATAATACAAAAGAATCTAATTTACATAAACAAACAAGTACAAACAAATCAAACAGAATTAAACAAATGAAAACTAGTCCAAAACAAAAATCAACAACAACAACAAAAACATCGACAAAAACTGGTTTCAGTGTTTTAGATATTCTTGGTTCGAAAATTGATGATGATAATCATAATAATGATGATCAGAATAATGATGGTCAAAATGATGATGATGATGAGGACAAAGATCAACAATCACGTCCATCATCATCGATATCATTATTATCATCATCAACATCCACCACATCATCATCATCATCATCAAAATCTAATTTTAAAAATAACTAATAAAAATGATAATCAAAATCAGAATAATAATAATAATAAATCTTCTAAATTTAACAGTGATAGCGGAGGCGGCGATGGTGTTAATGAATCTTCAGCAACAGCAGCAACAACAACAACAACATCAACATCGACAACAACAATATCACCTGGTGAACAACAATCAAAAATACATTTAGTGCAATCAACAACAACATCATCCACATCATCATCATTATCACCATTATCATCATCAACAACAATTAATACCGAAACGAATAATCATGGTCCGAATCATCATCATCATCATCATCCGAATAATAATTTTTCAAATACAAATTCATCATTTTATTATAACTCGAATCCAATTGATCATGGATCATCATCATCGACAACAACAAATAATAATAATAATAATCAACAATATGCAGCATATAGTCGTTATTTTGCCGCTACTAATCATTCAAATCAAGAAACAAATATATTTCTAAATCCATCAGCATTTGGTCAATATTCATCTGCATTAGGTATGTGTTTTTTTTGCCCCCATTGATTTCAGTTTTGTCAGTTTTTCCAAATCAAATTCCAATCAAATAATCAAATGAAATTTGTCTTTTTTTTTACCTGTAAACTAAAAAAAGGTTCAGCATTACCAAATTATTTAAATCATCATTCATTAATGGATGGTTCATCATTGATTGGTTTACATTTATTAGATAATAATAATCATCAAAATCCTATTGGTAATCCGAATAATGCATTTATTGAAACAGGTCAAGAATCAGAATTAACAGCATCATATAAAAATTTAGCTGCAAATTATAATCATCATGGAAAATTTACCATTAATAATAATCGTCAATCAACTGGATCATCATCATTATTTTCACCAACCAATACAAATCGTACAAGTAATAATCAAAGTCCATATAATTCGGATGAAAATTTAAGTGTTACTGATAGTAATGATGATATGATTGATGATGATGATGTTGGTAGTGATCTAATTAGAAATGGTGATTCATCAAATAAATCATCTGATTATCATCATCATCATCATCATGGTCAAATGGACATGATTGGTGGCGGTGGAAATGTTCCACAAAAAAAACGTAAACGACGTGTATTATTTAGTAAAGCACAAACATTTGAATTAGAAAGAAGATTTCGACAACAACGTTATCTTTCCGCTCCGGAACGTGAACATTTAGCCAATATTATTCGATTAACACCTACGCAGGTAAAAATTTGGTTTCAGGTATGTTTTCTTTTTATCTATTTTCCTTTCGTAAGCATCTTTCTGCAGAAATGAATATGAATTGATTTTTTAAAAATATCCACATTTTTCATTTTCCAAAAATCATAGAATCATCGTTATAAAACAAAACGTGCAACACAGGAAAAAACAATGGAACATTCACATCATCATCATCATTCACATCATGATCAACAACAACAACAACAACAAACATCGATAATTTCAACCACGCAACAACAACAACAACAGCAGCCACCATCACATTTATCATCACATCATATTGGTGGAACGTCATCATCATCATCATCAAAACGTATATCACTTTCAGGATTAATTCGTGCTGGACAAGCTGAATCTAAATCAATAATGGCTACGGGTGGTGGTGCTGGTGGTGATCATCAGCATCATCATCATGGTTCTGGTAAAGATTTACTTATGACAAATGGATCAACAACAACAACAAATTCTACAGGAACAACAAATCCATTGATGGCAGCTGTACAATATGGATCAACAACAACAACAACATCAACATTATCATCAGCAACAACAACAACACCAACATCGACAATATCAAATAATGGACATTTACCATCACCATCAACATTTAATATGATGAGTGCTGCTGCAATGGCTGCTGTTGCAGCTAGTTATGGTCATCAACATCATCATCAACATCAACAACATCCACATCCACATCATTCAGGAACGCCAGCAACATCAAATCATCATCATCATCATCATCAACAATTAATGTCACAACATGCAGCAGCAGCTGCAGCATGGGGATCAGCAAGTTTATTCTGGAATAATTAATTCAGTTCAGACCAAAAAATCATTTTCAAAAAAACTTGGATGATTTTGAACAAAATGTACATATATGATATTCTCTGTTTTTTTTTTGTTTGCCAAAATTAGTTCATTTAGACCATTTCTTAATTTCATTTTTTTTTTTTCGTTTTTCGTTTGTTCATTCAATAAATTCAAATTAGTAAAACCTGTAAGTGGATTGAATTTTTTGAAAAAACGAAAATAAAAAATCATTTGTTATCCTTTGTTTTGAAATGATCGTTTCAAATTTCTTCAGTTTTTTGAATCGAATTGAAATAAAATATAATTCAAAATCTATTGAGAATTGAATAAATTTATTGTTGCTCAAAAATAAGATTAACTACTCGACTGAATCGACATTTTCCACCACCGCATTCAAATTGAAACTTTCAGCTGATGACAAATCGATCGATCGATTGATTGATAATAATGTTTTATTGCAGCAAACGACAGCAAATGAGAAAAAGCGGATAATTCAATTCCTCCTCCTTTCCATTTGATCGCTGCCTAATTAAGGAGTATTTTAATATCAATTTTTGAACCAGAAAAACCAGAAAAACTTCGAAAAAAAACCAGAAAAGATTAACAACCCCCAGAAAAAAACAACCGGTGTAAATAAATTGGCGTGTGTGTGTGTGTGTTTGTTGGATTTAAATATACATCACACACACACATGTTAACGGTTGTCATTCGAGCATATAAATATAAATAATTTAATCATCATCATCATCATCGACAACCAAAATTGACTACAAAACTGACACGTGTCAACCAGAAAAAAAAAATCCAAATGAGTTGGCGGTGGTGGTGGTGGTGAACACCCAATCCATTTTGGGTTCGGCTAGTTGAATCGGTTGGTCGGTCGGTCGACCGGTTGGACGACAATCCAGAATTTTTTGAATTCAAATTAGCTAGATTGCGTGATACATACAAAGTATTCTTGCAAAGTATTCAATATTCATCGTTGATATGAATGAATATATAATTAACAATCGACAAGATTCAATCCTACGTAAAAGCCACATTATTTACATGGATCATTTACATTATCTCATTGAATATTTTTTTTCCTGGTAATCAAAAATTATTAATCGGATCATCATCATCAACGATAACAAAAACAACAACAAATATCGATTTAATAAGTCGATGAAAAATGTGAAACCAACAATCATCATCATTATTGATATAAAACCACCAACAACAACAATAAAAATTGGGATTTAAACAAGAATAATTTAACAAAAAGAAGGAAGATTTTTTTTTTTGCTGATGTTGTTGTCGCTGGAATCTTCTCACGGTTCTGGTCTGGATTCATGGACGTTGATGACGATGATGATCCAGAAAATTATTTATTGTCAAAAAAAACCATCTGTCTGTGGGCCTTTTTTCGTTATTGTTATTGTTGTTGTTGTTGTAACATTTGAAATGATGAGCATTTGATTTTCCTATCCGTTTAGGAAATGAAAATAAGTAAAAGTTCAGAGAGAGAGAGAAAGTCAAAGGTCAGCCAAGTATGATAATTTATGCTTAAAAACATTTATTATATAACCAAACATGATGCTAGGAAAAAGAAGAAGAAGAAAAAAATATTTGAAAATCTCAGATAACATACACACACACACTTCAACAACAACCATATAGCTTAAATACATCGACACACAAAACACTGAAATCCAATGTTATTGACTATAATAAATTATCATTTAGGTTTGTATTTTCGGATTGGTTGAATGTTTATTTCTGTGCTGTGCTGATGAAATAAAGCAACAAAAATCAAACAACATCACTAATATTTTGTCAACAATAACATTTTTGAAAAATAAATTTTTCAATTTAAATTCGTTTACACGTATGATTTTTTATCATTATTGTTATTATCATCATATTAGCAGCAAACATTATTGCCATATTATAGCCATAAATATTCATTTCCATTCGATCCAATTATAATCCAAACACCAACAATAACAACAACAGTGACGACTATTTCAACACATCCGACTATGATGATGATAATCCCCAAAAAAAGTAAAAAAATCGAATTAATTTTTAAAAATAGAACCGGATATAGGAATCTAAAAAATGAATGAATGAATCATCATCATCGTTTAGTCGATTGAGAGTTGGTGAAAAACAAAAATTCAATAAATCAAACTCATCGTTCAGTGTTGTTGTTGTTGTTGTTGTTGATAAAATTAATTAATCAATATCAGTGACAACGACATTGATCTATATTTCTATGCTAGAAAATTCCGGAAATACTATGGTTCTATACAAAATGGAAAAGAATGAAAAAAAGAAAGAAACAGGATTTTAATATGATCCAAACGAAAAACTTTGAAAAAGATTGATCATTGTTGGCCAAAAGAGAGAGAGAGAGAGAGAGAGAGAGAGAGAGAGAGAGAGAGGGAGAGAGAGAGAGAGAAATTGAAAATCGATATTGTAATAGATAAAATGCCTGGCTTTTTTTTCATATTTGAATTGATTTTTGATCCAAACAACCAAACATTCTGTGAGACGTTAGTTTTTTTTTTTTGTTTCATTTTTTATTCGCCTTCATTCAAAAGCAGAAGAAACTATCGGTCAATTGTGTGTGTGTGATTGATTTTTTTAGTTGGGGGGTTTTAGTTTTTGGAACCAAGTGGAAAAAAGAGAGAGAATCATCACATAAATTTTGGACGAATATTACCATCATTTTTGTTTCATTATGATTCACAAATAGAGAGAGAAAGAGAGAAAGATAGGAAAGAAAAATCATTGATCCAAAAGACAAATATGGATTTAGTTTTTGTTGTGTTTGTTGTTTGTCCACCAATATCAATAAATCCTGTGTAATCTACTTAAATATGCTTTCCAAAAAAAAAAAGATTCTATGTATGTATGGTTCTTGGAATTGGATTGAGAGAATAGAAAGGGCCAGCCCTTCTGTAATGTTGATTTTTGGTTGATTTTCGCTATTCTCAATTCATTCATTCATTTGACAACTTAATTAAATCATGTGAAAAAAGTATGTAGAGAGCTTGTGAGTGAGTGGTAGAAAAAAAGTATATACAATTTGAACAACGCCAACGCCAAATTTTCAGTAAATATTATGAATCTTGATCTTTGTGGAACGAGAGAAACGAGAAAATCATGGCCAGTTGGTGGTGGTGGTGATGAGTCAAATAGCCAATGATAATTTTTTCTCTTTCTCCTGGTTGAGATTTGGATTTTTTTTCTGGTTTTCTGGTAGAAAAATGATCAATCAAACAAAAAAAATGAATTAATATTATCATCAACAACAAAAAAACGGATATTTGGGTGGAACAAAACAACAACAACAACAAAAAAAATGTATCGAGCTAATTTTTTCCACTAATAGTTACTTAGCCTAGTTACTTAGTTCATTTAGAAGATAACTATGAAAAGAAGAAGAAAAGTTTTCAGAAAGCAAGAAATTTCTCTGAAACAATGAAAAAAACGAATCCATTAATGTGTGGTGCGAAAATGATATGGTCGAGAGAGAGAGAGAGAGAGAGAGAGAGAGAGAGAGGTGTGAATAAGAATTGAATAAGACAGAAAAACCAAAAACCAAACAGCCATTTTTTCTGGTTTTGATCGTTTTTTTTCCTTCACACATTTTGGTCTGGTATCCCGGGATTCATTCATTCATTCATTCATTCATTGATTTACATTTATCAAAATGAAAATGAAATTTTCTCAATGGGTGTGAAGATAAAAAAAGAAAAAATTACGACAAAAAAAACAACAGAAAGCATAAAAGACAATTAGCTTAAATTTAGTGATTTGTTAGTGAAGAAAAAACAAAAACAACGAGAAGAATCAAAATGAAACAGAAATAGAAATGAACAATATGAAAAGAAGAAGAAGAAGAATTCCCGATTCTATTCTCGATTCTGTAAATATTTTCGACTGCAATTGACATCTAAATTTTCTTCTTTCTTTTTGTTTGTTGTTATTGTCGTCATTCGCTTAGTTTAGTTTAGTTTGGCTTGTTTAAAGCTATTTAAAAAAGAAAAAGGTTTCACAAATTGAATCATTTAGTTTTTTTTTTGACAGCATGTGGTCACCATTGGGTGGTGATGGTGGTGAATGTTTGATGATGTTCGCATGAAATCCTATATATTTGATTGGCCATTGTGCGATGTGTGGATAAAGCCAATTTAGTCCCGATTTAATTGTATATTGTTCAGGAAATATCAGGCCAGAAATGAAAACAGAAAAAAAAGAAAGAAAAGAAAAATCAATAGAGTCATGATCCAATTGTCATAAATCAGCGATTAAATGAGATAGAAAACATTACAGTTAACTGAATTCTGTTATTTTATTTTTTCATTAGTTAACCAAGAGAGAGAGAGAGAGAGAGAAAGCAAAAGTGATGCATATTGAATGACATTCAGAATTGAAAACCATAGTCAGTCAGTCAGTCAGTCAGTCACTTCATATTGAACATTTCGCAATGATAAAGAAGAACCGAAAATTCTCAATTACACGATTGATATGAAGGTTTTTCAGAACCAAAAACAAGAAAAAAAGAAAATTAATAACATTGATAAACTAGAATTTTGTTCGTTTGTTTGTTTGTTTGTTTATGTGAATAATAATAAAAGAATCCAAAGAATAAAGAATCTTATTTCCGTTGATTCTGTTTTGTTTTGTTTTGTTTTCATTGAATTGAATGGATCATCACCAGGAAAATGTGAATGATGTTTATGATGATTTTCTCTTTAAATATCAATTTTTTTTGCTTTCCAGAAATTAACAAAATGTTTTCCATTTCTGGTTGGTTGGTTTGGTTGATTGATTTATGCGGAATTAGATGACGAGGGAAAAAGAATCGTGCGATGATTGAATGCGTGCAACACGCGTTTTTTTCGTTGCAAAGTCAATCTTTGATCGATTTGTTTTCTGCTGCTGCTGCTGTTGTGGTTATTCAGGATGTTTCAAGTGAGCTCTAATCAATGTACAAAACATCAACAGAATTTAGAAAATCTATTATCAAAAATGAAAAGTTTTTTATTCTTTTAAAGTGGTCATTGAATAAATTCAAAACACAAAAACGCTGAACACTGACATAATCGATGTAATCGAAAACCAGACACGTGTTTTTGATTACACTATGTGGTGGATCATAATGAAGATGTTTTTTGATTTTGATTTTGATTACAATTCAAATTTCTCAATTTTTAAATGAATGAAAAAATCTTATCAATTTTCACATCAACATTGTTGTTGTTGAAGAGTTTTTTTTCTAGTTTTGTAAATTAAATTCTCATATTTTTTTTCGGTTTTGTTTTTTTTGTTGTAGTAAAAAAATACGAGAGTGATGCACGTGTTTAATGTTTTGGTGTTTATGTTTGATTTAACCATTTTCACCCATCAACCAATTCAATCTAAAAGATGCTTTGCCGGTCTCTAATAATTCGTAGTAAACGATACGGATATCCTTAGTCAGTTTCCATTCCCGGGACTATTTTGTTCGTTTTTTCATTTTGAAAGTCAAAAAATGAATTGAAATTTTCTTTGTTCTGGCAATTTCAGTTAGTCAGTCGATGAAAAAAAACCCAAAAGATTGAAATCATCAGCGATAAAATCTTTGAAAAAACACGAAAATATGACATCTAAGGTTAGGTCAAATGTTTCAAAGTCTCAAAATTTTATGTCATCAAATTTTAGATGAAACTAAAATGACATTTTTTTCTGGTTTGTAACAAAAATTCAATCAAGTGTCACTAATTCTCTGCTGTTGACAATGATGATGATAATAAAACTTTTTTTACAGACTGAATTCGGATAGAAAAAAAATAATATTAACTTCAACAATCGACAATAGGTCAAATTATCATATACAGTGTGACTGTGTGAATGAATGAATGAATGTTTGAATTGGTAAACCACACATCTTTTTCACACACACAAACACAAACACACCGACAATTAAACATCATATAGGTAAGGTAAGAAGGTAAGAAAAGGTAAGAAATGAAGAAATTTTACGCTTCGTTTTACCGTAACCAGGTATAAAGGACAAATAACTTTTAATAACTACAGTGGCCAACTTGCAAAGTTTTCCAAACAAAATCCACTGTCAAATGTGTGTATATTAGATACACTGGAAAAGCGAAAAATCATTCAACAAAAAAATGATAGGTTTTTTCATCAATTTTGTCGAGGATTTTTATTTTTTGTGGACAAAATTTGATTGAATATCAATTTCATTCAATCAATCATCACTTTCAAGAAAAAAAATAGGAATATCTTTATGAATCAAACAACAACATTACCGATTTTTGTCCAAAATTTTTCTAGAACTGGTCAATATTTCAACAACAATACATCCCATTATCGTTATCGTTAAAGTTGACCATATGTTCAACAAACAAACAAACAAGCAGAAGATGAAAAAATTTTCGATCAATTCAAAAATAAATATATTGAATATCAATGCAAACAACCAAACCAAACTAAACTAAATAACAAAACTGACTTCTGGAATTACCATTATTGAATTGAATGATTGAATGAATGAAAAAGGTGTTTGAAACATAGAGAGTTTATACGATATGGTGTTGTACAGTAGAGTTCATACGATATAGTGTAATTGTCACGCCTTTTGTTCAATGAATCGATCACAATTCGATCGATTCGGTTTTTTTTTATCGTGTGTTTTCGTGTTGATATTAGTTAGTTATTCATCAATTTACACCATCAAAAAGGCAATACTGGAAATACAGGGAGAAAATATAAACGGTTTCGGTTACACTGGGAAAAAACAATAAACAATAAACAATTGTAATATCGTTACACAAAGTTAAACGATCAAAAATGATTTCTTCTTTTTTTCCCCTTAACACACACACACATAGACACATCAAAAAAACAAATGGACCAAATAAAAGAGAACTAGAGAGTAACACTTATTATTCACGCCTACAAAATAAAATGAAAATAAAAAAAAAAATTCAACCAAACAATCAAACACCACTTCTCACCTTCTGACCTTTTATATTATGAAATACAGAAGAAAAGAATAAAGGTGACAAAAGCGAAAAAAACGCTCCTGTATCAGTGCTAGTGTGTTAATGAGATCAATTACACACCATTTAACAGTTCGTGGTAGTTCGTTTTTGTTATTATTATTATTATTGATTGTCATTGATGATGATGATGATGGTTAATATGGATGAATGGATGGATAGTTTAGGTAGGTAAAGATAGTGTGTGTATCTAAAATTTCTCTCTCTCTCTCCCCTCTCTCCCTCCCTGTGTCACACAATACAATTGAACAAAAGTGTAGAGTTGCCAAAAAAAAAAAATGTCGAAAAAGCAATCCAATTCAACTGAAAAACTTTTGCTTTTGGAACAATTGGATCAATTGCCCCATACACAATATAAAGGACCATTAAAGGTTGGAGAGAAAAAAAATGAAAAGAAATTGGCTTAGCAATGAATTGACAATGAATATAAAAAGAAAAAAATTTACGATCATCCATCCATCCAATTCAATTGTTGATGATCAGCAAAACATGGTAAACGATCAACAGTAGCAGCAGAAGCTTAACACCCCTGGATTGATGATGATAATAAAATGATAAACAACAGTAGTAACAACAACAATAACAACAACAAAAGTAACCTATGTGTGTTCCAAAAGAAAATCAAAACTGAAAATTTGTGAAAAAAAAGTTACCTTTTTTTCAAAAAAAATATTCAAATTTGTCGTCACTTTTTTCATTCATTCATTCATCTCATTTGCATATGAAACAATTGGATTTTTTCTTCTTTCTTTCTGATGTTGTTGTTTAACGATATTTATTATAATTTTTTTTTTGCCGCGGTATATAACCTGAATGAATGAATTATGAATAGATTTTCATCGGGTGAATTTCGTTGTTGTTGTTAATAGAATTAGCGAAACACACACAAAAATCATCATCAACATATCAATGATGAATGATTGTTAAGCCTATTTTTTCATGTTATTTTCAATCCCATGGAAAACAGAGAAAACAAAAGTTATAGGCAAAAATCATCATCATAATAAAAGAAAGAAAAAACACCGAATATAGTGAGTGTGTGTTAAGAAGAAATGGGCGAGATAATCCTACGATTTTTATTATAAAACATGATGATGAACAACACTCGATTTTTGTATGTGGGAAACATATGCATATTTCACATATGCACAGTTGAGAAAAAAAACACTTTTGGATCATCGAAAATGTTTTCGAATGAAGATTGAAATAAAGAGAGAGGAACTTGTTCAGATTTATGAGTGGCCAATCGTGTATCGATGGGGGGAGAGTGTTTGCTTGAAATAAAAGGGGGTGATGTTCGAATGATACATTCAAATTTTTTTTGGAAAAGATTTTTTGTTTAAAAAACACCGAAAACCGAAGATTTGTCGTCGAAAAATAATAAATTTTTTAAAACAGGATGCAGTTGGAAAATCCATGGAAATCATTCATTTCAAAATGATTGTATCGAATTATATGACCTACAAAAGTTTGATTTGACAATTTGTTGTTGTTGTTGTTGTTGTTATTTTGTTGAATAAAGATACTAATAATCATCTACAAAGGCTTAACAACAACTCTTCAAATATGAAAACCACAAAACTCGTCAATGTCAAATATGAATGAATAAAAAAACCGAAATTGACTTCCTGATCACAAACAGAAGAGAAAAGAAAATCTTGTTCACACATTGAATCATTTCAAGTGATGATCATGTTGATGATAAGTGTCCAATCATAAAAATGATTGTCAAGTATGTTTGGTGGTTGGTTAATCGGTGAGAGAATTACCAGGAAAAAAAGAAATTTTGTTTTTGAAATGAAAGAGTTTTTCATATTTTTTTTTGTTGTTGTTGTTATTGTGATTGTCAAAAATTCACCTAAAAAAATTGGGAAATTTTTGATTGAAATTTGTCACTTGTTATTATTATTATGATTTTTTCATTGTTGCGAAGAGAGAGAGAGAGAGTTGAATATCCAACAAGAAGAAATGACGATGACACTTTGAAATGGATATTGTTGTTGTTGTTGTTATTTTTTTCTCGTCCACAAAGAAAAAAAAATGAACAAGGTGTGTGGGCGATAAAGTTTTTGAAGAAAAGAATTGAATTGAATTGAAAATCATTTGTGTGCAGGTGTCACATTCAAATTGTTGTTCATTGGATTCAAAGATATTTTTTTCTTTCTTCTTTTACTTTGTTTTATTTCTTTTTTTTCATATGTTGCCAACAACGAAAAAACGGGATAAACAAACAAAAGTAAATTTGCCAGAAAAAAAATCCAATTGGTAAATAGATTCGGGGCCAAATAACGGGTTATTATTCACATCCATTATAAAATGATGTTTACATAGTGTCAATGGTTTTGACATCGAATACCGGGTCGGTCATTGAATTCAAACACTAAAAACCAATCCTTTGAAGTTTTTTTTTCTTTTCCCGAAATAACGCTTGATGATGATGATGACAACCATCGATGAACTGAACAACCACTGGACAAACCAACTGGTCAAACAAACATTAACACATATCGATCGTTTGACAATTTTTTTTCAGTTTACACAATGATCATATGGCTTTCTTCTGGTTAAATTATTCAGTGGTGTTTAGTTGTGTTCTTGGTAAAGATAATCTGATTAATTTTCTATTCAAAATGTTGGAATCTTTTCTGGTGATCAACAACCGAAAAGAATAATAAAATTGATGTGACAATTGACAGGCAGATAATTTTTTCATTTTGAATTGAAAAATTTCGACAAAATTGATCAAGGCTCAACGGATATAATTTGGAACGGTTTTTTCCGGAAAATTCAATTTCGATTACAGATCAGATATCCAGAAAAAAAAATGGCTTGTTGGTTTGACCAGAAATGAAAATCAATTAAATCTACATAGAATGGAAATGGAAATAGAAACATTCAATTCATGAACATAATGATTTTATGAACATTATGAAACTTACTTATTGATGAAAAAAAATAATGAAAAAAACCCAACCATATTATCATTCATCTCGTGTGTGTTGTGCAAGTTGAAAATCATTCGAACATTACCAATCGGAAATGAACAATATTGTCATCAAGCAACGATGATGATGATGCTAATGATGATACAATATATTCGTGTAATCGATAAACATTATCACCATGTTTATCGAGATTTTTTTGTTGTTTGTTTGCACCACCATTACCATTTATATATCGATATCATCATCATCATAATGATGATGATGATCGAACCACCACAGAAAAAAAAATAATATTGAATCAAATGGTTGACACGAGGCAATTCGTTTCAATTATTATTTTTTTGTTGCAAAAGTGATGAAAATGAATTCAATGATATTTTTTTTGAAGATAAAAATCATTATTTTTTTCTCATCAATTTTTGTTTTCATTTTGCTTTTTTCGTTGTTTGTTCTCGTTATGTTATTCTTTTTTCTTCAAATAAATCTGGTCATTAATAATTTGATTTCGTCGTCGTCGTCGTAGTCGTTGTCGAACTTCTTTGTTACGATAATATCGGTTTTTGGTGGTTGGAAAAGCGTGAAAAAAAATGTTGACATTTTCACTGCGTATGTTTTTTTTTCTTCAAAAAGATTCCACATTCTATTCAAATGATGATGATGATCAAGATTTTATCAAATATTAAAAAACCAAAAAAAAAACTTTCATATGTCAAACATCATTTAAAACGAGTTTTTTTTTTGCTTTGTTTCTTCCGCTTCTCTTCACCAACAACAAAAAAAAAAGAAGATGATTTTAGCCGAAACATTGAAGAAAATAGATGATATATTTACAAATCACTAATCATTTGATTGACATAGATGGATTTTATCAGCAAATTTAAAAAAACTTTTTTCAATGAAAAAATAACAAAATTGAAAATTGAAAATTCGAACAAAAAAAAAATCGAATGAACAGCGAAAGAATTCGAATCCTGCAAAAAAAAAAATCTTTATGCGATAGGACTGCCATCTTTTGGTGAGGAATCGAATCTTTTTCAGAATTGGTGAATTTTTTTTTCTTCTGTTTTTGTTTTCACAGAATTTTCATAAACTGACTCAAAAAAAATAATAAATCTTGTTGCCGTGAATCTTCGGTATCTGGTTTTTCTTTTTATTCGGTTTATTTTCATTTAAAAATTCAATGTGAAAATCAAATATTTGTTTACATTAATCGATGAATGAATTTGATTTCATCAAGAATTCTGCTGTGTGTGTGTGATTCTTATGTAAGAAAAAAAAACATTCGAAACTTCTGAACACCCCCATTGATTTTGATTGTTCGGAATTGTATCATTGAAATCTTTGATTCTATTTTTAAACATTTTCCAAAAGAAATTGTATTTTGTTTGATTAATTGATTGATTATGATAAAATATCAACAACAATTTCCAAAGTAAATCTTCATCAAAAATTTATTGTCTGCTATCCAAAAAATGATAATACTACTTGGTAGTAATGGGTAATTATCATTTATATTTTTTTCTCTAAAATGTTTGTTTAATTTTTTCTTTCGAAATTTTTCCTCCAATCCAAACACAAGATAACCAACAAACAAATATCAAATTTTGTCTGTAAAATTTTATCAATGGATTTTATTCGTGATTTATGGATTATTAATCATAATTGATGATGATAACAACACAGAGAAATAAATAAATACCATTTTTCCATCATCATCATCATCATCATTATCCATTATTTACGGAGTGCAACAACAAACCATTGATATTTTATCTTTTTGAAAAAAAGTGGTTTCCATTGATGGAAGAGTAAACACAATATAAATATTTTTGGACATTTTCATTATTCTATTCTATCCATTCAATCTTCGACAAAAAAAAATAACCATTATCATCCACCGCCGCCACCAATTGCAACAATAAAAACAAACTAACAACAACAATTACCACTCAAGCATCTCTCGTTGATTGTATAAACAGTACACAAAGGTTGGATTATTACCTATGCCAACGAAATGAGAAGAAGAAATAAAAAACCAAACAACCAACAACAACAATCATCATCATTATCAACATAAAAAGAGAACCATTAACCACTATCAGTTTTCCAACAAGTTAAACAGCAATACACGCAACATACCTGCAAAAAAAATAACACTGACAAATATTTGGATTTCACTGGTTGAATAACTAAAACAAGATTCTCTCACTTATTTTCGACTCGAATCAGTTGTGAAGAAGAAGAAGAAAAAGAAGGTTTTTTGATCCATAAACCATTCATTATTATTATTATTGTTATTATGTGAATGATGATGATGATTATGAAAATTATTCACATCATTCTTCTTCATTCATTCATTTGTTATTACCTGGTGATTTTAGGGTCATCATCTTAATTATAATCAGACAAAATGGCCACTAAAATTATTTGATATTCAACAACAACAACAATACCTCAATTCATTTTTTGATTCGATTCGATTCTCTCCTTCAACAACAACAACGACCAAAAGCAGCTTTATTTTCAAAACTTTTTGTTTCGGACATTTATTTCATCAACAAATCAATCTCATCATCCTCATCATCATGATGATTGTTTTGTTTCAAACTGAATGAATGAATTAAATACGACAAGGTATGTGACTAAATCTCATCAACATTTCACCATAACAACTTGTTTGTTATTTCATTTTCATTCTCTCTTTTTTTTGCTTCATTTGACATTAATAGTGATTTCTGGTTAGATATATTTATGTCATCGTCATCAATGTTTTAAAATTTTTTTCATGTTTTGCATTTCATCCAAATTCAAAAACATTCAAATTGAAAACAATTTACCTGCTACGTCACTGGATATTTAAAAAAATTTATCATTCAATTTGGTAATCATATCAAATATCGAATCATAATTTTTTTGATAAAACCAAACGCATGTATCAAATTTCAAAACGAAAAGACAGAAAAAAATCACAAAACTACAAATTGATTTGATTTGATCAAAAAAAGAACAAGCAAAGAGTTGTTCAAATTCATATCAACCATCATCATCAAATCAATGAAAACATTTGTATCGACATTCTCTAATTGATCAAATGATTATTGAAAACATTTGTTTTTCATCATCATCATCATCTTGCTTACAGATGCCATTTTTTTTCAATCATCAATCATTGATATTTGGAAATAACATTTAACATCATCATCATTGGAAGAAAAAAAAGTCGGTGTTTCGATTTTTTTTTCTGTTTAGTTTTTTGTTTCAGTTTTGTTGTTTATGTTTTAAATAATATCTTCTTCATCAGGATTTTTTTCCCCTTCTATTGTTGATGCTGCTATTTATATGATTTGTTTTTTTTGGTAGAAGAAAGTGAAAATTTCATTTCGCCCACCTTTGTGCCTTTTTTTTCTATCACACAGATTCCAATCAGATTTTTTTTCAATTCAGATTTAAAGTTTTGCACGTCATTATTATTCATGTGGAAGGATTGTTTAGATTCTGATCAATTCGAATGTGAACAAAATACTGATGATATTGATGGAAATCTATGAATCTTGTCAGAATAGCAATGAATTCTTGAAAATTTTAAAAATTCTGTAAAACAAATTAACGAAAAAATAATGCAGGGAATCAAATTCAAAACGAATAAACAACAATTTGATTTGAAAAAATCCTTATCAAAATTATTTGATTATAAACGTGATTGTTTTAGCCGATTACGTGCATTAAAATCTATTTGTGGTAAGTATTTTATGATGATTATTGTATACATTTTTGATAAAACTTTTCAATAATCATTTCATTTAGATGCAAAAGAAATTAAAGATGTTAAAGAAACATTCACCAGTAATTATTCTGTTATCTATTCTGTTTTTCATGAAACATTTGTCATATTGGATTCGGTTAAATTTAATGGACATCGAAAAAATACCACCGAAGATGATCGATTATTATTCTATATATTTGAAAAGATATTAATTCTTTTACCGGAAAAACTAGAAAAAAAATGGCAAATGAACAGTTTAATATTTATATTTCGAAAATGTTTACAACCAAACAATCTATTGCCTATTCGTTTGGAAGCGATGCGTTTATTTCTAATTTATTATCAAATTCTTGGTGAAATAAATGTTCGACAAAATCCACAGATTGAATTTCTTTATGCATCACTAATTCCTGGTATTGTTTTGAATGATACCATTTTAAACAATCAATATCTTGCCGAATCACCATTGATCGATCCGAATCAAATAAAATATTATGGTATTCGTCCATTTCCTATCGAACCTTTTATCATAAATATTGAACAATCATTAAGTTCATTGCATAGTAATTCATCATCATCATCTGGAACACATGCAAACAACATTAACAGCTATCCTAATTACGAATATAAACAATATACAAAAATATTCTTCACTCAACATTTATTAGATTTTTCAATATCACAATGTGCAAAAATTTATTGGCTTGATCATCGTGAACGTCGCCATCTTCGTGGATTTGAATTTCTTTTTTCATCGTTTGCTCGAATTTATTTGCCTTATATTTTTCCAGTATTGGCAGCAAAAAATCCTAATGAAAATGAATGGAATGATTTTACCATAAGGTTATTGATATCGATTTACCATCCACCGAATGAATTGCCTAAATTAAGAAGATTTCGTGACCATTATTCCAGTCAAAATGAACATGTGCCTTTTTTTCAAGCTGTCGTTATTCAATGGATAGCCAAATATTTACTGGGTAAAGAAGGTGCCAACAATTCAAACAATAGCCAAACGGCAACATTAACTCCTACAAATTCATTCACAGATTCATTTTCTAATAATTTGTCCAAATATTCAAATTCACAATCAAATTTGTTACATTCATCAAATAGTTTATTGTCACAATCATCATCATTATCTTTGTTTAATCAATCATCATCGAAAACTTTGTTAAACAATCAACAAAACACACCAACCAGTCCAACATTTGATTATGAAAGTGAATTATTTCGTTTATTATTAAATTCAAGAAGATTCTATGTTGATCTAATACTAAATCTTTTTCATCAATCATTTTTATGGCCATTTCATGAAGATCTTACTACAACAATGCGTGATGTGATCAAAGTATTTCGACAATGGATCTATAAAGAAATTGGTAGTCCATTGCCATTATTTTTAGCCGAACCTACAAATAATATTGGTAATTTAGCAAATTCACCCTTAAGTTCAAATCCGAATTTGATAATTTCATCACATTTATCAAGTAATGATGATAATGTATGTGCTGGTTATATGAATATGATGAATATATTTATTATGTCATCATCGAATGTATTCTTATTGGAAGTTCCATCCGAAATGGCTTCAATACTTGATAAACAAGTTGATGTTTCGAAACGGGTATTCAATATATATCGATATATGGTTATGAAAATCGAAATGGAACGAAGTGTTTGGGAAAATCTTGTTCAAGTATTGATTCGTGTTACCGAATGTATTATCAGTACAGAATTGCCAGCAAAACGTGATGATAATCTTGGTGGTCGTTTAGCACCAGCACTTTTTCAAACATTAGTTGTCACATGGATTAAAGCCAATCTTAACATACAGGTATCAAATCAACTTTGGGAACAATTTCATCAACTTGTTTCATCATTAACCAAATGGGAAGAATTGATCAGTGAATGGAGTAATACAATGTTTATTTTAAATCGTGTCATGTCACGTTATGTATTTCATATTAATCTTAATGAATTACCAATGGATAAAACAATTACTGATCGTAAACGTGAATTACGAAATAAACCTAGATTACATCATATTCGTAGTGTTAGTTCAGCACAGCAGTCACAACAACAGCAACAGCAGCAACAATCTAATGAAACGACAAAAATTAATCAAAATCAACCATTACATTCATCATCAAATCAAAATAACACCCACCATTATCAACAACAACAACAACAACAGCATCATGATCAAAATAGTCGAACATCCAATTATCCGGATTCCATGAAATGTGATTCATCTAAAGTTCCAGTTCAACGTTTGCTTAGCAATGATTCAACAAGTGATAATATTAATAGTTCTCGACAGCAACGAATTGGACGTCAACCAAAAATATCAACACCATTTTTATATTCAGTTTCAGTGAATCGTCATCGTGAATATCATAAAAATCAACTAATAAATCGATTTATAAAACGTAGCCTATCGGATAGTTGTCTGGTAATGACTGTACAACAATCATTATGTCCAATTCGTACACCAGCACAATCTAAAATTCCTTTTGGAAGACGTTCCTATAAATCATCATCGGCATCAGGAAATCGACAAAATTCAAAGAAAAATCGACATAGATCATCAATATTACGTAATAATAATCTACCAATGATTGATGATGAAATCGATGAAGAATTAACTATTGGTATTGGTGAAAATTTTGATTATCAACCGGATTATTATAATGATAATAGCTATAATGATATGTCCGAAGATATTGATGATACTATTTTAATGAACGAATACTATATGATAGATTATCTAAAAAGAAAAACTTTATTTCGATCATATTCTACAAACGATATTACTATTATGCATTCAGCACATCGTCACAATATTGTCCATCCTAATCATCATCATTATCATCAACATTCAGGTCAAACAAATGGATCTGATTCGATAGCTGATACATTGAGCTTAGGTGCATCATATATGGGTGCAGTTGGTGAATGTAATAGTTTGAAAGAAACACCATTAACATTTGATTCAACATCCGCGGCTTCTACTTGTAGTTCATCAATTACCGATCAACAAATGTCTTTTGGATCATCGGAAAGTGGTTCCGTTTCGAATAAACATTGTATAGATACGAATCCATTGTCTAACCGACCAGTATTATTGGGCGGACAATCTCGTGGATGGAATGCCGAAGCTGCCGCTATACTTTGGCGAAGAATGTTGGAAATACTTGGTGATCCTAATGATATCCCAGATCCTAATCTTCATCGAATGGCATTCGAATGTCTTGCAAAAATTACAGAAGATTTTACTAAAATTCGTGACAACATAACATATCTAAATGCTGCTTCTTCTCATCAATCGGGTGAAAATTCTGGCCAATTATTGGTTCCATCATTACATTATTATACCTCATGGTTATTTCGGGCAACAACATTACCTCAAGAATATAAATCTGGTCGACTTTTAGCATATAAATTACTTTGCATGATTGCCATGTATCGTTCGGAACAGGAATTAAGTAAAGAATTTTTGATTCTTTTCTATTTAGCATTGAAACGTGCTATTTTATCTTATGAAATGGTATAATCAATCACAAATTATAATTAATTCAATTTGCTAAAATGTACAAAATTTTTGTTTTCTAATCTATAGGATTTAATCAATATCATTATCAAATATTGTGGATCGAAATTTTTTTCCGCTGCACTTTGGGGATCTTCCTGTTTATTGTTTCATTTTGTTAGCGCAGCTAATGTTGTCATCGGTTCACCCGAAGTTAAAACGGTAATTAATTTGTACAAAATCATTTTAGTTTTGCTATAATTTACAAAAAAAAAAAAATATTGTTCAAAATAGTATCCACGTATCGAATCACTACAATTACTTGGATCATTGATTGGATTTTTTGATGTATTTAGCAATGTACTTTGTCTTCGAATGTCCACTGATACACTTAGTCTTGAACCATATACTGATCTTAAGGTTTGCTATTTACAGGACAAATTCCTTAATCAAAAAAAAAACTAATCTATTTCAATAACAACAAAAAAAACTTTTATAGGATCATGTAATTGAAATATTAATTGGTGCAAGTAAACGAGAACAAACAGGATTAGGACGTGTCATATCATTTTGTAGTCTTGGTATATTTTTATATCGAGAATTCATAAAAGGATCCGAATTTAATCGTATCAAAGATATTATAAACATTTTAGTTGCTGGAACAAGGGTAAGTTATTGATTATGATGTTTTTTTTTGCTTTGAACAAAATCAATTTGTTTTTCAATTGCCTGTGAATTATCTCTCTCTCGATTCTCAATCAATCACATATATGGTCATGGTGGTGTCGGATACAAAATTTCTTCCTTTATAATTATCCCTGTTTTTTTAATATTTCTTTGTTATATTTCTTTTTGAATGTGCATGCTTGATTTGAAATTAATTTTTATTTTTTGTTTAATTTTTTTTTCGTGTATCAATCTTGAATGATGATGATGATACATATTTGTTTGCTGTTTGATGATTTGATTCATTTTTTTCGTTTGCTCGTTGAATGATAAATAACCTATTCAAAACCAAAACAAAAAACACTAACTAAGATATCGGTTAAACGAGCCAAATCGGCCGCTTCACCAACACGACCAATAACGCCAATTAATGTTGCCGACGCCACCAACACCACGATCAACACGGCTGCTACTGCTGCTTTCAATAGCCAAACGGCTGATAATTCGAAGGTATAAACCATACGAATTCAATGTCTATATTTGAGAATTATCTGCCCAGAAAAAAAATAATTTCAATCAAATTTATATGAAAAAATTAGATTAGAATTTTTAAAAAAATATTTTCTCATGTTTCTTTTTCTTCACTATAATTTAGTTTAATAATCGTTTAATTTGTCGAGTTGCTTGTGACATGTTACGATTGATAGCTGATCATTCACATTATCTGATGAACAAACATCCAGATCTAGCCAGACGTATAATCGAAGGTCTTTGCTATACATTCGAGCTTCATATCGATGTTATCAAACAGAAAACTTTGTTGAAAGATTTCAAAAATGTAAGTAGTTTTATTTTTTGTGATTCATTTTTCTAATATGCAAAATTTTTTAATTTTTTTTTAGCTTTTGCTTTGTATCATGTTTTGTCTTTCACATTGGTGTATGTCGGTTAGCAAAGATTTTCTTTTGAATACATTCGTATCCGACGATTATCCGGGAAAAATTTTACAATCAAACGAAAACGATAATCGAAAATATTCAGATGAATCATCAAAAAATCAAATTAAACCATGTTTACTTGATTTGGTCATTTCCTTATATGTTTCCATAGTGAATCTGGATCACGTTGCATTGGTTAAAAATCA
This sequence comes from Dermatophagoides pteronyssinus, assembly GCF_027571235.1. NCBI lineage: Eukaryota > Metazoa > Arthropoda > Arachnida > Sarcoptiformes > Pyroglyphidae > Dermatophagoides > Dermatophagoides pteronyssinus. The sequence goes on from NW_027461530.1 coordinate 2,048,396, forward strand.
ATCATTAAATTCTCCAACTTCAGAAGCATTGAAAAATTCACCACAAGTAGGTGATATGGAAACAATGGATTATACTATTATGAATTCGTCAAATTCATTTAAAAATGAAGATATGTTAACTGCTGCTATGAGCGATCGTCATCATGGTCTAACATCATCGTTTGATCAGCAAATTGAAAATGCTTCTACATTGAAAAAAGCAGCTCATCTAATTTTATTACATTTTATGAATTTTATGGGTCATTTTCCATTGCCTAAATTACGAACAGCATCATTAAGTGCATTGATTAATGAAAATGATGATAATCCGTATGTTTCATCCGCACAATGTGACAAAGTTGATTATGAATCTCTCAACGCTCCAAATGTACTTGTGTTCACTATTAATGATACTTGTTTGATGTCATTTGTTGAATTACCTATCGAAGCATTTGATTCTTCCATATGGACAAAACTTTTATCATCCGCCTCAACTGATACATTCAATTTGTTACCCGCCAAACCGATTCGTATAATTATACGTAATGTTTTGGGCAAATTTGCATGGGATTCAATAATGCTTGCATCACCATTAGTTCCTGATAGAAATTCTATTAGTCGTCCATTAAGTTCATTAGCGAGCGATCAATCAGCTAAATCAACAAGTCCAGATTTGGCTGATGAAGAAGATGAAAAAGCAATGAATTGTTACAAGAATTCTCTGGCCAAAGATAGCCTTGAGCTTTTAGTGAATTCAATATATGAAACCACTCCTGAATGTCGTCCAAAAGTTTCGGTAACAAATGATGATTTTTTACATTCATTAAATCAAATGCCTGAAGCAGTTGATACATTAGCATTGTTAATTAATCAACATTTCCAAGAATCTCAATTTAATGAAGATCCAGAATTTAATAATCGTCATTATAGAGCCAATCAAGATCAATCATCACCCGACATCGTATCGATCGGTAATAATGATGCCGATTCTTCAAACGATTCAAGTTGTACTGATCTTTTGGATCCGGTCAAAGCTTTTCAATATTGTCGACAAACAATTGAACAATTTGGATTCCTTTCATGGGAAAAACGTAAACAAATTGAATTGTTATCGAAAAGTCAATCAACTGTTCGTGAATTACGTCATTTAGACAATCAACAATTTCGTGATCAACATAAGATTGCCGTCATTTATGTGGGTCCTGGCCAAGAGACACGTGAAAGTATACTACTTAACAAATCTGGAAGTCGAGCTTTTGAAGAATTTGTCTCTCGACTTGGTTGGGAAGTTAACCTAGCTACTCATGCTGGTTTCATGGGTGGTTTACAATCCAATCTAAGTACTGGATTAACGGCACCATATTATGCTGATTCATTCAATGAAGTTATATTTCATGTTTCTACTCGTCTTGAACCAGTCAATAATGAATTTAATGGAAATGCTAGTCAACAACCATCGATTGACAAACAATTGATGAATATGAAAATGAGACATTTAGGAAACGATGAAATACATATTGTTTGGTCAGAACATTATAAAGAATATCGACGAAGTATATTAGCTACTGAATTCGGTGATGTTTTGATTGTTATTTATCCTTTGCCTGCAAACACATTTCCAAATTTATTTCGAATTCAGATAATGCGTAAAGCAGAAGTTCCATTTTTTGGACCTCTTTTTCATGGTGCTGTCGTACATCGTGATGAATTGACCGGTCTAGTAAGAGCGACTGCCATTAATGCATCACGTGGAAAACGTTTAAATATGGATGAATATAAACCATATTTTGAAACTCGTTATGATACTATTAAAAACTTGGTCACCAAATATAAAGATCCTACGATTTTTGAAGAATTTGCTAATCGTATCTACGCTCCACGTTATGATCTGTTACATAGTGAAAAACTTTATGCAACATATGATCTAACAAAATTGATGGATTCTGGTTTTATAACATTGGAAGACTTTATTCAATGTACAATGCAACCGAATCAATCATTTGCATCAATTCCATCAACACCTCATTCGATGACAAATGAGCCTACTTCACCAGCATCCTCAACAATGTCATCGGAAATCTCATTTAGTCAACAACAATATCAATCAAGAACACCGCAATCACCTTCAATACAATCACCATCGGTGATGGATTCTCCAACATCAATGATGATGCCATTCAAAATGACAACAGTTTCTGGTCATCATCCTGTTCCTACTTCCGCATCATCAAATAGTTCGGGAACTTCATTACGAGGATTACGACCAAATAGTCGAAGTTCATTTAAATAATGAATATTTTAATTATTATTATATTTTGTAATAAAAAAAAATGAATAAAAATAATTTTATATGATACACAAGTGAATGAAAATGAAAATTTATTAAACATTCTGATATGACACTCTGTCATCAAATGAAATGAAATGTATATAAACAAAAAAAAAGATGGTTATGGAAAAAAATTTCAATAAAATTTTTTTATTACTTAATAATTTGCTCCAATTTCCAAGCTATTCGATAGGAATCTATTCAACATATTTCTTACATGATCAAGATCACATCGTATAATTTGCCTAGAGGTAATATTAATCTCAACATGAGCATCGTTATCAATTTTGAATGCTAAAAGTTTTTCAACTTTAGGAACATCGTCTGTCATCATTGTTTTTGAATCATGTTTCACCGTACTAACAACAAAATCTTCTTCTTGTAATGAAAACATTTCTCTTAATGAATCGATTAAAAGATTAGTGAATAGTAACTCTTTAGCTTGTGATGAAATTGTTTTGGTGGATGGATAAAATTTCTTTACACGTTGATCATCTGATACCGTGTCGACATCCATCTTTTTGTCACTAGTCAATGATGATATTTCTTCATTTTTTATCGTTGCTTTCAATAATGATGCTATTAATGTATCGGCATACATATCTGATTCCGGTGATGAAATCCAATCAAGTACAACGAATTTTTTTTGTACATTAATCGTTGCTTGTATTTGATCGAAAACTTTAACTGAACAATCAGATATTCGTTCCAGATGATATCCTTGAAATGCATCAAGCATTTGATCATAATCACCTTCAAATGGAACAGTTAAACATTGTGAAATAGTACTCATTACCATATCCGTATATTTGTTTAGATCAGATGGTGCTAATAAATGATAGCTAAAATTACGTTTTACTAATATTCCTGAAAGACGTAGACCGGCTGTAGGTTTTGTTACCGCTAAATTTCCCATTACTTTAGCAATTTTTTCACCACGGAAATGTAATTCCAATGTAACTGTATTTTGTGGATTATGAAATTCGGGTGGATTTTCCTGATCTTCGTATTCACGAATTAAAGCCGATTTTAGTCGATTCATTTCATTTGCTTCACCATGAACCAACATTATGTGCGGTGGTCGAAGTGCTCGAATAAATTCACTTGTTTGCTTATAATCAGTATGAGCAGAAAAAGAAATGTATTCAATTTGACATTTTCTTTGCAATTTTTGTCCACTCATTGCAACAATTTCTTCCGGTTCGGATAAAATCTGTTTGGCCAATGTACCTTCCACACAATAACCGGCAATGATACAACAATTTCTTCGGTCACTGCACCAACTTTCAAACAGTTCACGTGATAATCCTGATTGCATCATACCAGGTGTTGCCATTACAACACACGGACCAATTTCATCCATATCCAAATGTGCTTTTGATTTTAGATTCGAAATATGTTTAAATACGAATGGATTATTGATGGCAATTTGTCGTTTGATTCGATTGTTCATGGCATTAATGTATGTTTGATAAACAGACATACATTTCTTAGCCAACGATGATGCATAATAAATAGGGTATTCATGTAGTTCAGGATGTTGTGCCCAATATTCATCCAATATGAGCAATAATTCTTGTGCACGACCTAATGCAAATACGGGTATCAGGCATTTGCCACCTCGTGTAACAGTATCATAAACAATGCCAGTAAATCTAGCTTCTCTTTCTTCTCTTTTTTCATGAATATGCGTTCCGTATGTTGATTCGATAATAAGAATATCAGGTTTGATGGCAGGAATTTCAGCTGACATAAGATGACGATCTTCTTGACGTGAAAAATCACCCGTATAAAGAATTTTTACACCAGCTATTTCAATCATAAACATTGCAGCACCTAAAACATGGCCAGCATTATAACACCAAAATCGTACACCGGCAATCTCTTTTTCTTCATGAAAATTTATTGTTTCAATTTTATCCATTGATTGTTCAAGATCTTGTTCAGTATAAAGCATCTGTTCAGCCGATATGTTGGAAACTTTTATACAATCAGCCAATAACCAACGATAAATAGCTTTTGTTGCATGCGTCATGAAACATCGTCCTTTGAATGTCGTTTTCTGTAGAAACCACGGTAAAGCTCCACAATGATCCAAATGAAAATGTGATATCAGCAAAAGATCAATCTCTTCGGGATCGATGAGATCGACAAATGGCAAAGCATCCATACCATTAAGACCAGGATGAATACCACAATCAAGTAGAATTTTTTTGCCTTTAAATTCCATATATATACAACTTCGACCAACTTCTTGTCCGGCACCAAGTGGTCGAAGACGTAAAATATCACTATCGATTTCGATCGTACCTTCTTCACGTGCATCAACAATTATCGGTTCCATTATGATTTATTTTTGTTAATTGTTGTTTTTAAAAATCAATTTAACTAAACATCAAAAAACAAAACATGTGACAAATAAACAGACAGATCATACTCTTTCGAATGACAAATTCATACTTGATCAATTCCAAAAAATGTTTAACTTTCATCGTATAAAAACCAACAGGTGAATTTGAATTTTTTTTGTAATTTTTTTTTGTAAATTTTTAATTTATTGAAATTATTATTGACTAAATAAAAAAAAATATTTGAAATAATCATTTATATATACAATTTTACAAGGTAAACATTGATGATCACATAAAATATTGCATATTTTTTTTCGTTTTCTTCTCATTCGTTTTATATCACAAAACTTTGTTTGGTTATTTATCGATTTATGTATAATTCGGCAAAATATTACTAATATGAATAAAACCTAATTTTAAAATTTTTAAACAGAAATCATATATGGTTGTTTATGATTATCGGCAGTTTTTGTTTGTATAGATGCACGACGATCTAATCGTAATGACCATGAATTTAAAAGATAAAGTGTTATTATAACCAATATGAATAACATTAGTCCAAGAAACAAAATGGCATTTTTATCAATCAATTTTTCATTTGAATTTGATGCGGTTGTTGTTGTTGTTGAATTATTTTCCCCGTTGATGCTGATTTCATTCGATGATTCTAATGGAATTGGATAAACGCGCATCAGAATTTTCGGTGGTCCTTCATCATCATCATCATCATCGTCATCAATATTTTTTGAAGGGTTATTATTAGTATTTCTATCCAAAACAATAAACGAATCAAATGATTTATTATTATGAAAATTATTATTATTATTATTATTAAATGGAAATAAACGTTTTAGATTTTCAATTTCATTTTGTAATATTAATTTTGCTGATGTTTGATTTAAACGTTCTAAAAAATTCCAATCAACATGTGGAACATATTTGATTTGTTGATTATGGACATTGTTGGTTGTTTGTTGATCAACAAAATTTGAAATAGAATGATTGATTCGAAGCAAAATGATGACAAACATCGTAATCAATGTAGAATAATTGATGTAAACAAAAGACATGATGATTCAACAAGTAACAAAAAAAAATTTCACAAAATGAATCACGAAAAATCACCAAAAAAGTATTAAGCTGCTGCGACGACGATTATGATGATCGGTTGTGATCAATAATTTTGAAAAATTTCTTTCCGTTTTTTTTTGTTGATTATCATTCACGTTTCTTATATTACACCAAAGATTTGTAAATTTTCTTTTCTTCGTAATGAAAAATGATATGATTTTTTTTTGTTGCTGTAGATTTTCAGCTACGTATCGAGTTTTTTTGTATCATTGAAAAAAGTATACAATAATCAATTTGATCATCAATAATTGAAAACGATGATGATGATTAAAACGCGTGCAAAATTCAATGATGAATATCAATGATTTTTCATGGATCATTTGATTAATTAATTCAGATTTTCAATGATTCATCATTATGACGAGATGGTGATCAATGTATGATTGAAAGAGAAAGTATGAAAATGAAATGAAATAAGAAAAACTGTGAAAAATAAACTTAGTTTCATCAACACACGAAGGAACACACAAAGAAAAGATCAATAAATTTTTTTTTGAGATCGACGATCTTTGTACTTTGATTTGGAGTTTTTTGATTTATTTTGTTTTCAACAAACAAAATTTTCATTTCAGAAACAGCAAAACCAAAACCAAAACTGAAAAAAATGACAATATTTCTCGATGATCAAAATGGTGTTTGGTGCGGAAGAATTTTTTATTTTTCTTCACACTTTCTCTCTCTCTCATCAATAATCATCATCGATATACGAAGAAGAAATCACTTTACAGTCCGAATCGACAAAATCAATTTTTTTTCTTTCGAAAATCGATTTGTTTGTTGCTATTTGACAAACACTTGTTGATGTTGGCAATTTTTTCTGTTATCTGTCAACGAAAAATCAATGTACTATCGACGATAATGATGATATTTCATTTTTTTTGTTCAGTTCAGTTGTTGGATAATTTAGAAATTCTTACAAATTATTTTTCGTGTTATCATCATCATAATCATCATAATAATAAATAAACAACGTGTTTATCATCAGTAGTTTCTTTTTTTTTTATAAAAAAAAGAGAGAAATTTGTTGTTGATGATAAAAGAAAATGAAAATGAGATTGTGTAATGATATACACAGTCACTGTAATCAAGAGAGAGAGAGATTTTATAATATCAGGAAAACAAATGAAAAGATAAAACCTAGCAAGCTAACTGAACATTTGAATTTTTTTATTTACAAAAATGTATTTTAACCACATTTGATTATCAACATAGCTTTAAGCTATGCTTGATGATAATCATAATCCATATTTAGGATATGATATGATAGGAAGATGGGATATGATAGGATTTTATTGGTCTGTTTGCTTGATTGTTTGATTTACCGATAAATGTTTGTGTGTATTGTGTTTATATATGCGGTTTTCAAACTGCAAACAAAACAAAACAAAACTTCGAGCTTTAATAAAGGAAAACAAAAAAAAACCGGAAACAAAGTTTTTCATCAACAAATAAAAATGGTTAAAAATCGTCGATGATGATGTTTTTGGATCAATTTTTTTGATTTCCCGTTTTTTTCCATCGTTTTTGTTGTTGAGAAAAATCAAATGATTACGTAATGATGATGACGTCATCGTCGAAATTATTTCAAGAATTTCTTTTCTTTCGCTATATATAAATCTCAATCCATGGAAAACAACAAAAGTTTATCGATCGTAATTGTGTTTAATATATGGAACATTTTAACCGAATTAATGGATCATCATCATCATCGACGACGACCGAAAAGTGGAAAAACAAAAAACCGCAAAATAGATTCTGCAGAAAAATGGTGAGAAACGACCATGACGACAAACAAATGATGATGATTGAATCCTCTCTCTCCTCCGCAAATAACCTACCTTATGAATCGATATTATATTTTTTTTTGATATTAAAATGAACATGATCGGTAAAGCAAGAAAATAAAATCGGTTTTTCTTTTTATACCAGACAGCAGCACCTGATGTTGGTTGTTTTTGTTGTTGTTGTTAGCTTTTTTGTTGTTGTTGTTGTTTAGCTTTGTTTAGCCATTTGAGAACAAGCCTCAAACAACAACAATATACAGGTTGGTCTCGATTAGATCTTTGTTTTTGAGATTGTTATTTACCTTAAAACTTGGATAATTTTTTAAAGTTTTACAAACAAAAAGGTATGCAATATTGTTGATGTACCTTTGAGAACGAAAAATTCATAATTCTTACCTGAAGAATTCATTGAGCAAAAATTGTTGTTGTTGTCGTTAAGCTGCTCATTTTTGTTGTTTTCGAAAAAAAATCAAAACTTTTTTGTTTTGTTTTGATGAGTGGTGTGTTTTCGTTGTTTGTTTTTGATAAACTTAAAATAACTTTTACACTGAATAAACTGATTAATCAAGTGTGAGCCATTTGTTGTTTTCGATTTTTTTTCATTCAATAAATCTGAATTTCTCTTTCTTTTGCAGAAATATTGTGGTGATTGTCAAATCGAAATCATCATTGTCAATTTCGAATGAAATAGAAAAACGAATCAGTGAATTCGAACACAAAAACGTTCGATTTTTTTTTGTGGAATTCGAATCATTTCATTTTTTCATTGGCGTTTTTTTTTCATTCTCCCGATAAATTATTAATTTTCCCGATCTGATTTGATTGGATTTTTCATTTGATTCATTCATTTGATTCATCCGATTTATCACCATCATCATCATCAACATTGATTACAATTTTAAAGAATAAACAACTTTCATCAATCATTTTTTTTGGTGCAATATTTTCCGCAACAACGAAAAAATCCATCATCAAATTATACTCATTTGTTTTCCATCCGATTCATTTAGGTTTTATAAATTTTTTTCCTTGTTTAAAATTATCTCTGTGTATGTGTGTGAAAATATTCATCATCAAGAATTTCATACAACAACAACAAAAATAATCGATAAATTGTGGCATGTATAATTCAATTTGAACAAAAAAATTTTTTTCTAAAAAAAAAGTTTCATTTTAATAGATTCTATTCGAGTTTCATCATTATCATCAAATTCTGAAACAGAAATTCATTCCCCCCACCAATCTACGACGTCATTTTTTGAAATTGATAATTTAATTAGTATCGAAGCCCGGTAATGTTTGCTATTTTCATAGAATAATTTTGTAATCAATCAATTTTTCATTCCGAAAAAAAGGTCCATTATTATTTGATTGAAATACCATCATCAATTCGAACAAAACAAAAAAAAGAAACAGTATCGAATCAGAAGAATTTTGAAAAAAACATTTTTAGGTAAGAAATTAATTTCTTTTGTTGCAAATTCTGTTGAAATGTTTGTTTGTCCAACATGAATTGATTATCTTTTCTGCCGTATTTTCAGTCTACCTTTTTTTTGATTAATACATCTTTTGTTAGCATTTTCATATATTCTTAGAATTATTTCTTTTCACAAGAGAAAAAAAATTGCACAAGAGAAAATTGCATTCATGATGATGTTATACAGTAGAATACTTTACATATAGAGAATAATCGAGAAGAAAATTGAAATGAGCAACAACCAAGAAAAAAAAATTAATAAAGTCAAACGATTACCGCCTACCATAATAATGACATACAACTAATTCGGTCGATTCGTGTTTCGTTTTCAGAAGAATTATTATAGCTTGTAGAATGTAGAATTAGATTAACAAACAAACGAACGTTATCTGACACGTGAAAAACGATGTATAAAAATCTTTATTTGAAAAGAAAAAATCATTCTTTCATTTTATTTCAAAAAAAAAAAAAGATATATGATATTCAAAAAAAATTAACGCATGCGTTTCCTTTAATCGAAAACAAAATGAAGAATTTGAAACATTTTTATCACAAACGACGACGATAATGAACGATATCGATAATTAATTTTTCAAAAAAAAACGATAAAATCATTATTTTTAAATTTCATTTTTTTCCCATAATAATAATTTTTCCATATTCATCACATTCATTGAATTCTATGAACCAAACAAAAAACAAAACAAAAAAATTCTTAAAGAATTCACGGTCATACATTATATTTGAACGGACAATTTTTTTTTTTTGTTTTGTGCATTATTCAAAGCCGCCGCCGCTACTTCTATAACACATTCTTTTGTTGTTTAAAATAAAAAAAAAAAATTCGAACGCTGACGATCAATTTTTTTTTCTATCTCTCTTTCTCTATATGTGGTGTCTGTCCGTCTACTGCTGCTGCTGCCGCTGCCGCTGCCGTCTTGTGTGTGTAATGAATGAATGAATGAATGAATGAATGAATGAGTGAGCCTAAATGGTAAAAAAAAAGCCATCCAGTGTAATGTGTATTTCTCTTGTATTGCATTTTGGCTGCGTGCTCCCTTTTTCTTTTCTCATTGATTTTCCTCCAGTATATTTTCATTTCAACAAAACTCGTATCCTTTTTTCTCTCTCTCTTTCTCTGTGTGTTTGCGAGTGTGTGACTCAATTTTTTTGTTTTTTTGTTTCTTTTTTCATTATATTTTTACCAATTTGCTATTCATCTTTGTTAATTTTTTTCTTCATCATTACCATCATCATCCATAATAATAATCATCAGCATCATCGAATTGATTCGTTTGATGAAAAAAAAAGTAAAAAAATTTGCGTGTGTGTGTGTTGATGTGTGTGTTTTCATCATTTAGGATATATAATTTTTTTTTTGTTGTTGTTTTTGTTGTAATTGAGAAATCCCTTTTAGATTATAACTAAATAATAATAAACAACTGAAAATTATTCATCATCATTATTATTATTGTTGTATGTATGTAAATGAATGATAATTAATGTTTTAAAATAGGTATAATAGGCTAAATAATAATGATCCAATAAAGAATTTTAGAAAAAAAACCGGCATACCCAACAGCAATACGAAGCTAAAAGAATCATTATCACATCATTATTTGATTTTTCCCAACAAAAATCAAACAGTTGATCAGCACATTTCTTTTTTTTTGTTTTGTTTTGTTAGTTCCATATGCACATTGAATTCATTCTGTTTTTCTTTATTTGTTTCTTGATGATCTATCGTTAAACTCGAAACCCCCTTTTTGTTTCATTCATTCATTCAGAAAATTATTATCAACTGTTTGATCGATTAATTTTTTTTATTCAATGAAATTAAATAAATAAGAATTATGCAAGAGAGGAAGGTGTTGGGGTGATTTCTACATTGTAAAGTTTTTCTTAATCTAATTAAACTTAACAACTACAACAATGAAATGCATTTTATTTTTTATTGCCCTTTATTACTAAAATTTTTCACCATATTTATTTTTATATAGATTTTATTTAAGACATTTTTTTTCTTTCTTTTTTCTTAAACAGATTCTATTAGCTAATTTTTAACGAAAAGAATCCATTTGTTTCATTGGAATAATTATTATTTACCTGGCATCCAATTGGTTTCTAAATTGACAATTTATAAAAAGAAAAAAACAACAACTAATTTGAATCAAATCAAACAAAAAAACAGTACAAATTATCACAAATATGGCATTGAAGAGAATCCGTAAAGAATTGGAAGATTTGAAACGTGATCCACCGGCACAATGTTCTGCCGGTCCAGTCGGTGAAGATCCGTTCCATTGGCAAGCGACGATTATGGGACCACCAGATAGTCCTTATCAAGGCGGAGTGTTTTTCTTGACGATACATTTTCCAACAGATTATCCGTTCAAGCCTCCAAAAGTTTCATTCACGACGCGTATATATCATCCGAATATAAACAGTAATGGTTCTATATGTCTGGATATATTACGATCACAATGGTCGCCTGCATTGACCATTTCAAAAGTTTTGCTTTCAATTTGTTCACTATTATGCGATCCAAATCCCGATGATCCTTTGGTACCAGAAATTGCTCGTATTTACAAAACTGATCGCGATAAATACAATGAATTTGCACGAGAATGGACTCGTAAATATGCAATGTGATGATGCAAGAAAATAATTATTGAAGGATGATGTATAATGTGTGTCTCTATGTGTGAATGTGTGTGTGTGTGTTTATGTCTCTTTGTATGTAACGATTTATTATTATCTCGAATTCAAAACGTTGTCAGGTGTGATCCCATTATTTTAATTTGATCTTCAACAAAATTAACATCTTTGTTTCTCTTAAATCAATTTTATTAAATCAGAAAAAAAATTCCCTCAAAGATATCAACCACACAACAACAACAACAACAACCTGTAAACAAAAACAAAAAAAAATAAAACTATTACAAAAAAAAAACATTTTAAAAAAGCTTTGTCTTCTTCGTCAATCTTATGATGGTCATTTTTTTACAACATCAACCACAACAACAACAATAATAGAAAATTTTAGCGAGCAAAAAACAACAACAACAACAAATATTGACATCAGAAACAATGAAAAAAAAAATAATAAAATTTTAAAAAAATCTATAATTTGTAATTGTGTGTTTGTGTGTTTGAAATTGTAATATCATCAATCGATCAAATTTTAAATTAATTGTTGATGATCGATTATAATTCTCGTTTTAATATTTAACGAATTTGATATTCATTCAATAATTATATCCACTTACACTTGACACTTGAAATGCGCGCAGAGATCAAACAAACAAAAAAAAGATTCATTTGACCATCCAAAATTCAAACTATGAATTTCAAAATTCTTTTCATTCATTCATTTTCTTTTCTGAAACATCCAGTATCAGAATACCAAAATCACACATTAACCAAAATCTTAAACATTCAACCACACACACACAGACATCATCCTTTATCAAAACACTTTCACAAAACATAAAAAAAATTATAGAAAATTTGAATGCTTCTCTCTGACAATAATGAAAATTTGTATAAAATGGAATCGCGCGATGTATTTGATGATGATGATTATAAAATAAAAATTATTTTCAACAACCAAAATCAAGTTTTCCAAAAATGTTTTTATTTATTTATTTTACTTTCAAAATCAAATTAGGCAAAGATTTTTTTTTAGAAGAAGAAATTCAACAATATTAATCGAATCAAATTATTATCAAAATATTTAGAAAATGAGCAAACTTATTTTTCGAAATTCAAGATTTTTTTTTGGTCAATAAAATCTTGACAAACAATTACGAATCTCATTATTTGTTATTGAAAAACGTTGTCGTAATGTTTCCATATTGGCCAATTTTGGTCCTTGACTAATATAACGAAGAATAACACAACAATTTGTTAGACGATTATTTTGTTGATAATAATCAACAAATTTTAAAAATTGTTGTCGAGATAATTTTGGTTTATTTGTCCAATTAGGATTAACAATAGCATAATCAATTGATTCGATTATTTCACCAAGATTTGTATCACATGATTCAATCATTAGATCATTAATGGAAAAAATATTTGCACCACCAGCACGTAAAATATTTTCACATGAATTCAATAATGTATCATCATCAATCATTGGATTCAATAATAAAATTTTCCAATCTTCAAATATTTTTTTATTATTATTTTCATCAATTTGTTGTTTCCATTCGATAGCCGATTTCATTAATCGATTACCATTGAATTCAGATTGAATATTGTTATTATCACTATTGTTTGATTGTAAATCATTTGAATCTATTCCCCATTGATAATTTTGTTCTGGTAATAATTTTTTAGCCTGAATTGAATCATAAATATATTCTGGTTTCAGAATGAATGCACCAGCCGAAATAGCAGCAAAAACTTTTTCCGAACATTTTGGTTGATTCAATATTAAATGTGTTACTTCATTGGTAAATATTTTATCATCAATTATGATAATATTTAAAATATCTTGTGATAATTTTATTAATTTTGTTTTCGAATCATCATCGAATGCTGAAAACATAAATCCAGCCAAAAAATTCATTGTTTTAATTTGATCATTCATTATTGATGATGAACATGATTGTTTTTCATTTGTATCAATTTCAGTTACTTTATCATAATCATCATCATCATCATTATTCATTTCTTCATGATCGAATAATGATGATGTTCGTAATTTTTTTGAATTTTTCGATTCATTATTATCATCATTACTTTTTGTTGATTCAGGTGACGATCTAGGTGTATCGGATTTTTTCTCAAGACTCCAAACAAAATCCGGACTATCATCATCCGAGCTAACATTACCTAATATTGAATGATTTCGTTTGGGAGAATAAGTTTCGTCAACAAATTTCAATTTTAAAATATCATTCAGATCAATTTTCAAAAGATTTGTTTCTTTAAATATGTTAAGATTTTTGCTAGACAATGTATTCGATGATGATGATGATGATGTTGTTTGTTTTTTTAGCTGTGAATATGAATGAATACGATAATTAGTTTGTGAACAAAGTTTACATGATCGAATACAATTAATAAACCAATCGATTGTAACTAAACGATGAACATATTCTTGATTTTCTAAAAGTTGTTTAAAAGATGATTCAGTAATATCTTTACCAACAATCACATCGGTTACTGAATCACATAATGATTCATAGAAAAAAGCACCAAATTTTTGTGCACAATTTCTTATCATAATCAATAAATTTTTATCAAATCCTATTGCATAAATTGAATTACCATCGAAAAGTTGTTCATTACATTGATTTGATTCAATAATTTCTTTTAAAATTGATTGCAAATTTGTTTGTTTTTCGTTTGATTTCTCAACAGTAAATGGAACAATATTGGTAGTTAATATTGATTTTTTAGTTGGCACAGTAGTAATAGTTGTTGAATGATTTTCATCAATTAAATTTTCAATATTATAATTTTCAAATGGCAATACAAATCCGGCCTTTATCGAATCATCAACCCATTTAGGCAATAAACAAGGAATATTTAAACGTTTTGCATTTAAATATTTTTCACCACGTTTTTCCTGCACCAATAATATTGTATTTGGTAAAATTGGTCTCAATATTAATGATGGATGATATTTACCACCATTCGATTGCAATATATTTTTTATTCTATCACGTTCAGTAATACCAGATGAAGTTATATTTAGACCATAAAATAATGGTAATCTATATTGATTAACAATTGATTCTTCATCAGCTTTTCGATGTTCATATTGATATTTTGTCCAACATGATTCTATCCAATCAAACGATACCATAGTTATATGATTTTCAGCAGCTGCACGTGCTTTTCTTGTTAGAACTGAATCAGAAACAACAACATTTGTTTGACGACAAAGATTTTCATAATAATTTCCGGACATTAATTGTACACGATTTTTAACTAAATCTCTTTTTTTCTGTGATAGATTAGAAGTTGTTATTTCTAATCCACGCATACATTGACTGAAAATTGGCCATGTACGTTTGGGCAATGCTGAATGTGGACATTTACAAATATCATTATCACAATATGTTATTACCAATGGACCAATAATACGAAATTTATCATTAAAACATTCGATAATTTCATTGTCAAAACGATCGGTTACAATAAAAATAACGGCAAAATAACTTAATGAACTTGCTATTGATTTCATTTTTTCGAAACTTATCCATCGTGGTCGGAGTTTACGTTTTTCAATCGACATAAATGCTTTTTGCATTATATCAGGTGGTATTGTTTGATCAGATCCAAATGTCAAAAAGAAAAATTTTTCCGTTGACTCGGTGGAATTATTCATTTTTGTTTCCAAAAAAAAGAGATCAAAAAAACAAACAAACAAAATTCGTAAACAGAAATGTGCGCCAAAAAACCGTTATGAAAACATTGTTGTCTGCATTTAGCTCGAATGGACCATCCAACCAATACGTGACAAAAAAAAAAATTTTTTTTCAAACAAAATTTTAATCAAATTGATAAAATATTATATCAAGAATGACAAGAATCAAAGAATTTAACAAAATTATTTTAAATTTAATTTTATTGATCACGTTGTGCACGTGAAAATATTACCGGTTGTTCATCAAGATTTAAACCATTCTGTTTTAATGCATCGATAAATGATGATAATTTTTCACCACTTTTCCTTTGTTCACGATAATCATAAAATACTGAATGAATACCTGATTCTAATGATCTCATAGCTAATACTTGACCAAGTATTTTTGCTGCTTTAACATCCGTATAGGTTGATTTTGAACCAAGAAATACAGCTATTGATGGTTCATTTGTTGAAGCCGATACAATTGTTCTTCCAGAATGATGTACAATTTTTCCAATCAAATATTTTGATCGTTTTTCCAATATAACTTTATTCCAATAATGACGATTTTGTTCATCCATTTCATAACCCATTGGTTTTGGTTCCATAAGTAATTGTTCTAAATTACGTGGATTACGATTCTTCAAACGAACGTCCAAATATTTTTCATTACCATTTTCATTTAATTCCGATTTATCAACTTCAATATCTGAACATAATCTTGTTATACGTTTATTACTAACATAAGCCATATGTCTATAAATTTGTTGTACAATTTTAACGTGTTTGATGTTGTTGTTGTTGTTGTTGTACAATCCATCTATCAAACAATGTCTGTAACATGGTAATGAAATCTTCAACAAATAATTCAAATAATACATCATCCAATTGATTTAAATCGTCCAAATGATCAGTTGTTTGATGATGATGGTGATTATGATGAAAATGTTCAATAATATTTCTATGAAATTCGTCAAAAATTGTACAAGTCATTCAGTGAAAATTTATATTTTGATTCAAAACATTTTAGCAGAAAATATATTTACCAACAACAACAAAAAAAACTGTATATTGCTCGTTTGGTTTGTCCCGTTGTTTACAATCGAATTCGATATGATCGAAGATGAATTCACACCAAATCACGTGTGTTTTTCATTTCAAGTTGAAAAATAACGAATATAGATGGCAGTCGACCACCATAATTTGAAATGCAAATAATTTTTGGGATTTTTTCGGCGGCTTTTTTTTTGGCCACACAAACATTATGATGATAATTAGCTTTAGGTTATTGGATGGACCACCCGAGAAATAAATAAACATATAGCATATACACAGTGTGTGTGTAAACCAATATGAGATGCGAAAAAAACCATTGGATGATGATCATCATCATTTATATTGAAAAACCGCCAATGTTTTCGATTAGTTATCATTATCAATTTTTTTCATTAGAATCTTCTTCGTTGTTCATAATTCAACTTTTTTTCCATCATCATCATCATTCAACATCGGTTTTTCTTTTTCTTCTTCATTGGTTGTTCAATTCTTGTTTTCCAAACATTCGATAATAATGATGGTCAAATGGTGTGAATTATGATGTCGAATAATAATAATTGTCATCTTTTTTGCTGAAATGACCAAAGAAAAAAGAAAAACGACCCGCCATAATAAACAACGTTTCGAAGATTGGCTTTTTCTTGGCTTTCATCTTTCGTCTTATTGAGTTTAAAATTTATGTTTGATCATTTGTTTAACTCGTCTTATTATGGTCTCTTCTTCTCATTGTGTCATCATCGTCTTGGTCGTCGTCGTCGTTGTTGTCCTGGTTTTTCTTTCTTTCTTTTCTTTCCGAATTAAATTATTATCATACATTATTATTATTATTATTATAAATTGGAATCTATCGACCACACATATGATGTATCCTCTCTTTCTTTCTTTTCGTTCTCCTACATCAGTATATTAAAGAGATGGGAAGAGAAATTGATTGCGAAAAGTAGAAGATTTGGGACCCATTTTATTTCGCAAATATTGTTTGAACATCTTTGTATCATCATAGTTGTTGAATATGAAAAATTATACACACCATCATCAATGAAATGATTGGATTTTCGGTCGCTTTTGGTCGAAAAAACCACACAAAAAAAGGATTCGGATTTCTTTTTTTTCAGCACACAATTGATGATGTCAAAGTTTTTTTTACCATAATGATAGAGTTGTTGTTGTCGGGTTTTTTTTTGTCTTCTTCTCCACTCGATGATTGCCTAATATCATTGAATTTCTAATCAGAAAGTATAATTGACTGTGTGATGACCACCAATAATAATAATAATACCAAAACCAAGCGACGACAAAAAAGAAAACTGATTTTTCATTCCTGGGGTTAACATTTTTCTTTTTTTCTTCTCAGCCCTTGAATTCGTAATAACACACAGAGAGAGAGCATGGATAGAGAAAAGATTTTTTCCCAAAATTTCCATTAATAATAATACCCCCCTCCAAAAAACAATGTAATAATATCCAACAGAAAGCAAAAGATTGATTAAGATAAACGGTCAATTGACAATAACAAAAATGGCAAATGTTTGTGTGTGTGTGTGTTTGTGTTAAAAACAGCTTTTGGCTTTTATACATTTTGGATATCTAAATTCTGATAGATATTATTTAAGAATCATGTCGTATTTTATATAATGTCGATTGATGATGATGATGATGATGATAATGTGCATTTTTAACCCCTACCACCAACACCAGTGTCATTATCATCATCAGAATATTATCTGATAGAGGAATTGAACGGATTGAACAAAACGAACCCCACACTAATGATGACATATGACGAATTATAATCAAAAATGGCAAACAAACGTGTGTCGTTGTCGATATTATCACCATCATCATCATCATCGATATCACCATTATCATCATCGATATTCGTAGATGAAAATGGACAATACGTGCACATCGTAAATCTTTTCTGTTTTGGCTGTTGTTGTAAAAATGACTTTTATTTCCCTGCGTGTTAATCTGTGAAACAGAGAAAAAAACAGGAAAAAATGATGGTGATTTTCGTTGAAAATCACATTATTTACATTAATCGTTTTTTTTTGGTATTCTTTTATATGAAACAAACAGAAGAAAAAGAAATTGATTCGAATTTTCTGATATCTGAAAACATCACGCAAAGATGAAATATATCATAGTTTTGTCTTGGTTGTTGTTGTTGTTAAAAAATTTTCACACTTTTCTGATTTTTTTTTTTATTTTCTCCGGCTTCCTTATTCTCTTTTTTTTTTTTTGATTCTGGTCGAATGAAATGAAAATAAAGATATTAGGTATTTGCAGAATTGAACATCACCGCCACAACCACCACCACCACCATAAATCGAAATCGAAATAGGAAAATATGTTTTCGATGATAAAACGATGATGATCATAATGATGACATTTGAAATCCAAATTGAAACAAATTGTTGTGGTGGTGGTTGTTTGGAAGAATTTTTCAATTCCAAACAAACAAAATGATGATGATGATTGTTCATTAAATGTGGATTGCGTCAATGAAATGTTTCAATAATAAATTTTTATTTATGTTTGTCACTTTTTTTTTGGCTTTTGGTTTGGTTCGCTTTTTTTCCATTTGTTAAACAGTTACTGTGGTTTTTTCACTGATCCAAATAGACCAAATATCGGCCATATCCATCCATTCAACTTTTTGAATTTTTTTTCCCTATACCGGACACAATAACCATTTTTTTTTCGTTGGTTGATGTCCGCATGTTTTCTTATTGAACCATTGGCTAACGATCATCATCATTTGGTGAAACATGACACGAGATACACAAAAAAAATTTTATATTTTTATTTATCGATATTTTGGTTTTTGGTTTGTTACAGTCTTTTTTTCTCTTTCCTCGTCCTGGTGAATCATAATAAATTTTGTTATTAATAAAAATTTATATTTATTGTTTTGGTTATCGATAGAAAAGAGAGAGAGAGAGAGAGAGAGAGAGAAGTTAGTTAGTTTTAGGTCGAATATGAAGAAAGAAAAAGAAAGAATATACGTTATTAGCATTATATTCTTTGGATCACACTCTGGACAAATTACGATGATGATAATAATGTCCGATTGATTGTCGAAAAGATAATGGCCACACAAACAAGAAAATAATCATAAATTTTTTGGGAAACAACTTTCAATGATTATGTTGTTGTGAATCTTCCAATCAACCAATCAACCATGGAAAAACAAAGAATTGTAAGGAAAAATATTCCAACTAATTAGCAGTTTAATGATCATCATTAGTGTACAAATTTTTTTTTTGGTCATTTTCTGATTTAAGATTATGATAAACTTTTTTTTCCTATATTCAATTAACATTGTGATTTATGCATTTTTGGCTGTGAATATTTCGGAATAATAATTTGAATTTCGAATAAATTCTGTGTTGTCTATAGTCGGTTGTCTTATTCAAATTCTTGTTCGTTTTGACTGCCCTTTTTTTCTGTACTTTAAAGAATCAAACAATAATAATAAAAATCCAAATGATAAATCAAATGATGTCAATTTTTTACCATCATCCTGATCATGACATCAATAATAATGTTCCTATTCTCTCTTCTATTTTGCTATTTGACAATTTCTATTTCACTGCTATTTCACTCCTGGTCATACAAACAAACAAACAATCATCGTCATTATGGAAACTACAATAACAACAACAACAACAACCATCGACCAACAACAACAACATTTATTCAAAAGAGGTATATTTTTCAAACCAACAACAACAACAACAAATATTAATGATAACATCATCTTTATCATCGACAATAACAACCAGAAAAAAAACCAAAGAAAAAATCAATGTAATAAATATTCTCTTGAATTGGATTTTATTATCGCTTCATTCGTTTCCCAAAAGCATCAACAACAACGGATCCATTTCACACGCGACATTTACACACAAACACACACACACACACATCTTTCATCTTTATCAAATGTGTGTTATATAAATTATGTAATAATAATAATAATAATAATAATAATAGGTTCACGTATTTTATCTGTATACGATATGATATGATATGATATTGTCCATCTTTTTGACTATAATAATAATAATAATAATAATAAGCAATGATGATGATGACCAATAATGGCCCATCGGATATAGATATTTGTTGTTGTTGTTGTTGTTATCATTATCATTTGGCTATCAATTCTAAATATGAAATATCTATCTATCTATCGATAATATTGTTGTCTATTTGCGATAGTGAAAATTCAAAATGTCTTTCATATTTTATATTCTGTATATTCTGTATAATATGTCCAATTGGTTTTGATTTATGTCTCCAGATTAGTTGGTGTGTGTTTGTGTTTGAGTGCAAAATAATAACCAAAAAAAATCGAAATTGCCACATATGATTCATTCATTCATTCATTTTCAATAATTTTCGATTGCCTAGTGGGATTCATTTTTTTTTTTATTTTCTGGTTTTTGACCATTTCAAATGTCTTTTTTCTTCTGCAAAAATAATTTGAATTTTCCATAACCTAAAATCTGATTGTCAATATGATGATTTTGACATTGGCTTTTGTTTTTTTGGAAAAAAAAGTTATGAAAAATTTTTTTTCCACCATTAAATTAATTTTCAATCCAATCATTTGGATGCTGTGTGTGTTGGTGTGTCCATTGTCCATAAATTTTCAATGAAAACAAAACAAAAAGAACCCCAAAAAATCCATTCAAAATGATGATATTAAAATTTTAAAGTTGGTGGTTGACAGTATTTTGTTTGCAAAAGGAAAAAATTTTTAAGTCCAAACAAAAACAAAGCAAACACAGAATGCAAAAAAAAACAATCACGGATTTAAACCAAAATAAAATGACCAATCGAAAACATAGTTTCGAAAAAAATACTTATAAATTCTTCAATGATATATGATAATTTAGTATTACTGAATAAATGGCCAAACATCCAAATGTCAATATTGAATATTAAACGATGATGATTCCATATAATAATAATAATTAGCATTTCTTGGTCATCACGACCATTGAATATCGTAATTGAGTGTGTGTGTGTGTTTGGCCTCCCATGATGTTTTCAATAATAAATTTTGTGGTTTTAAAATTTTATTCTATTTTTTCAAAAAAGTAGAATTTCATTTTCACTTTCATTTTCACTTGTGATCGAAAATCAGAAGCTTTTTTATTTGTTGTTGAAACTTTATGAAAAAAAAGCGATGATATTAATATCGGAATCACATCATTTATGAATTTTTTTCCTTTTTTTCATAGTTTATTGAATGGACAATTGTGTGGACACATGAAAAATGGCATTCGAATTTACCGTTTTTTAAAAAATCCGATTCCAATGGACATCATTGATTTTAAACCAAAAAAAATTTATTAAAATGAAAAACCCCCGCCACAAAAAAGATTCTTTTCAATTTTTCATTTGATATCGATGTTATCCATGACTGGCCATGCAATATTTTTTCTCTTCTTTTCTTGATCTGGTTTTGGCTCAGCTCATACTCTAATAATAATGTTTTTCGGGTTTTTCGTTTGTTTTATTATTGTTATTTGATGGTCATAGTTTTTGAATTTTAAATCAAAAATAAGCAAAATTCTTATTGGACATTCTTCTTTTCTGAATTCTGAATTCTGATTCTCTACCCGAAAAAAATTGAAAAAAGCTATAAAAAATTAATTTACTTTGATCTTGGACGAATATTTCTGACTTTAAATATACATTCGGCATAGCGTGACGTATCATTTATTTCTGTGTTTTTGTAACGAAAAATCTCCGTTTGTTTTGTTTTGTTTAAATAAATGAATGAATGAATGTCCAAAGATCACATCTATATTCTTATTTGCTTCTTTTTCAATTTTTTCAATTTTTTTCAGTTCTTTTGGTCCGTTAGTCAATTTCGTTAATCTTTTTTTCCTATTTTCTCAATAAGTCTTTATTTGACATTTTTTGTTTTGTTTCTTTTCGTTCGTCCATTGTTTATCGTCCGAATGATAAATTTTTCATAATTTTTTTTGATGAAAAAATTTTGAATTTTGTAACCATCAATATTGTCGATAGATGGCGATGAAAGACGGTTGTTTTTTCTTTTTGGTTGGAAAAAAAATATTGAAAATTTCAACTTAATTATCGAATGTCAATTAACAACTATGGAACAGATTTTTCTATTTTGCTAAAACAATGTTGGTGGCCAGATGTGAACTGTCAGCTTATTATTTTTTGGGTCATTCATTTCATTTCAGTTCAGAGACGATTATCATTTGCAACCAACCAACCAGCCAAACAATTTTTTTTAATGAATGACATTTCCCAAAAAAACAGGAAAAAAAAACTTTGTTGTACCGCCATTTTCATTGCATAGAAATTCTGAAACATCATTTTTTTTGAAGGATTGATTGAATGTCATAACAACAGCGAAAACAACGAAAACAAAAAATTCCGAATGACAGAATCTCATAAGTCTTTGGAAACAAGCGAAAAAAACAAAAACAAACTTTGTCATTCATGTCTATCATCTTCATTCATTCATTCATTCAGTGGATTTTCAAAAAAATAAAAAATAAACAAAATTCTCTACAAGTTTTATGATGAAACTGGAAATTTCTTTCATTTTTTTTTCTGCTTGCTTCAATTTCAAAATTTAAATGACAAACGGCTCTCTCTCTCTCTCTCTCTCTCTCCCTTTTTTCACATGACATGTCTATTTGGATATGATGATGATGATGATGGTCTATTCTTCTTCCTCTATATTCACATTTGTCTCATCATCAACATCATTGTTTGTTTTAATACCCAAAAAAATTTTCTTCTTCTTCTTTTTTGAATTGGATAATTGAGATGTCAACTCATCTTGGTTGCTGGTTGTTTGATTGGATTGATGTTGATGATGATTTTTTTTTATTTTGAAACAAAAACCATTCGTCCATTCATCCATTCATTCATTCCATTCATTCATTTTTTGACATAAACATACACTTGAATGATTAAATATCACATTATTTTCATCATCATTTTGATGATGGAAAAATATTTGCTGTTGTTGTTGTTGTTGAATCCATAAATTCATTCATCATTGAACATCATCAACAACAACAACAACAAAATATGAATAAAATGTGAATATCTAAATTGGAAAGAGAGAGAGAGAGAGAGAGAGAGAGAGAGAGAGAGAGAGAGAGAGAGAGAGAGAGAGAGAGAGAGAGAGAGAGAGAGAGAAAAAACGTGGCATTTCTTCTTTCATCATCCTAATCATTGTCACTAATCCGGCTCGGGTAACCCCCCTCCTCTACAGAATATTCTTTAGTTTGATAAAATATTCTAACAGGATTCTTGTTTTTTTATTTGACATATAATGTTTGATGATGACGAGTGTGTGTGCATATGACATACAGAATATACAGAATATTCATAACAAACCTATCCAAAATACTAATTTTTGTTTTGTTGAAGAAAGAAGAAAGGAAAGGAAAGAAATTATGACAAAATAACATAAGTCTATGGAATATAGAAGAAGGAAGAAGAATCTCTCATTCACTTTATTCAATTCAATTCGATTCATACAAAAACTGTCAAACCTGTCTGTCACCGATTTGTCTATTTTTTGTTTTCATTTTTATTATTTGTCATTCTGTGTGTGTGTGTTGGTTTGGTTTGGTTTTTTTTGTTCATCCATAAAACGATGTTATTTGTTTGACATCTACATTATTCTCTCTCACTTGCCTCACTCCTGGATCGTCTTCATTTTCATTTTTTTTTTTTTTTTTGCTTAATTTCTAATTTCATTCATTCATTCACAGTTGATAGCTACCATGATTAGGTTTGATGATTCTGTGTTGGTTGTATTGATGCCAGTCATCGTTGACGTTGTTGTTGTTGTCGTAATAATCGTATTATGACAACAACAACAACAACAACAAATATATTCTGTCTGATGTCATTCAAAAGAAAAAAGTGTCATGTCAATATTAAACGAGACAAGACAAGACAAGATAAAAATCCTTTTTGGAAAAAGACCAATTGGAAAAAATGAGAAAAAAACAGAAGGAACTCCAAAAAGAATGAATCCAAAGTGAATAGAATTTTTTGTTTATTTGTCCCTTGTGTGTGTGTGATGGTTATTTGCTTTTGCTTTTTTTTCTATTCATCATCATCATTATTTGACAGATGAAGATAATGATGATGATTATAATGATGACAATATGTTGTTTCATTTTGTATAATATTCCTCTCGTTTTGTTTTCCAAATGTTTTTGTCATTTTTTGACATTCATTCAATGTAAATCATATTCGTTTCTGTTTTTTGTTTTTGCTTTTTTTTCTTGTATTTTCCATAGCCTTTGATCCATAGAATATTGATTTTTTGATGAATATGCAGGAGGATGCAATCAGAGAGAGAGAAATAATTGAACGCTTGATTCTTGATTCTTAATTCATCGATTGATTGAGATTTCATTATTAATTGAAGAAGAAATTGATGAAAAATCTCGATAATTCTTTGAAAGAAAATAAAAACCTTGACGTTTTTCGGTTATTGTTTTATGGTTTTTTTTGTTTTCGTTTGTAAATTCAAATATTTTATTCACATTTTCGTTTGTTTTTTGTTTTTCTACACACATTTGAAATTGGAACTATTTCTGTGGAAAAAACACACAAACACACACACACACGATTCTTGATTCTGTTGTCTTCTTTGGATTTTTTCTTCTTTTTCCTTTTCCAACCATCTTTGTTGTCATTGTCATCACTGTTTTTTCCTATCTATCTATCTATGTTATGTTTGGTACACATACACACACACACACACACACACATTTACAACTGACAACAAACTGTCAAATCCAGTGACAAAAAACTGTCAAATGTCAAGTTAGTTTCATTATTTTTTTTGGAACATTCGGTATTTTCGTTTAGTTTTTTCTGTTGTTGTTTTCGTTGTTTTTTTATTCTTGTATGTTTTGCTCAATCATTGCTATTGTTTTTCATCATCATCATCATCATGTTATAAAAATGTGATGTGATGTATATATTCTGATTGTTTTTTAGCATCATCATCATCAGGGATGCTTATATATATAGAGAGAATTTCGTATTCTTTATCCTTAAAAGATAAACGAAAACGAATTATTATTATTATTTCTCATCATCTTGTCATCCATTCCTTGTCAATGTCTTATGTTTCTGTCATACATTTTCGTATTTTCGTTTGTTCGTTCGTTCGTTGTCTCATTTTTTTTTGGTTTGATTATCCATCTATCCATCCATCCATTATATATTCATCTCAAATGATGATGATGACAATGATGATGACATGTAAGATGTGTGTGTGTGTGTATGTGTGTAGAGAAGGAAAACAGAAAATGTTGTCATTCATTCATTCATGGTTGTCATCAGAATCATTTCGGTTTTTTTCTTTCTTTCTTTCTTCGTGCATATTCTCTCTATATATGCCATATCGTTTTTCGGTATTTTTTTTCTTTCTTCTTCTTTCTTGTTCCTTTACTAGATTTGTTTTCCATTGCATGTTGTTGTTGTTGTTGTTTTGTTATTCTGATTATACTGAAACAAACAATATTCCTTTTTTTATATGATAAGATTGGAAATATCAGGATGAAAAGCAATAGGATTATACATTTTGACAACAACAACAACTATTTCGACATAAACAAATCAATCAATGTTTGTGAATGGATTAAATCTGAAAAATGGAAATGATGATAATGGTGATTTTTTTTTTGCAGAAATTCTCTCATAGGTACACATTTGCCTGAAAAAGGACACACTAGCCTTGGTCATCTTGAATATTCACCAAATATTCCAATTTTTTTTTGTCTATATAACATCATCATTCGAAATCAGAATTCTCCCATTTTCAATTACAAAAGCATCAAACAAAATCATGGTCTTCATTTCCATGATTTTGATGAAAAATATATTCTTTTCTTTTCTTTTTTTCTGATTGTTTGATTGTTGTTTGATGAAATGATGCTGCCATTTATACATTCTTTTTTTTTTCCTTTTTTTTTGGTTTGAAATTCTATATAATCAAATATCAAAACATTCTTTGTTCGTCCAGTGCCCGATAGATGAATCTAATCTCAATCTGTATATCCATCTATAACTATATAGAGAAAGAAAGAAAAAGCTAGCCAGAATCAAAGCAAAATTTGAATGAAAATGGCACGATCCAACAAAAAAACGCCAAGAACGTACGCATCAAAAAAAATATATCTGACATTTGATGTGTTCAAGTTTTTTTATTTCATTTTCGTTTCTTCGTTGTCTTCTTTTTCTTCTGAGCGCATTTCACTCAACAAAATGACATGGATCAATCACACAATCCATATGATATGAGATGCACATACTCATGGATTGTGATTCATTCACAATTCAAACAATGATGCTACGATGGTGATGCTATTCAAGTGATGGAGAGAGAGGGAGAGAAAAAAAAATGGACGTTTAATAATAATGAAATGAAATGAAATTTTTGTTTTTTTTCTCGTAAAACGGGTATCACCCATCACATCACCGAATCATGATTGACAAAAATACGCATGTCAATCGCCCTAGCGCCTATTTTTTTTTCATTTAGTCAAAGATCCATCCATCCATCCATTTTGGCAGGCCAGTCAGTCAAAATCAATTTATTTTTCTTTCTTTCTATCATATTTCGTAGTTTTTTTGTTCGCAGAACTTTCCATTGTACGAATTTTTTTAACACACTTCAATCAAAATCGATTTCTTCTTCTTCTTGATTTCAATTCTGATCAATTCTTTAATTAGATTTGATTTTTATTCAATTGAAAAGGTTTTCCTTTTTTTTCCGTTGAAAATACGAATCCAAAAAAGAAAAATATTCAAAATGAAAAAAAATTCAAATTTTAGTTGCAATTATTGACGTATGATGGCAGTAGATGTCGTTAATTTTTCTTTTTTTCTTTTTGGGTTTACGAAAAACGGATCTGCCAAGTGAAAAAAAAACAAAATAATTCCATTTCCATTTTGAACCAGACAAAACGAAACGAAACACAGAAAACAAGAAAGAAATGGCAATGCTCAAAAATCATCATTACATTGTCAATCAAAAAATTACAGAAAAAAAATTCCACATAGCCATATTAGCTAAATATATTGAATGGAAGGGAAAAAAAGCAAACTCTATTGCCTCCCCCTTCCCCTCTCTCTCTCTCTCTCTCTCTCTCTCTTACTCTGTCATGTCACATACATTCATTAATCATTATAATATATATAAATCTTGATCAATCAAAATTGATCATTCGAATTCGAATCAAAAGAAATCATAGGAAAAAAAATAAATGTGAATTGTGAATGAAAAATGGAAATGGAAATGAAAATGAACACAAATCGAATTGAATTGAATTGAATTGAATTTGAAGGAATAGTAGATATTTTATTAAAAAGATTGATGATGAATCATTTTGGCATGACAGGCCTTGATGATTATGATGATGATGACGATTGATGATTATGATTATTATTATGTTGATGATTATGACGACAAACGAAAGATAGAAAAAGAAGCAATAGAGTAAGTAAGGTGAAAAAATAATTTTTGAAATACCTGATCAAATCAAATTATCCCAAATCAGATCTGATTTTATTTCATTTCATTTTGTTTCACTCCATTCCCCCTTTCCCCTCCATCAGATGATGATGATAATAATGATTGGGATGTTTGGTTTGTCCGTCTATCTATTTGATGGATATGTTTCTTGTCATGTTTCTGAATCACATATGAAATGATTTTTTTTTTTGGTTCAGAAATTTTTCAATTAATTAAGTAGCCAAAGATATTCATTATGTTTATTAAGTTTGCTTGGATTAAACAAACTTTTGTTGTTGATTTGGTTTATTGTGTGTAAATTATTATGGTACTTTGAAAATCGGTAGTGGTGGAATCTTGTTGATTATATTATCACAAGGTTTTTTTTTCTTTTCTCGCCATTTTGTTTTCTGCTGATCACACAGGGTTATTTGGGTTGCTGTTGCTATATTCTGCGTTATTTTTTTAGCCAAAATATTTCTCACTACCATCATCATCATCTTTGCTCAAGATCATTCCATTGACAGCCAACAGAACCTACACCAACCAACCAACCAACTTGAATAACGAACAAACGAAAAAAACGATTTAAAAAAAAGCAAAATTCAATAGAGAATGGAATATAGCGAGAGAAAACAAAAAAATGATTGATTGAGAATTGTCAATTTTGATCGTTTTTGATCGTCGTTCATAAACAACAACAAACACACAACAACAACAGCAAATCATTCTGTTGTCGTTATTTTCATATACATATAATATATCTATCTATGCACAACACAAACATTCCAAACAGATTGTGTGTGTATTGGCAACAAAAAATATTCGTATATTTATTATTATTATATATCGTTTATGATTGATGACCGATATATAACAAAATTTGAAGAGAATATGCTTTAGATGGAGAGGGAAACAAAAAGAAGGGCCAGATAGATAGATAGATAGATAGATAGATAGATGGATGGATAGATAGATCTGATATGATATGATATGATATGATAGATTGAAAGAAGTAGTAGAAAGAAGAATGTGAGAGAGAGAGAGAGAGAGAGAGAGAGAGAGAGAGAGAGAGAGAGAGAGAGAGAGAGAGAGAGAGAGAGAAAATCTATTCCATAACTTTTTCCATAATAATAATAATGATTCCTGTTCTCAACTTTGTGTTATAATAAATTCATTGAACAAATTCATTTTTCATCTTTGCGTTTTCGCCCTAAAAAAATTGAAATCCCAATCATTTGATAATGATCATCATCATCATTTAGGCAGGTTTAATAATGATAATATATCGACAGCTTTTCTACAGTTCTTCTGTTGGAGAAAACATTGGAGAAAAAACCTAAATTCTCCCGAAAAATGATTGATACTTGTCTTGTCGTTTTGACATTCAGTCACATTCATTTCATTTCATTTCATTCCTGTCAGTTCAGGCAATTTCAATGTAGAGAATGAATGAAATTAATGATTATTATTAAATCTCCCTTCAGAATCTACTAAAAAAAACGAAAATATTGTAATAAGAATTATGATCAAAGAATATATGATTCATAATTTATCACTTTTTTTTGGTATGGCAAACAACGAATGAAATATTTTCTTTCGAGACAAAACAAAACAAACGACAATCTTTATTGTTTTTTCTTTCTTTCTACCATAATGTTGTTGCAGCCAGCCATAGACAATATTTCCAGGAAACCAAAAAAAAAGGAATCGAAAGAAATTTTCTGGCCTTAATTTTTTCAAAAAAGAGTTTGCGCATGACATTTTCCGTAAAAAAAAGGAAGAATTTCAACTAGAATTTTCTTTTCAACTTTTTTTGTTTTTCTGCTTGAAACGTCAATATTGATTGATGCATGCTATAACTTGACAGTTGATGATGATCGTCATCATTGTTGTTGTTGAGAAAAGCAGGCAGCTGCGATTCTTTCTTTCCTCTTGTTCGTTAGATTCGTTTGTTGTAGTGGTTTTGTGGAAAAAATGAAAAGCATCGGTGTTTTTTATTTCATCTGAAGCATCCATGTGTGTATTTTGGGTATTGCAATTCAATCACGCATCTTATATATAGCAAATGGAACATCAAGTGAAAGTTTAATGTCCAGTTTTGGTTCAATATTCTTCCACTTGGTTTTCGGTTTGTTTTGTTTTTTGTTTGTTGTTCGTAGTAGTCTATCCTATTCTACGTTTTCGTTGACGAAATGACCATGATCAAGTGCACACACAGACACACACATATATCGATGATGATGATGTAAAAGTGATGTTCAAAATGGCGTAATAACCTTTTTTTTCTGGATATGATGCTGTTTTTGAATGAAAGTTAAGTTAAGTGTGTGTATACGATTAAACGAGCAAAAAAATGTTCGGAATTTTTCACGGACAGACAAATATATCCAAAAAAGACGATGATCGATGAATTTAGTTTACCGTCAACAAAAAAAAACTATGAAATGTGAATGCAATGAATGTTTTAGATGGATGGATGGATGGATGTATTCAATCAATCAGACAGCGAAAAGAAAAATTTTTGTTGCAAAAATTATTCAAAATGGAAAATAATCGCATTAAAAATCATCAAAATATTCATCAATCATCGATCAATCATTAATTAATGAAAGAGTGAAACGAAAAAAAATCAATAATTTTTTGCTTGCTTGACATAAACGAATTTTAGCAAAGATTTTTCTGTCCACTTTCGGTTGATGTAAAATTTTTAATTTCTTAAATCAGAACATCCTTTGTTTAATGAAAAAATAGAATACAGGTGAAACAAACACAAAAAAAAACAAGCAAAACAGAAATCAAATGTCACCATAAATTATCTATCTGGTCATAATGATTATCATGATGACCATGATGACCATGGTGATGATGATGACCATGATAAACCGACAAACAAAGCAAAAATTGTCAACGATTCAATTATATTATGGTTACAGATTTTTCTCTGTTGTTTTTCGTTGTAAAATCCGAAAAAAATGATGCTTTTGTTGTTGTGGTCAACACACAAAGAAGGTTGTTTCATTTTCCGACAATGACCAGAGTTTTTGATTTTTCTGATTTTTGATTTGTTTTCATTTTCGTTCATCTTTTATATTCTTCTATCGGCTTTGTATTTTGTAAATGTATTTTTTTTGTTTAAAATTTTTTTGTTTTTTGTATTTTTTAAAAATCTTTTGATTCGTTGAGTGTTTTTTCTTGTCTTTCAATTTTTTCATTTCGGTTGTTGTTGTCTTTTATTTTGTTGTTGTTGTTGTTTTGATCTGATACTTTTTTTGCGATTCTTGTCATTTTTGTTGTTGTCCGAGATGTATTTTTTCAATGAAAACAAAAAAATTTCTTTCTTTTCATTGGTTTATCGATTTTTTTTCATTCATGCTGAATAATTTCAACAACAACAACAACAAATCATTTGTAAAAATCATCAAGAATATTTCATTCAAAATTGATTCGAATGATCCGAATAAAGTATTTTAACCAGAAATTTCCATTCTAGTTTTTTTATCTTGATTTTGATGACCAATGTCATTTTGATTTATATCAAATCCTGAAAATTGATGATGATGATGATCGATTTTGTCTTATTTTATTTTTATTTTTATTTTTTATTTTTTTGCTTCTCTCCAACTATACAAGCTTTTTTTGGAAGGAAAATAGGAACGATGATGGTTGATGATTAAAAAAAAAATAACTGGCATCAATCAAATCTGACATTTTCGACATAAATAATGTTGAAAGACAGACAGACAGATGATGATGATGATCATCATCATTTGATTCTCAATGCTAAGTCAATCTGTATTTATCCATCCATCAGTTTTGATCATATCAGATCTGTAAGAATAAGAATGGTTTTCAAATTATTCTGTGTATGCTTTGTGCTTTGCTTACAAAGATCATCATCACTACCACCACCACCACCATAACCATCATCATCATCATTATCATCAAAGATAGTGTCAGGATATTTTGGATACTAAATAACTTTGTCCATAGTTATCCACATACACATACATTTGACAGCCATCTCATAGGATTTGTTTAGGATCTGATTATTATTATTATTATTATTTTGATGAGTTATCTTTTTTTTGGTCGTCGTTGTTGTTGTACCATTTAATTTTCATGTATTACATTTGACATTCATCTGTCAATCTTGTCATTCGTCGCCGTCATCATCATCATCATCATCAAAGTTTCATTTGTTCCTTTTTATATATGGTATGTAGTGGTAGTCGTAGCCTGTCGATCATTTTGAAACGAAAATGTGACAAGAAAAAGTAAAAGAGAGAGAGAAAAAAATTGGAGAAAATGGAATTGAATTTATGTATGAGCAACTTTTTTTCGTTTGTTGACTGGCTTCAATAGTGGAAAAAAGAATCAATCAATCAATCAATCAACCATCAATCAATCAATCAATCAATCAATCATTCAATAGAGAACATAGCCAAAGAAGAAGAAGAAGAAAAAAACTAATCAATGGAAAAAAACCTGATTGCAAACACACACACAGACAGACAAACGATTGATGGATTCAATGCCATTACTAAGGGAAAAAAATGAAATGAAATAAAATAAAAACAAGAAAGGAAGGTACAAAATATTTGGATGACTGACATGTTGTGTGTTTCGGTTCGGTTTGTTTCGGGTTGATTTTTTTTTTTTTTTTAATATTTCTCGATGAAAATTAATAACAATTTCCTTTCCATTCCTTTTTTTATTTCACTGGTAAATCGACAATCATCATTGATCATTTTTGAACAATTTTTTTTCGGAGCTGTCATATTTGATGATCAATGAAATGCATAATGAAAGTTTTTCTTCTTCTTCTCTCTGATATAATCGAAAAAGTATGCGTGTCAAAAAATTTCTTCTTTCTTCTTTACAGTATACTACTCTACAACGAAAACAACCATAACTTAATGATCAATGATCATCGATGCTGTTGATGATGATGATGATGATGATGATGGAAATAAAAAGAAATGAAATTTCCAAATGATGAATGATAGATTACGACAGATGAATGTGTCCGAATTTCATTATTTCTACCTCACTCTCTCTCTCACTCTCTCATTTGCTTGTTTGACAACCCTAAATGATAATAATGTAGCACCAAAAATGAAATGAAATTTCAAGTTGTTTCGTGTTGTTGTTGTTGTTGAGAATTTACTAAATTTTGAAACGGACAACTAGTGATAATAATAATCATTTTCTGGCAATGAAATAGACCATTTGATGGCTGTTGATGATTCATCAAGATTGATGGATTGTTTTTTTTTCAAGATGAATGGATGATTGGTTGTTGGATGGATGGATGCTGCAATGAATGAATTTCATGTTTGCTTTTGTTTTTATAATATTAATAAATGATCTTTTTTGGCCAATTCAAAACATTATTTTACTCGTGACTGATGTGTGTGTGTGGAAAAACTTTTTTTTCCTCACAAAACATCTGCTCAAATTCATTGGATGTTGTTGTTGTTGCTGTGCGGATGATGATAATTAATCTAAATCTTGGAATCTATATTTCGATAATAATCAACGAATAACATCGATATCCCAGAAAAAAAATCAATTGAAAGTTCAATGTATATATAGATGGAGAAGGCGTTTTAGATTCGTGGTTGTTGTTGTTGTTGTTTCATTAAAATATATTCAAAAGATGTAATCAATGAATTGAATATTGTTCATTATCATCATCTTTGTTTTTCTTTTTTCACCAAAATATTCAATGATGATGATCATCATCATTAGTTTTTTTACCATCATCATGATGATCATCACCATGATTATAGTGTATCATTTTTTATTTCACCCAAAATCAGAGAGAGAAAGAGAAAATGAAATAATAAAGTATAAAAAGCTTGACAGTTGATCGATAATTAATAGTAACATGTGTCTGTGTCAAATGAACGTTTCTTGTTAATATTGATGATGATTTTTATTTTCTGATTTTGTTTCGTTTTTCCAGTTGTTGTTGTTGTTATTAAATTAATTTAAAACTAATCGAATCAATCAAAATGTTTTTTGTTTTCCTGTTTCTGAAACATTTCGTTATATCATCGAGATTCATCAACACAGACCCATTAGAAAAAAACACCTCGATGACTTTTTCATTTGTTTTTTTTTTTGGATGGATCTTTTTCAAACCAAAATTCGTTTGTTTTGAATAAATATTTGTTCATTATCCAGGATAGATTGATTTTAACGCGTTCGCTACCAGCGACGCATATATGCGTCGTTTATTTGCTGTAGTTCTATGTGTTTTTCGAAATCTCCGGTAGCGAACGCGTTAAAAAAAAGTTTAGAATTTCTCTGTATTTTTTGGTTCAACTTTTTTTCTCTGTCTCTCTTCTTTCGTTGTTGTCCTTGTTATTTGCCATCAATCGTTGATGATCGGTGTCATTCGCTCTCTTTCTAAATCTCATCAATCTTCATCTTTTCTTTCTTTCTTGAATTGACTTGACTTGACTGAAACTTTAAATTCAACGAGAAAAAAAATAATCGAAAAAAAAACATTCATTTCCAATCATATTGACTATATGAAGAAGAAGTTAGCATAGTAGTAGTCACCCATCATAATCATTATTTGAATGATGATTATGATCATCATCAATGATTTTTGGTTTGGGTAAATTTATCTATTTCTCATCATCATCATTTTATTGACAAGAATTGAACATTCATTCATTCACACATTCATTTGAATGAATGAATGTTCATCACACACATCAAAACATTTCTGCTTTCAAAGAAAAAAAACTTTTTCATTAATTCCTGCCATTCAAATAATCTATCCATCGAATTGATCGATTCTTTCCAATTTTTTCAATTTCATCCATCCATCCATCCATCCATCCATTCATCTAACCAATCAATCAATCGATTTTATTTTGTTTTTTTTTTCATTTTTTTCATTGTCTGAAATGTCTACTGTTGTTGTTGTTCTTGTTGATGATGATTATCGTTAAAAATTTTTTTTCTTATATCCAAAACAACCCAAATAAAGACAACCCGAATTTTCTTCTTTTTTTTGGGTGGAAGAGAGCAGAAAATATAATGATAATGATGATGATGATGGCAGAATAATTCTTAAGAAGCAGAAAAAACAAAAAAAACTTCTTCTTTACGAACAACCATGATTCGATAAAAACATATCAATCAAATTTGAATGATGATGGCTGTCGTTCATTTTCGTTTTAGTCATCTTCGTCGTCTTCGTCATTGACTGTTTTTTTTCATAATTCATTTGATAGATGGATGGATGGATGGATGGATGAATGAAAGGGAAAAGAATTTCAAACAAAAAAAATGAACAACAACAACAACAACAACAGTAAAAAACAACAACAACAAAAACAGAAGAATTATGAACATTATAATATGAATTGAAAAATTGGGAATATCAATATACGAAGAAGAAGAAGAAGAAAATGAAGGGAAAGCCAAAAATGTCAATGTTTTCAAGTCAAATTCTTGATTCTGTTCGATTTTTCTTCTCTAAATTTTCCTATTTTCTTCCCACTGATATTCATTTCGAAATAATTTTTTTTTCCTCTACATTTCCCATGATCATCATTATCATTTATATCGGTGGTAGTTGTAACGGCAATTTCGCTATCAGAATAAAGAAGACAGACAGAAATTTTTTTTTCTTATTTTTGATTGATTGATTCATTTTGAATGATTGTCATTTTGAATTTCTCAATTTTTTTTTGTTGCTGCTTCTTTCCTTCCTTTTTGTTGTTGTTGTTGTTGTTATCGTTGAATTTCCATCTTTTTTCTTCTTCTGGTTTTTCCATCATCATCATCATTATTGGATTCCCTTCTGTCGTTGTCGATGATGATGATCGTTTTCTCTTTCGCTTCGATCAATGATAGATTGATTGGTTGAATCGGTTTTCTCTTTCTCTTGCTTTCCATTTTCTTTCTTCTTCTTCGAAAGTTCGTTTGAATCTGTCAAACGATGATCGATTCTCCAAATGTTTATATGTCTCAACGACGACGACTACCATCATCAATATCAGAGTGAAAAGAATATGAAAAAAAATTTGAAGAAGAAAAAGAAGAAGAAAAATGACAAAATGAATGAATGTGTGCAATCACAATTTTTGTTGTTGTTGTTTGGGTTTTTGCTATTTTGCATTATTTCAATCAATAAATGATGGATAGAATTGATTTGAAAACTGACCAAATATGAATCAAAGATAGATAGTTAGATAGATAGATTTACATATTACAGCTAAAATAGTGATAATATTTCATTTCATTGTCCAGTAATAATCAAATTGTTGTAGTTGTTATTGGCCATCCTTGTTTATTCAATTCAATTCATTCATTTTCAATCAATTGATCATCATTGATATATTGGATATATCGTCGACAATAACAGAAGCAGAAAAACAAAAAACTTTTACTTTATCGGTTTTACTTTTTAATTATTTTTCCATTTCGTTTTCAGAAGAATGCGAAAAAAGGGGTAAAATATTTGTTCAACAAAAAAAACTTGAACAATCAACCAACAACAATTACGGAATTCAAATTAATTGAGATGAAAGTTTTTTTGTTAATGATGAAATGGAACGCCTGTCCATCCATTTTATTCATTCATTCATTCATCTGTCCATCCATCCATCTTTTCAACAACAACAAAAATACCGTATTTCAGATTTTCATTTCATTCCATTCTCCATTCATGTTTATCAAAATAAATAAAATGTGAAGATCAAACAACAACAGAATAATGTTGAAAAAATTAATCAACAACTTGATGATGAGGATGTTGTTGATGATTTTTGAGTTGATGAAGCATCATTAGTTTTTGACTTGACCAGATTCCAAAAAACAAAAATATTTTCGCTACCCGAAAAACCAGAACCAGAACAGAACAGAGAGAGAAAGAAAGTGAAAAACAAATCACTGTGTATGTCACACTTGTCTTGTTTTTCCATTCATTCATTCATTCATTGGAATTTGGTTTTTTCTCTCTTCACTAATTCAAATGTTGACTATAGAATTTTTTCCTCATTCATTTTGGCTTTATGAAACCCAAATATATCAAGAAGAAGATCAGAGTTTTTCTCGTTTTGTTTTTTGTCAATTTGTTGATGTTTTTCGTTGTTGTTGTTATTGTTTGATTCACTTTTAACACACACTAATATGATGAACCTTTTTTTTCACCGAAAAACAAAAAATTCTATTTAACTCAATGGCTTTGTTGTTGTTGTTGTTGTTAATGTTTTAGGATAGAATGTCAATGTCAAACTGTCATTAATTTGTCGGTTTTTTTTTGTTTCTCTCTTGCTTTCGGTTCTCCTTGTTTTTTTCCACTGATTCCATCACAATGTATTCGGATCGTGTTTTTGTCTCCTTCATTCATTCATTGAGATCATTTAGTTTTCTTTAAAAAAACGAAAACAAAAAATTCTTAGCACGCTTTCGATTTCTCGGGTGTTTCATACTTGTGATGCTACTGTTTGTGTGTGCGATGAAGTGGTCGATTTATTCACTCCAAAAAAAATAGTGTTCCAAAAAAACACACATATTGACTTGTCAAAATGGAAAATCATTCATTTAGCCGGCAATGTTTAAAGTGTAAGAATGTGTCCGATTAATCTTTTTCTTATATCTTTATTCTTTGAACAGTTCTTATTTGATGATAAAGATTTACAGGATTCTGTTGATGACTGCAGAGAGAGAAAGAGAGAGAGAGAGAGAGAGAGAGAGAGAGATATTTAACACAATTAACTTTGAAAATTTTGTCACTTTCACTCTCTATTACAACGATGATTATTGTCAAAAAATGCTTGTAATCGTCAAAATGATGAAAATTGACTTCATTTTTTTAAAGTTTTTCCTCCATTCTCCCATCATTTGATGATCAATTTTTTTTCCTTCAAAAAAAAAAAAAAAATAATGAAGATTATTGATGAACATCGACAGGAGCCCAAAAACAGAACAACAGGACTTGCCATTTTGACAATTCCTTGTGAATCTTGTGTGAGATTTGGCCCGATCCAACTGAAAAATTTTTATTTTTTTTTCGATCAAATGACATGTTTGATTTTGTTGTTGTTGTTTTTATTTCTATCCTGTTCATTTCACTGTTTCAATTCATTGTTTAAGAATCGTTTCAAAATAAAAAAGCTCAATGATGGTGGCGTGAAAATAAAATAAAATAAAATAAAAAAACTTTCAATTTCATTATAACCAAACAGGCAGCAGTTGTTGATGCCTGTCACTCACTTATTCTTTTTCTCACTTATTCTGTATGGATCGATTGATCGTGTAAATTTCTTTTCCCCCAAATAAGAATCCAAGGGGGGGAATGAAAAATTCTGCTTCTGATGATGATGATGATGATGTTTGTTGTCATAATATGTTTATGTCGATCGTAATCGGGCGTCAAGAAAGAGAGAGAAAATTTTATCGAATGTCGACTATCATCATCATTTCATTTCGGCTATTTGTTTTGTTCCATTTGGAATGACATATCGAAGAAAAGAGAAAAAAAAATTGATGATGATGATTATGATGACATGTCGATGATGTCAAGTGTGTTTTTCTCTCTTTCTATCTTTGTATTTGTCGAATGTTTTGTTTTGTTTTTTGATTTGAATTGACATCTATCCATTGATAGATTCTTCCAAGAATATTCCAAGATGTTTTCTGTTTGTTTGTTTCAAAAAGTTTATTGTTTTTTTTCTTTCTTTTGATTTTTGAATTCCGTTGAAAATGACAAAAATAACAAAATGTGATTATCATTTGCCATGGTTTTGGTTTAAAAATATTCTTTTCTATCTCTCTTTTCATTTATTCAACGATCATAAATCGATAATTACTTCATTACCCTTTTTTTTGAAATAAAGTCATAGTTAATTATCGGCTATTGAGCTTTTTTTTCTGGTTTGCAAACAGAAGAAAATTATATCATCAACTTTTAAATCATCATCATCATCATCCATAATAGCGACAGCTTTGATTTTTTTTTTTTGTTGTTGCGGAAAATTCAATTGTTTTTCATCATCATCATCATTATCATTATCATGATGAAATTAATGAGAAGTTAATTAACTTTTTTTCTAAACCATAATTAACCATCATCAAAATAATAATAATATTTAAAAAAATTTCTCCCGGTTCATTATCGATTGTTTTCGATGATTTTGATCGTTTCTGTTGCTGTTTGATTGCTGTGTGAAATGATGATCCAGATAAGATTAGATTCCTGAAAAATATTAATCTTGTTATGATCTTTTGATTACTCCAACCGTTATTCAATTCACAAGCCGCAATGAATATAATCCATTTTGACATCCAGAATTTTCCTGTTCAATTCTTTTCGACAGAAAAAACAAAACTAATTGTCAATGAATGAATGATTTTTTTCCATGCACCAAAGAAAAATCGATTGAAGTTCCAGTTGATTCATATTCTTTCCCGTTAATGAAGAGAATATTCTCTTTCCCAACAACAACAGAAAAAAATCAAACTTTTTCTGGTAATTTCTATGAAAAATTTCAATTTTAATTCAATTTGTTTTCCTTTCTCACTCTCTCTCTCCCACACAACATTACAACTTTTTTTTCAAACCCAAATGAACCAATCATACACACATTCTTATCTAAGTGCTGGTGAAAGAATAAAATTCTTGTTAGAATCGATTGTGTAAGTAAATGAATGAATGAAAAAGAAAAAACAGAATCCAAAACAAAATGACCGAAGGCTATTTTAATTTATTCGAAAAATTTTATTTAGTTTAGTTCTTTTTTCTGATTTTTTCCTTCGATATTTATTCAATTAGAATGTTTTTTTTTTTGAATTTTTATTATCATTTTCTTTTCTCCATTGATTTCATATGAAATTTCAAGAATAAATCTGGTTGATGAACAACAACAACAGTAAAATCAAATATCAATCTTAATCTTTTGATCAACAATCAAAATTCAACAATATTCTGGACAAACAGGAAACAGGAAACCCAAAAAATTCGTTTTTATTAGCTATGACATTTAGACCTTTAGGTGATTTTTTTCAATAGTAAAATGAATTTCGTTTTCTCCACTTTCTCTTCATCTGACCTTTTTTTGGTGAATATTTTGAATTTTGAAAATCATCACGTGTATAAATGTAACGGTGACATGGTCAATGGCAAATATGGGTCTTTTTTTTCACAAACATAGTTCCAGTCATTCGATTCTTCTTAAGGATTATTAGTATTTTTTGAAACGCCAGGAAAGAAGAATAAAAAATTTTCAGAATAAAAACGATATCCGATTTCTTTTCAAAAAAAAATCGTTATTTGAATATAGAATCTGATGATGATGATTATTGAAATTCATTCAAATGATTATCGTCCGGAAAAAACGAAACAGAATAATCCTCTTTTTATATTCACAAACATTCGTTGATGATTAGTATGATGACTGTTTGATTTTGTTGTTACGTTCGGTTCTTGATGTTCGATGGACATTATGCAAAGGAAATAAAATAACAGAATAAAGGAAAAGAAAAAGAAATCAACATTCAAACATTTTCAAAAAAAAACACAGGTAAATGTTATTTATAAAATTTTTTTCATTCTGTTTGTTATTCGAGATTCTTTTACAAACATCAAAAGAAATTTGCACTAAAAATCTGTATTTGTCACATATCATATTGTCTTTGTCATTTTTTCTTCTTTTTTTGGTGATTGTGATGATGATGGTCGTCATCTTTTTCACATCTTCATTGTTGTCCCTGTTGTTGTTGTTGTTGTTATCATTTCAAAAATGAAGATAGGAAAAGAATCTAGAAAATTATAGCCCAAAGCTTAATTTTTCTTTTTTTCATTTCATTTCATTTTCTTTCGTTCGTTATGTCTGTTTTGGCAGAATCGACACTTGCTGATATATATTATCCTGATTTTTTCTTCCATTCTTTTCTTTTCTTTCATCATCATTTGTATGTCTCAGGTTTTTTTTCATTTTTCTTTGAATTCAATATGAAGCGTTTGTGTAAATGACATACGACGACGACGAAAATATTGGACGACACATCAGACGTATTTTTTTCGCAAAAAAAAACAAATTTTGCTTGGCAAGGTTGATTCGTTATCGACATTGATTCCAAAGGAACTTTCATAGATAACGTATCCGAATGAATTTTACTAATTAATAGATTGGAAAGTGTGGAAAGGTGTGAAAATCAAATTTAAAAAAATTTTCTTACTTTTTTACGTTTGTATTGTTTGTTCATTCATTTTATTCATTCATAAATGATGTTTGTTCATTTCATTATCAAACATTGTTTGTCATTTTAATTCCATTCATTCATCAATGAAAATTTTTCTCTTCTAATTCTGGATCAGTCCAACTGTACAGTGAATATTTTCAAATTAAATAAGATTGTTCATGCTATTGGGCTTTTTTCCAAAAGAATATTCCTAAAAATATCTGACATTTACACATACACTATTCTTATTATTCAACAAAGATATTGTTGAGACAAAAAAAATCAAGTTCTTGTCATCTATCTATGATTCACACTTTAAATACCATCATCATAGATAATAATAATATTCGTTTTTCGTTTTTGGATATGACATTATCCATTGTCATTGTCATTGTCATCATCAACAACAACAATAAACTAACTAACCAAAGCAACTTCATCATTTGATCCTCTTCTGTTGTTGTTGTTGTCATTTGGATCATTTTCGTCGTACATCTTCTATTGGATTCTTTATATCTAATTAGCCTTAGGATAGATTTTGTCAGTACAATTCAAAAGATATCCACAAAAAAAAAGAAGAAGATGACGACGACGACTACAAATGACAGCAATCATATATCTCTTCATTTATTGTTTTCGCTTCTCCATATCTTCAGGATACTATGGATATTATTATTATGACACACACACACACACTAAGATGTGAATGGATCTGTCAGATTCACTTCTTTTTCTTTCTTTTGGTTATTGTTTCTTGCGACCTTGTTATTATTATTATTATTATGGTCCTGTCTATCAATGATGTCCATGTTCTCATTTTTTGCTTTCAAAAATTTTTTTTTTTCTTTACGATTCTTGTTTCAAAGAAAATTCTTCAATAAAATAGTTGTTGCTGTTAAAATAGTCGAAAATATATTTAATTCAATCATAATCATATTTGATGATATGGAGAAAAGAAAAATTCATCAATAAAAATGAAAACATCTTAATTCAGGCTGGTTTCAATGCTGAGAGCAATTTTTCGTTTTTTTGTTAGTCAGAAATTGTCAATTGAATTTGCAGTTTTCTTTTCTTGTTATTCTGTCATCACCAGTAGTCATCAACATCATTGTTGAACATGTATAGTGAAAATCAATAAGGAATTTGCTATTCTGAATATATTTTCAAAAATCCAAAAGATAGATAAATCAAACATGAATGTTGCCATTGAAAAAAATGATTGACAAGAATTTTTCCTTGTTTTTTTTCTGTGCTTTTAATTATCAAAGTGATAATTGTCTTTCATTCAATTAAAAGTTTTTTCTCTTCTTTAATTCCTGGTTCAATTATATCATCAATGATGATGATGACAACAATCTTCTCATTGAAAATCATCATCATTTGTATTCATTTGTCAGTCAAAAGATTTTCATTCAAGAAGAATTTTTCTGTCTGTTTATTTTCAGAAAAATAAACATTTTGATTAACTGTAAATTTTTTTTTCTTGAAAATAAAAGTGACGACATCAAGTTTTCTTAACGACAAAACAACAACAACAACGATAAAAGAATCGAGTTGAGTTGTTGAATGATTATGTTGACAATCAGACTCTGTGAATGAATGAATGAATGAAAATCGAATCGAAAATCAGAAATTTCTTTTGACTTTAATCACAACATTGTCTTGACATCTATCTTTGACAATTGTCATTCGTAACAGTTTTTTTCTTTTCTTTCTTTTCTCTATAGAATGTTGAAAATAAAAGTCTGAATCTTTTCTTCTTCACTGGTAATGGAATCACTGAAATACGAGAAATCAAATGTCACATCAATTAAAATATAATTTACACACACACATAGACAATTTGAATAAAAAAAAGACCATTCAAAAGTAGAATTTAAGCAAATGAAAATGACAATGCCGACTTGCCACACACACGTCAACTGAAATAATCCTGAATATTTTTTTTAAAAAGTTTGTTTTTGTTTGTTTTTCATCTTGAATTTCAATTTTTTTTCAAAATTTTATTTTTCTTTTCGAAAGAAAAAATAAACTCTTTTGTCACTCATTTCTCACTGAGATATACAGGGAATGATGTTGAAAAGAAAAGAATCATTCTGTTTTTCATCATCATCATCATCATCTGGTTATTTAACCCTTTCAAAAATTCAGACATTGATTTTAATTTTGTTTTGAAAAAAAAGAAATATCTGTTTTCTGGATATCAATGAATGAATGTTGCTATTCAAAAGGGGTAGGGAAAGGGGGAAAATTTCAAAATTTCAAAACTACCTTTTCACTGTCAGCTTATGTCATGCGATGTGTGTGTGTGTAATGTCATTCATTCATTTAGAAGATTGCAAAGATTCGTTTTGTGTTTGTTTTTGTTTGCTTGTTTGTCTTTTTCTCCCTTGTTCTTTTTTCCAAATTAAGATTCTTTGATGATGATTTTTGTTTGGTAAAAAAATTTAGAGAAATTTTTTTTTCTTATAAATTAAATTAGCATTTTGGTTGTTGTTGTTGTTGTCAAATGATGTATACTAAAAATGGATGCTAATTGTTTTAAATGATGAACTAACCTTTGACTTATTCTCATTTGACTGCTGACGGTTACAGAATTTATAATTTCTGTTTGAAATTCTGAATTTTTTTTTACTTTTTGAAATTCTCAAGAAATTAATGAAGAATTCTAATGATTCTGTTTTCTGTTCCTGATTCCTGATCACTTCATTTGTGTCTGTTTTTATTTTTGCCAAACATCAAGGATATATATCAATTAATTACAAAACTTTCTATAAAATGAATTCGAAATGAACAAGAATTTCGTGAAATGACAATTAATTTGAACAACCTAGAGTAAAGTCTTTATGCCTCAATGATGATGATGTTTCTGATGAAAACAACAAAATTATTTTTCCGAAAATGAATGAATGTGAATATCCGTTATGTTGTTGTTTTTTTGAAGATTGATACTTATTCACAACAGAAAATTAACACCCAAAAATAGATCTATCTTCTTCTTCTTCTTCTTTAGTTTCTGTATAAGGTGTGTGCGTTTGCAAGTGCAGGCAAAGAATTTTTTTGTCAAATAACACAATCTGTCTTTATTCTTTCCTCTCTCTCTCTCTCTCTCTCTCTCTCTCTCTCTCTCTCTCTCTCTCTCTCTCTCTCTCTCTCTACATTGCTTGTAAATGAAATTGAATGATGAAAATTCTGGATTCTGTAAGTTTTTCATCAAGTTCTTCACTACTCTCTCTCTCTCTCTCTCTCTATTCAATCGACCAATCAATCCCTAAAACGTAGTAATAAGCGAAAACTAAAAGACAAAAAAAAATGTAGATCAGGTTCTTTTTTGCTTGTTTCTTCTTTCTT
This sequence comes from Dermatophagoides pteronyssinus, assembly GCF_027571235.1. Lineage (NCBI taxonomy): Eukaryota > Metazoa > Arthropoda > Arachnida > Sarcoptiformes > Pyroglyphidae > Dermatophagoides > Dermatophagoides pteronyssinus. The sequence goes on from NW_027461530.1 coordinate 2,092,987, forward strand.
CATCATCGAAATTTTTCTCATTCTTTTGCATTCTGATGATGATGGTCGGAAATTTTTTTTATATTTCGTTGTTGTCACATTCTTGTCATTTGATGGCAACATAATTGATGGATGATCTAAATAGATGGATGGATGGATGAATTCATTGTCAACAGGCATTTCTCTTCTTTCATCATCATCATCATCATCACATTTACAAATAATTATTTGTATAATATGTGCGCAATATTATCATTCTTCTCTCTCGCTCTCTCTCTCTCTCTCTCTCTCTCTCTCTCTCTCGCTCTCTCTCTCTTTTTACAAACATCTTCCTAATTGATTGATGAAGATTTTAGGACTGATGATCGAGCATCACAAGAAGAAGAGAACATCAAGAACAAGGAGAAGACGAAGAAGAAAATCCAAACTCTATCTAATTGATCAAATTATACCCAAAAAAAAAACACTCATACTCACTTAAATATATTGAAAATATATACAGGGTGTATATATTGATGATGATGATGAAACAAATTAAAGTTTGTTTCAATATGCTGTTGTTATGGTTGTAGAAAATCATTGCTTTGATGCATTCATCAATTTAGTGGATAAAATACTTTTATTCAGGAACAAAAAATTTTTGTTTTTTTTTGGGATTCTTTTCGGGTATTTCTTTTTCCGGGTATTGTCTGCCGAAAGATTGTTCGAAATTGATAAAATTCCTTTTCCACAGCGCAAGTCAATAATAATTCATCAATAAGGATAAGTTTAAAATTAGTTTTCATCAAAAATTTGTACGAAACGAAAATCTTTGATGTCAAAGATTTCTCAATCAAGAAATTCAATTCCTGAATTTCATTTGAAATGAATGAATGGAGAAAAAGAAGCTCAAAAGTTTCTTTTTGCTCATTTTGGAAGCTGTTGAACAACAACAACAACCGGAACTTTAATTTACCGAAAAAAAGGAAATTGTTTTTTTTTGTCAAATGTTCAACTGATGAAAAAAAACATAGGAAAAACAAGAATCTCGGTTTCATCAAATTCATCATCATCCTGATGTTTTCATCATCATTATCGGTGGTTTTGGTCTCTTTCTCTCATCTATCAATTAACTTTGCTTGATGGCAAAAAGAAAAAGAAATTTCTCCTGTCTTTCTTTCTTTCCAATCATTATTATTATGAAACCGGGGAATTTTTTTTCAATTCCATTTCAAATTCTTGTTTCTTTTTCTTCTTCGAGAATTCAATGGAAAAAAAAGTTTCAATCACATCAAACATTTTTTTGGTGAATGATGACAAACAATATTGAATTTCAGTTTAGTTTCAGCTGTTTTCGATCAATTTTCTATCAAAATAATCGACTACAATTATTATCAAGAAAACAATTCAAACGAATGAAAAAAATTTTGTTTCTTGCTTAAATTGGTGCAATGATTATGTGATTCGCGAATCGATTGATTCGAATGATGAATGAAATGAATAAAATGAAATCGGGCAATCTAATCCATCCATCTTTTCATTCATTCATCCATCCATTCATCCATCCATCTAACCAACCGTTGGTCCGTATCAAAAATGATTTTATCGAATCGAATGGAATCATTTTTTGTTTTTTTGTTGTTTGATTTAGTTATCATTTCAAATTTCACTTTACTTTTTTCACTTTTCATAATGACAATGACAATGATTTTTTTTCGGAGAAAAAAGAAACTTTTAAATCATTTTTTGTAAAGTAAAAGTTTTTTCGTTCGGGGGCTGGAAAAAATATTGAACGTCAACATGGTCCTTCAACAACAAGAAAAAAAAACCTAAATGTTTTGCTTTGTTTGTTTGTTCAACTTGAAACAAGTGACCAGAGACAAATAAATAAATAAATATTAACCTTGTCATTATCATCAATCGATCGATCGATCGATCTATTGATTTTGATGTCACTTTTTTTCACTGGATACAGAAATACAAAAAAGGGGAAAAGAATCCATATACAAGAAACAAACCGGTGTTTGACATACTGATGTGGATATTGTTGTTTGGAAAATGTTTTTTCAAAAAAAAATATACCGTTCATTCATGCAGAAGATGATGATCATCATGAAGTTTATCAATTCATTTAAACTTGTATGATACGAGGACAGAGTAAGTGAACAAACTAAAGAAGTCTATGATGAACGAATCTTTTTTTTTATATCTGATTTTGATCTTGATTTACACAAATCAAAGACACACACACACACACACACACACACACACACACAAAGAGAGAGTATGCTGGGATAAACAATTGGAAATGGATGTAATCATCATCAGATCGATACACGATTTTGTACACTAATTTCTTTGTTGCTGAAATATTAATCATAAGGCAAAGAGGGGAGAAAAACACACACAAAAAAAAAGACAGGCAAGTTTGAACCGAAAAAGTTGATCAAACGATAGGTGACATTTTCATATATATTTTTTTTTTAAATGGATTTTGATGAAATGATTCATCATGAGAATCTTTGATGATCCTTTTTTTTTGATTAAGAAATTCATCATCCTCATTATTATCAATTTTATTAAAAAAAAAAATGTTTTTCGACTTGATCGGAAATTTTTGCTTGAGAAAATTTTGATCGATTGATCGATTTAATAAATTATTAATCCAAAAATGGATTAAGATTTTTTTTGTTTTTCCCTTCTGAAAATCAAAAATCAACTGATGATGATATCCCTTGTTATTATCATCAACATGTAATCGATAATCGATTTGTGTGTGTGCGTTTGATCGTGTATTATTTAATGTAATCTTGATCGAGTTTTTTTTTACCTAGTGATTTTTAATTTTCTAAATTTTTTTTACTTGAAATTTTCAAAATACGAAAAAAAAAATCAAAACATCAATTTTTTTCCCTCGTCGAAATATTACAAAACAAACGAAAACAGTGGAAAAGAAAGATTGATTGACATCTATCGAATTACATCGATCCATTTTCATTTGAAATTTTTCATTCATTCATTTTACAAATGGGCAAAAAATAATATAAGCAAAAATTTTTTCTATTTGTATTCTCCATCTCTCAATTCCTGTTATTTCTTTTGGATCTTTCTCTTTAATCTGATCTTTGTAAAAGATTTATATCTTTGTTATCGTTAAGAAGAAAAAAATATAACCTTATTGTCACAATTGTTTTTTAGTCACTTTTTTTTTATCAGCAAAGTAATTGAGATATTAACTTTTTTTTCGTTTGTTTGTTTCTACTGATGTTTGTTTCCTTTAACCCTTTTTTTTCCAAATCTATCACCATAATATTCTTTTGTTTTTTTTTCTGGATTTTTGTTTGTTTCACACACACACACACACACAATAAATATTGTGCAGATAGTTTTTCATTAGAACCATCATCATCAGTGTTCAATTACTCTCCAGAGATAAACCAAACAAAAAACAAAAAAAGATAAAATAATAATAAAAAACTGTTGGCTATAGTGATGCTACTGTCATTGTTATGCATAAAATGAATGAATGAATGAATGAATGAATGGGCACATACTGTTGAAAAAGAAAATTCCTAATATTATCATCAACATTGCATTTATTTTCAGTTTAGTGAAAATAAAAAACAAACAAACATCTTTTGCAATTTATCCTGTTGGAAATTTGTTGTTTTTTTGTTATTGAGAATCATGATTTAAAGAATTTTTTTTTTTTTTTTGCAGACAAATTTATCCTGTAGCAATCACACCTTTTCATATTCACTTTTGTACATTTGTCCTTTGACTTTTTGCTGATGATTCACATAAACAAACAAACAAAAAAAAGAATAAAAGAAAGAAGAAAAAACATTCAACCGATAAACAACTCATCAATTCTTTATATAAATGTCTTTTGTTTGACAAAAAGAAATAAAGAAAGAAAGAAAGAAAATCTAAACGAAAATAAACTAAACTGATGATGATTGTCTCATTAGTCTGAATCGTTGTTGTTGTTTTTTTTTTGTTTTTGTTTCCACTTTATCGATATCGATTTGCTTTTTTGTTTCAAATGTTCATCATTGATTCATTGATATCTATCTATCTATCTAACTGATCTATCTGTGTCTATCTAAATAGAAAAAGGCCATACAAATAATAGCTTTTAAAAAAGGGCAAGAATCAGAATCGAAAAAAAAAGAATCCATGTTGTTTCAATATATACTCAATACTTTATTTATTGCTTGGCTTAACTTGTCTATTTTTTTCTTTCTTTTTTCATTTTCGTTTCATTTTCGTCGTCGTCGTCATCATCATCATTGTGTAATAATTTACCGAACGACCGAATAGCATCATATAAAACAAAATACGACACGGACACCAGTGATATGCCACAACAGCCAGTCATATAATCATAATAAGAATCCAGAAAGCTCGCTAATCAAAACTTTTCCTTTTTTGATTCATTCCCGTTCATTGACAGTGGATTCTTTCTTATTTCTTTGATCTCTTTCTCTCTCTCCCTCTTTCGATCATGATCATCATCATCGATGTTTGATTTTTGATGTTTGATGATGATCATTGTTGTTGTTGTTGTTGTTATCGTTATCGTTTGACATTCATGATTTATGACGGTGATTATTAGTGTTATTAGTATTTTGTTTCTAGTAGTGGTATTAGATAATGTTGGCCATGATGATAATAATAATGACAAAATTGACAATACGAACCACAGATAAAAGATTCTGGCCATCGAAACACAAAAAAAAAATCGATTTTCATTCGATTTTTGGTTAAAGAATTTTGTTTGAAAAAAAATCAAATATAAATCACATTTAGCAGCATAAAACTGAGAGAAAAAATGAATATCAGATTCCAACACACAAACACATAGATAGTCTAATGTCTAATTTAAATCGATGATGATAATAATGAAGATATTTGGAGTGATGAACATTTTGGATTTTAAAAATTCTATGGATTTTTTTCGTTATTCTGAATCGAACAAAATGTGTTTATTATCAAGTTGTAATAATGAAGAAGAAAAAATGCAATGTTAGAAAAAAAAACAATGATAATAATAATGAGAGAAAGCAAAAACACTTAATTCAAATGTTGATGATGATTCTAGTCAATTTTGCAACCCAAAATTGATGAGTAAATGTAAATTCCATAAAATTTTCAAGCATAAAGAATATAGCAGCTGCTGCTGCTATATTCAATATTTAGCTGACAATGATTATACAACACATAACAACAAAGTCGATCAGTTACATTTTACTTATTGACTTGTTCTCTTGATCTCACATCCATCTCATTTGCCATACATACATACATTCATATTAAGAATCTTTTTGACTAAATGAATGGATGGTTATAATAATAATAATATGTACCAAAATGATTTAAATGAGATCTGTCAAACAAGTAATTTATGTTCATACTTAGTTTCTTTTTTCCATAATATTCTTTGATTCTAATAGTTTTTTTCTCCAGTTATAATTTCTCATTTACGCCAAACATTTATTTCATTTTGGAAGGATTTTTTCTTGTTTGTTTCAGAAAAAGAAGAAAACAAATGAATAAATTGTTGTTGTCGTTGCTGGTCGATTTTAATAACATGAAAAAAAATCAACAAAAAAACAAAATCAAAACAAACGGAAAAAATATTTTACAGCAATTGATTTTTTTCAAATTGAACATCAGTTTAAAATTTTGAAATTTGAAAAAGATTTTTCGTTCTTTTTTAAAAAAATGTTTTTTTCGTGATTATCGTTATTGGCTAAAAAAGATCCGTAGGGCGACACAAATGTTTCCGGTAATAATTCATATTTTCCCTCTCTCCATCCATCTCACTGTTTATAATCATCATTATAATGATGAAATATAGCCCAGTAAAAAGTAAAATGTTTGATTTATTTATTTGCCCAAAAAATGAATTATTATTTAATCGCACATTATTGATGTTGGTGGTGATAATTTTGTTGCTGAATGAATGAATCATGGTTTAAATGGTGATCAAACACATTAAAAAGCTAGGGGACCGAAATTTGTGAAAAATTACAAATTATAAATACGGGTATTGTGAGTGATGACCGAACCCAAAAAAAAATTTGTGACAAGTTGGTTTTGACCCAAAATGTCAGGTTGAATAAAAAAGACAAATTTATTATACTAATTATTCAAATGTTCACCTCAGTCATTTTTTCTATTTGTCGGTTGCGAATCAAATGATAAATAATATATTTCAATTACATTTCTGGTAGCTGGTTTTTTCAAAGATAAATCCATTTTCTGCTACTGTTTTGATTTGCCTCGAATGACTTTTAACATTCAACAATGTGTAGTGTAAAAGCTATCGTTTGAGTGAAAATCTAAATTGGAATTTTCTTTCAAAGAAAACCGAATTTTCCGAATAAAATCTTAATAACGGTTGTTATTCACATCAAACAAAACGAAACAAACAAAAAATGAAACGCACGCGCAAAGCAAAACAACCTGTAACTTTTCCATTTTTGTTTCCTTTTTTTCTTTGGTAATATATTCTGTCATCATCTGATTATCACACACACTTTTGTTTCATTTACCTTCTGATAATGATTATTATGAAAAAAACAAAAAAAATTTCTCACGATTATCATTACATTATGGAAAAATGAAAGAAAGTGTCCAAAACATACATATGTGAAAGTGACCATTTTCTCACATACCTGTGTGTGACACAATTGATAAAATTATTATGTTTTCTCTCGGTTTGTCTGTAAGGATTATCCGGGTAATAATCTCCGAAAAAGTTGCTTAAAACCAAAGCAAAATTATTTATGATTTCAATCAATCAATCAATCAATCAATCGATTTTTTTTTGTTTTGTTTGGTTTGTTTGATCAAAATCAAAATACTTTTGATTTGATTTATTTCTTTTCTGTTGTTGTTGTTGTTGTTGTTGTTGTTCGATTAATTTGATTTCATTCATCAATCCGGTTTATTATAACAACAACAACAGAAAAATAATCAAAAAAGAAAAAGAAAAAAGAAAAATACCACACATGATGATGACATTTGATGATGATAATGTTGGCATAAATCGTAAATCATCAATGTTGTCGATAATAATAATAATTTTCAATCTCAAAGTTTTTTGTTCTATTTTGTTTGACAGGTTTATATCAAACGAAAAACAAAAACCAAACTGCTATAAATATATTTACTGTATTTGGATTTAGTGTTAATGTTGTTGTTGTTTTCGTTGTAAATCTATTCAATTTCATTATTATTCCGGATTCAATTGATCCATCCATTCATTCATTCATCCACCAGTTTGTTTGTTTGTTTGTTTTTGTTTTATCAATCGATCGATTGATTGATTGATTTTCTGAATGAAATTCTTATGTTGGCATAAATTTACAAACACACACACACACAAACGCACACAAAAACATATCATTCACCTCCTAATCTGTCATTTATTTATATCAATTTGATTGCCAAACTGAGAAACTGAGTGAAAGATTCGTTCGTTCTTCCGTTCGAAAACAGTATAGATTTTCGGATTGATTAACGGAAAGAAAATTTTGAATTAAATTAAGAAAAACTCATAAGAATTACGAAAAAACAGAAAAGAAATTTTTTGTGATTTTCTTTACACTTGTCATCAATTTGTAAATGAATGTTGTTGTGATCAATATGTTTATAGAATTTAATTCAATTCAAGTGAAAATTGACGAATGACGTAAATCAACAAACATGTGATCGATGGATGGATGGATGGTGAACAAAATAATTGATTTTTTCTTTTTAAAAAAATAATAATAATTTTACACAATTTTGTTTTACCTAGATTAATAATCCAGAAGCAAATTGTCAAAAAAAAAAAAAAAAATAATAGACAAAAATTGGATTGACTCTCTCTGGATTCTTCTGGATTCTACAGAATTTTCTGAGAAAATTTTTAAAATTTCATTCCAGTTATTAGGTTAGTTTGGTTGATTGGTAGAATTTTCGTTTTTTTTACTTTCATTTTCGAAAAAAAGAAAAGAAAATCATAATTATCGATCCTTGTTCTGTTGTCAATTTGTTTCTGGACAGTTTCTGGATCTGATTTTCATTTGGTGTTACGATTGTTATATTAAGAATGAAAAAAAGACAAACTAGAAAAACAACAATTTTGTCTCATCTTAATAAACGAAGACAAGCCAGAGAAACTTTACAGAAACTTTACAGAAATTTACAGAAATTTTCTTTCTTTAATTTTTTCTTCTTCTTGTTCTTCTTCAATCAAACAAATTAATAATGATCAGAACAAATTGAACAAAGTTAAAAAAGAAAAAATCCAATTTTGTTCAGTTAGTTTTTTTTTTAAAGTGAAACTGTGTGAATTAAACTAAACTGAACACACACTGGTCTGTATTTTGACTTGATATGATATGATGATGATGATTTTGATGAACAAAGATGATTATGAAGATGATGAAAACCTTCATTCAAGCAAAATTTTCTCTTTCTTTTCTCTAGCTTGAATCATGATTAGAATTTTAAGTTAAAAATTTTCACCATAGCACGTATATATGGATGGATGGAAAGACAGGCGGAGTTTTTTAAACCGCAAATAATTTTTGATTTTGTTTTTTTCCAAAAAAATATTTCTGCTGATCATCATCGACATCCATAACTTACCACACATCTTTTCAATTCTTGAATCCTCGATTCTGTGATTTGTAGTAGTTTCTTGAATTTCATTTTTGATGAAATATTTTTGATTTCACTTTTTCTTTTTCACTTTCTCTCTATAGTATACTCTCACTCACACACTCACTTACTTTCACACGTTACATAACGAAGATATCCTGAATTTGTTCTAGTTTCTGCTTTTTACATTCTAATTTATCTCACAGACAAGTGTTTTTTGTAATTTTTCTATATGTGTGTGACATTTTGTTAACGATTGATGATTCTTCAAGATTTTTATTTTCAATCTCCTTTTTTTTCCCTTTTTTTGTTTGATATTTTCATCATCTAATTTCAAAATAGGATTCACTTTTTTGTTGTTTTTCCCCACAGAGAAACAGTGTTCTATTCCTTTTAATTTTCAAGTTTGTTAGGCGCTTGACGAGCTCAGCGGAAAATTTTTTTTCATTTTAATTTTGTTGACTTTTTCTCTTTTTTTTCACTCTTTTTTTTGCTCATTTTCACTTTCTCGAAAAAAATTTGATAAAAAACAAGAAAAAAATTCTCCAGAGAAATTCATCAACAGAAACAAAAAAATAAACCCCCAACCAAACACAATGTTTTTTTTTCTTTTCTGGGCGACAAAATCTTGATTCTGAGATGAAAGATGAAAATGAAAATTTTTCGCTAGTTGAATGAAAGAATCTTTTTTTTCAAATGATTTAAAATCGAAACATCTCTAGTGTTGATGATGTTCATCAGATGATGTATATCATTCCAATAAATTATACATGTTCTTAATTAATTTGAACTGACTGGAAATGAATTTTGGTTTGATTTTTTAATGAAAAAAATCTTTGATTTTTGGTTTTTGATTCAAATTTTTTTTATCCAATCATTTGAGATTGATTTATGATGATTACTTATTCACCATCATCATCAACATCGAATGTGGTAATAGGTTTTTTTCACTGGTTAATGTCGTTAAACATCAATCGAATTCTCAATCAATCTATCAGTCATAATTTATGTATCCGGGTTCAAATCAAATGCACACATTCACTATTGATGTTAATAAAGATAAAGCTTTGGGTCGAAATAGTCGACATTAACAACAACCATGTCCAATAATAATGATGATAATGGTCATTTTTTGTGTGATTAGCAATATATTTTTATTAATTGTTTTTCTTTTGAAAAGAAAATTCGTTTTTTTCCACCTTGCATCACAAAAAATGATCCTCATCGTCCGACACGACGTTAAAATATATTATTATTATTATTAAGTCATAAATTAGGTTTATGAATTTCGAAGAAAGAAATTGATTCTATGGAATTTTTCTTCTTTTTTAAAAATATTCTTTACTTTGGCTATTTTAACTTGTTTGAAACCAACACAATAAACGAATATTGCATAATCCAAACCGAATCTTGATCGTATGTATTTATCGATCATTCTTGTTCAAGTTTTTCTAGCCTCCAAAACGAATTAATGATTTATTGAACAAAACAAGAAATTGATCAATCAAAACAACAACAACAATATTTATGAAAAAAAATAACTAACCAATAATAATAATAATAGCTTCTTAATTCTTTATTATCTCAAATGTTGTTGTTGTTGTGTAATGATGATGATGATCGCTATGCCAAGATTGCAATAAATTTTTTCCTTTCATTCATTCTCCATATATATTCATTGGTCGTCAACAATCACGATCATAAAGTGGGAAAAAAATTTTTCTGATAAACTATAATGGTTTTACATTAACGAACAACAACAGCAAGCATAAAATAAAATTGGTTATCCATTCAACAGATAGATATTATTCAACCTTCATTCATTCATTCATTGATGATGTATCTGATTTCAATTTTTTTTCTTTTCTATAAAACAGTGTTTGATGATTATCATGATGATGATGATAATCATCATATCCATACATTTATCGATTGTTTTCTTTCTTGTTTTGTTGTTGTTTTTCTTCAAAAAATATTTGAAAAATTCATTTAGAATTTCTCAAAACACATCACTAATATAGGGTGTTTTGAATATAGATAAAGAGGATGATGAAAAACACGAATCATGACACAAATCATCGTGTTGTCGTCGTTTTCTTCATCTTTCTTTATGGCACGAAAGCCAAAAGATTTACAAAAAATAATACTAACTGAATGAATGAATGAAGAGAATGAATGACTGACTGGCACTGACATTGATCATAAATTTTAGATATAATTTATTTGTTGTTGTTGAGAATCATAAACATTTTCATTTTCACCTGTTCTTCTTCTTTTCAAAAAAATCATCAAAATATCGATTATCGATCGTCTTTTTTTTTGTCACTTTATTTAAATGATTTTTTTTTTGCATTTCTGTTGCTGTAAATCAATTGGTAATAAATAATCATCATGGTTGTTGATTGTGATGATGAGACAGGTCGATGAAAAATTCAATGATAATATTTTATTCAGAAAAATGAATGAAATGAATGTCTTTTATTACTTTTTATTGGGAAAAGTTTTGCAAAAAGAAAACAATGATGATAATGATGAATGTATCATTTCCATTATTTATCCATCATAATCATCACCATTATCATCACCATTATCATCATCATTTTCATTCATTCATTCAAAACAATCAACATTTGTTTCCATATGTTTCCAAAACATAAATTTAAAGAAGAATGAATGAATGATGATCGATTTTTTGATTTTGTCGATTATAATGATGATGATTATTGTTTTAATTTTGGTCCGTGGAACAAACAGTTTCAAGGCAATTTGTTGTTGTTGCTGATTTCAATTTCGTGCTTAACCCTCGGCTATCCAGGTGGGGTCAAATTTGACCCCAACGACATTTAAAACTTCGCCATTCGAAAATCTATCAACATAAATCAATTTTCTCTTGAATGATCGAAGATCTATGTTTATTGAACATGATAGGCAATTTTCACCGTTTTCCGACTAAGAATAGTGGAGAAATCATCGATTTTCGGGATGAAGTCTAAATGTGCATAACGTAAGTGCTGTAGGATCCCTACCTACAACACTTACGTTATGAACGGACCCCAAATTTAATAGGAAAATCAAAATTTGTTTGCCGCTTTGTATCATTAATGATATGCTTTTAAGATAGAATTTTTGATGAAATTTTAAAATTGATAATATTTTCTAAGAGTTGAGCACAAAATTTTAGATTATTTTAACTTTCTAACATAATTTAAAAGCGATCAAAGTTGGGGTCAAAATGACCCCACATGGATAACGACGTGAGAAATGCTGCGTGAATAGCGGAGGGTTAATGAGTGATGAGTTTTTTCTTTTCTCTTTGTCTTTCTCGGCTGATTGGTGTGTGTGTTTGGAATGCAAATTTCCCTGGAAAAAAACAAAACGTGAAATTAATTTTCTTTTTTTTTCAATCATTTAAAATTATTTCAATTTATCAATCGATCGATCGATCGAACGTTTATTGGATCAACAAAAAAAGTGTTAAATTTGTTTTTCTGTCATTGAAATTTTCTAATTTTGACTTTGTTTGCTTGATAATCAATGATAATTTGAAACAATTGGAATTCTGTGATGGAAATACAAAGTTCACGATGAAATTTTTTTCTTTTTCTCTCTCTTGATTATCACGAGCAAGGTGTAATTTACATTTCAAACAAACAAACAAAAGCAAATAATGACCATCAATCTTTTCTAACTTTTTGTTATTTTCAATTTTTTTTTGTTTTTTGATTCTCAATGATCAAAAATGTAACAAACCGAACAAACAAATAATTTCCTGAATTACAATGATTTTTTGGTTTGTCTGGTTTTGAATTAGGTTATATCAAATGTATATTTCTCACCTAAAATATCTTGTTGTTGTTGTTGTTGTTTTGCTAATCCAAAAGAACATTAAGAACATTAATTGGAAAAAATTAACGGATATATTTTTTTGGGTGCTTTTCTGCTTTGTTTTATTATTGAAAACATTTTTCTTTTCTTTCTGAAGAAATAAAGAATCTTGAAAATAAAGAAGAAAAGAAGAAAATCTTTGGATTTTCCTAGTTTTTTCTTGTTGTTGTTTAGTTGAGTTTAATTTCCTTGATTCTTTTATCATCTGTCATTGGCAGAATCAATATTTTCTTTTTTCTTTCTTTCTCTCGATCAACACTGTGATTGATTGAATCAAAAATGATCGAAAAACAACAACAAACAAAAATTCAATTTTCTTTGATTAATTTATCGATTATGGATAACATGCATAAGTTCTTTTTTTCCATGTTATTCTCGGTGATGATGATCCTACTATTTTGTTTTCAAGATTTTCTTCATCTTTTAGTTTTTTCAATCAATATCCAAAATGAATGATTGACTCATTTATTGCATCAAAAAAAACGAAAAAATTCATTTCATAATCAAGCAGCAACTAACAACAACAAGAAGCATCACCACAAACCAACACACACACGCATCTTTCGTCATTAAACGAGTTAATCATCATCATTAACATCCGAAAGAAAAAACGCTTGATGGTTGGTGATGATAATGATCATTATCATCAACAACAACAATAAAAAAGAATGGACCACGAATCAAAAAAATATCTTTGGTTCGTTGATTCTTTTCCCCAATCCATCTTCCTCCTCATTCTCCCCCCTCACCACACATCTTATGCACTTATCATTAACCAAATGAATAAGAAAAACAAGAACACAATATGGCCATAAATTATTCGTGTTTGACGTTTTTTTTCTATGTGTGTCGACATTCACAACATCGACAATTCAAAATATTGATGATGATGATGATGATGATGATGATGATGATGATGATGAGATTGATTGATTCATAAGACATAAACGTTGTTTGTTTCGTTTCGTTTTTTTATTATTTTGGAAATATAAAATGAAATGAAATAACGCGCCCACTTTCTCGTTTAACATTTCTATCATCATCATAGTCATCAGCCATTAAATCAATGGATTCCTTGATTACCAATTTAGAAGGTTTTTTTCATTATTTTTTTTTTACCCATTAAAAATCATCACCGTCATCATCATCATAATGATAATGATAATTTTTTCATTATTTAACATTAAATTCAATTCCATTATTTTATTGGTGATTTTGATGATAATGCTTGCCCATTTTATCAATTTTTTATCAATTTTTATCAAAAAATTGGGGGGAGTGTAGGCATCCGGAAATTCCTGTTCTTCAAAAACATATTTAGCTGAAAAATATATTGAAAATCCATTTCGACAGATAGATAGAAATAGGTATTGATGATTATTATTATTATTAATTATTATCTTGAATGATTATCATTCCCCCCTTTTTCTTCGAAAACAAAACCAAAAACAAATGGACACGAATAATACATAAATCTTTATGTCAAACAGTTTATTATTCTTCTTCTTATATAACCCCGAAAATAAACAAACATATGTCTAAATCAATGTATTCATTCATTCATCTATCTCTATCTATTTTGATTTGAGTTAAGTTGATTTGATTTTCTCCCATTGCTTATTGAGGCTGATTGGTTGGTTGGTTGGTTGGTTGGTTGGTTAGAAAATGAACCGAACAAACAAAAAAAAATGACTGATTAGTTTCAGTTAAAAATTTTGTTTTTTTTTTAATTTTAACCAGGTAAATACAATTATACAATTTTTTGTTTTCTGTTGTGATTTCTGTATATATATAGAGAGATAATAAATTGTTGCTGAAAAGATTTCAGCAACAACAAAATGAATGAATCTTACAAACATAATCATCATGATCATCATCAATCGAAAATGATCGTTGTCGTTTATATCTATCTATCTATCTATCATTATGAATCCATCTTTTTCCTGTCTTGTTGTTGTTGTTCATGATCATACCATTCATTCATTCATTCATAGATGACATAATGATAAATTACCTTGTTGTTGTTGCTTTTTTACTTTGCTAAATGTATTTATGCAACATGTTGTTGATGATGATGATGATGATGATGATGATTATCAACGACAAACGAATTTGATTTGAGAAATGAACTTTGTTTCATCGATACATTGTCTGTGTGAATGGTTTTTTCATATGATGATGATGATAACGACCATATTTAATATCGATGATATGTATGTTTGAAACATCAAACACCATTGATGTTGATGATGATGATGATCGTCTATAATAATCATCATCATTTGTCCATTTTGATGAGCGATTATGATGATGATGATGTTGATGATGATGAAATTGAAGATTGAAGCAGAGGTGTTCGGGTTTCTCTCCCTCTCTCTACTTTGATTATTTTTGTTGTTGAAAACAATCATTGGTGGTGAACTCGATGATAATGATGATGATGAAATAAACCAATTTACGAATTTACGTTTGGTTTTTTGTTTTTGGTTTTGTTTTGTTGGTTAAAATCATTTATTGGCTATTTTGTTTTGTTTTGTTTTTTTGTTTAGCCAAAAAATAATAATAAAGAAATAAATCACTTCATTTCCCCTCCACATATTCCCAAAAAACAATTTGTATACAACGTTTGTTTGATCATGATCACCATTAATAGCTTAAGCATGTTTTTTTTCGCTTATAATGACGATGATCGAATATAATTGTTGTTGTTGTTCCTGTAAAATGCAGCTGATTTTATTTTCCTTTGAAATCATGATATTATGGTTAAAAGTTAATTTTTTACCATGTGTTCTGTCTATTTAAAATCGTGGCGACAATAAATTATTAAATTTTCGGAAATAAGTTTTGGTTGATTTGAATTTGGAAATTTGAATTTAGAGGAAAAAAAACCGGATTTTCGTTTTTGTTGTGATGAAATATCGACAAATTACCATCCAAACGAACAATCAAGCCAACAATCATCAGAAGATAATACTCATTATCGAAAGCATATTACTCATTAACAGAAGCTATATTCATTTTATTATTTCATCAAAAAAACAACAACAAAAATAGTGTATGAAGGATGTTGTTTAATCGTTGCTTAAAAAAACAATCATTAAACTTATTAAAAAGAAACATTTATGAATATAATTTTGGATTTTTTTTTTGTTTCTCAAATGAACTTGAAATCAATACCTTAACAGGATGGATGGATTGGATAGATGAATGATTAGTATCGTTGATGCTTAAATCTTGTTTTCTCCTTTCTTTTCAAATGACTGATTGATTGATGTTCTATTGAAAAACGAAAAATTTGACAGGCTGAATGACTGACTGAATGATAATGATGACCATCATCATCAACATCAATGATAATTTTTCCATTTTAAATTTTTTATTTCATTTTTCAAAACACACCACACATAAACACATAATGATTGCATTGTGTCATCATCATTATCATTCATTTATTTAATGCAATAACGAAAACAACAACAACAACAACGAAAAAAAATACGTGTAAATTAATCATTTTTGACACTTTGACTCCCTTGGATTATTTCATTATGATTATGATGATCATCATCATCATAGGAAACTGACTGACTGACTGACAAATATTTTACCTTTTTTTCACATTATTCGATTAATGACCAATTACAAGATTGTAATAGTCAATTCTTACCTGCTTGGTTTCTTTTCTCTCTCTCTCTCTCTCTTGATGATAATTATTTTCTTCCGAAAGATATTTTCATTGACCGATTCTATTTTGAAAATTTAAATTTTTCATATTTTTTGTTTCCAGGTATAATGACTGACTGAATGATTGACTTTAGTCAGTCAGTTGCTTTTGTTTTGTTTTGTTTGTAATGCCGCCAATTGAAACAAAAAAGCAAAAAAACCAAATGAATAATGAAAATTTCCTGTCATTGCTGTTAAAGGTTTTTATTTTGCTGTTGTTCATCTTTTTCTGTTTCAAGTATCCAAAAGAAAAACAAGAAAAGTTGTCATTTTGTATTATCTTTCCCTTTTTTGCTTTCCCCCTCCGCTCTCTCTCTCACTTGGTTGTTGTTCATTCTTTCTTTATTTATTTCCATCGTTTTTCTGTTTTCTCAGTTTTGCGAATTACATTCATTTTGGACATTTTGACATTCATTTATCATAAATCAAACATTATTTATGTTTCGTTTTGCTTTCATATATGAATGAATGTTCGGTATATTTCTTTCAGTGTGTGTGTTTGTCTATGTGTGACCATACTAATAATAATAATAATGGTAGATATATGCAGGTGCTTATCATTATCTTTTTCTGTCTTAAACATTGATGATGAACCTTCATCACTTTATATATGTGTGTTTGACAACAGAGAGATAACACATAACATCCTCCTTATCCCATAAATTTCATTCAACTTTGATAATTTTTTCGTTTTTGAAAATTTAAATATTTACCATCCACATCCACATCATGTTTTTTGATTAACAAATTTGTCAGCATTTCAAAGCGAAAACGAAAAGAATCTAATTCTTTCCATATTCTCATATGGTTTTTCTATCTGATTTTTGTTTTCGTTTGAATATCAACCGAACAAACAAACGAAAAAAAAGATGGTTTTATTGTTGATTTCCTTTCTGAATTCAGATTCAATCATTCACTCGCATCATCATCATCATAGGTTCATTCATCAAGATATGATGTTCAAAAAAGCAACAACCAATGAAAAAAAGAAATGAAAAGATGAATGTTGTTCATTCAAAACCCTACCATCCATTCATCAAACAACCAAAGAGATTTTTTGTTGCATAAAATTCAATGATAATAAAAATGTCCATGTGATTTTTTTCTTTTCACTGGTCATCACCTGGTTTTATTTGTTATTTATCAATGGATTTTTCTTTCTCTCACTTTTTTTTTCTTGGATTCCTTATCCCATTCGCATCACGCATCAGACACTTTCAGACTGACCTGACAAACAGATGGACATCATGTCATCATCATCATTATTACAGACCAGACAGGATCAGAATTTCATGTGTGTAAAAATATAAAACAAAAACAGAAAAAAAAGTAATTGTAAATTACAATCAACATAAATCAACAACATTTGATATTACATAATTTTACTTTACTTTATAAAAGTTTTATTATTATTGTTTTTTTTTCTCAATCTTTATATACATTTTGAATTTGTTGTTTTGTTTTGTTTTGTTTCCAACGCTAGAATTGTAATATTTTTGCCTGGCTAATTTATGAAACATTTGTTTTTCTTGTTTTTTTGATTCTCATTTACGACACACACACGCATTCATGATTAAAGATACAAAGACAGCAGCAGTAACATCCTTTGAAAAATTCATCCAAAAAACAACAACATTAATAATAAACTTTAATAAATGAAACAAAATAAACATAAACAGAATCAAATCAAATAGGATTTTTCTTATTCACCTTTTCTTCACCTTCTTCTGGATATGAATATGATGAAAATTTGTTTTCTTCTTCTTAAAATTATATTCCATAATTTATGATTCTTATGCACACAAACAAACAAACACAAAATGTGAAAATTTTGTGCTTGCAATTTATATTGGATAATATTTTTTTTTCAAATTTCATTCGACCAAAGGGTTAATAACATCATTATATAAGTTGTTTCAATGATGATTCATTTTGATTTGAATTATAAAAAAATGAATTTAATGTTTTTTCTTTCTTTCTTTGATTGAATTTTTTTGGGTTCAGGTAATTTAATTCAAAACTTGTTTTTTTTTTGGTTCAAATATCTGTCGTGTTAAACAAAAAACGTTACAAATATCTGTTGTTGGTGTTTTTTTTTCACTGTTATCCCTTTTTTCTTTTTGAATTATTTTTCGTGTTTGTGAATGGCTAACTTACAACAAACAAACAACAACAAACAACAGGAAAACAAAAAAAGCAACAAATTATGACTTTGTATATTCTTTTCTATATAAAAGCAAATGAGAAATGGAAAGAGATGGATATTTTGTCTTGTTTATTTTTATTGCACAAAAGTTACAGTTATAGAAAATTTGGTTTATATTTATCATCTGTTGTGTGTGTGTGTGAAAAAAAGGAAGAAAAATTCTTCACACACACATACCATCAGTAGAAATTGGAATAAAAACACCATATAGTCAGAAAAAACATTATCAATCGAAAATTGTCATAAATTAAATGAATGTATCATTTGTTTAATTGTATTTATGGTTAGTTAGTGAGAAAAAAATTGAAGCAAGTTTTCAAAAGTGTTAAGTGTTTTATATAATGTAAATGTCATCAAGTGTTAGTGAGAAAGAGATGAGAGATGAAGATGCAAATTGGAAATTTTTTAGAGAAAATAAATAAAAGGAAAACACATTTTGGTAAAATGAAATGAAATAAATCAAAATTTGTAAGATGATCTTTTTGATTATGAATATCGTTGTTGTTTGGCTTGATCAGTACCAAATCATCATTCCCAAATCATGAATTATTTTTGATTGTTTTAAAAAGCTTTTGTGTGTCTACAGTGGACGACCAGTGACCATCATCATTTTTTATCACTTGATTTTTCATCATATGACATCTTTATGTGATGATAACTTATGTATCCGATTCAGATTATTCATTCAGTCAATCTTTCATCAGTTTTTCTGCTGTTTGTTTTTCTGATGATCATTGCCTGTCTGTTGCATGATTTTTGTTCAAAGCTTTTCTTATTTTGGATTATTTGTTTCGCGAATGAATGAATGAATGAATTTCACTTGTCAATTTTTTCTGTTGTTGCTGTTGCTGTGAATTGCATTTGACAATCATCATCATCATTATCATCATCCAAATCATCAACGACAAACTGAAAATAACGAAACAAAACTTGACAACTTGTTGTTTGACAATCTTTTGTCTTTCTCCCTTTCTTTTCTTCATTTCCATGTCATTATCGAGCGTGAATAACTAACAAACTAACTAACTAACCAACCAAACAAACAAACAAATAAACATTACCTCAAACATTGTCTGTCACAAACATAATGATAATTGAAATAATCAGCATATTTTACTTTCTTCAGTCTTTTTTTTGTCACATTTTTTACGATCATAAATGGAATGGAAACAGCCAGTTTCACACACACAAACACACAAAGACAAATAGATGATGATAACACTTGAATGAATACCATAATGATGATGATGAATAAATTCATCTAAATTAATTAAACTTGACAATAATAATAATGATGGCCTAATCAAATAAATCTTTGAATTAAAATTTTTTTTTTTTTAATAAAAGAAAATTACCTGGAAAAAAAATGAAATGAAATTCCAATTAATCACCTGTATGATGATGATTGGTTAATGAAATGTTTGTATACAATATTGTACAACTTATTATTGTTACAAATGTTGTTTGATTATCATCATCATTTAATGAATGCTTTGTGTATCGATCCACAAGAATTACATTATACATGCATTATTTCCTAATAATAATAATATTCCTCTCCCAAAAATGAATTGATTAATGTTCAATGAAGTTTACAACCGAAAAAAAAAAAATAATAATAACCAATTATAATGGTAGTTTTCTTGCATGGATTTATGTGAATAAAATTCCAGGTCAACAAAAACGAAGCAATAATTTTATCTCTACCATTTTTTACTGTTATTCACAGATATTATTCATGCAACAAAAAATGAATTCTCTATTCCATATTCTCATCAACAACAGTGGATGGAAATAGAATATAAAAAGTGATCAACATTAATTATCAACGAGCCAAGTTTTCACTGCGAAATATGATGATGATGATGATGATGATCGTCATTATGATTATCATCATCATGGTTGAAAGAAAACCAAAAGATCTATAAGTGTCGATGTGAACGTGCTGAGTTGATTTGAATATTTGTCTTGTCTCTCTAACTCGCAGAAGAATATTCCATTTTACAAATGACATTTTTTTCTCTCTCTCTCCACTGCTTTTAGCCACAATCTATAACCATTTATTCTATTATTCTATTATTATTTGTATCATTGGTTTTATACTGATAATTCTGGTGGTTTATGTATTCTTTCATTCAAAATAACCCATTCTCTCTCTCACACACACACATAAAACATTGTTTTAGATTTATGGGCTAGAATATATTTGCCAAAAAAAACTTTCAAATGTTTCTTTCTCTCTCTCTCTAAATTTGTTATTATTTTTTTCCCCATATCTTGCGTATAATTTTTTTTATTATCATTTTTTTTCATTGCTCCTTTGCTGTTGTTGTTGTTGATTTGAATGATATTCATTTCAGGTAGTTTATATATCGGTGTTATGCAATAGTGATTAGTCGAAAAATTAACCAGAAAAGAAAAAAAGAAAAATTGATGGCAATATCTTTGGCAATATTCTCTTGTTAACTCTGGTAATATTCTCTGTGTGTGTGTGTTTTGGATGTAAATTCTGGTAACCTTTTTTTTGTTATTTTTTAACCAAAAAAATTTGTCGTCATTTATCTAAAAGTATGTGATATATGCAGATTAACCACACACACACACGTCTATCATCATAATCAGAAAAAAAATATAGAGTGGTTGGTTGGTTGGTTGATATCTTTTGGTTTGATCTTTTTTTGCTTTTGTTTTTTATATTCTTATTATGCACTATTCACATATTTTGTTTGATGATTTATTGAAATGTGTGTGTGTGTGTGTGGTTTGATGAAAATGAGTTTTGATAATCATAATAATAATATGGGTAACCAAAAAAAATAACGACATTCAATGAACAATCATAATGTCATTGCTTTCGACAAGATTACAATATTATTCTTGTCTAAACAGAATATTTTTTGGTTTTTCTTCTTTATTGTTTATCATGATTCATTCGCACTGCTAATGGCTATGAACTCTGTCCAATATTCATTTCTTTTTTGCTGTGGTATAAATTGATTGCTGCCTGAAAAAAAAGATTTATAATTCATTTGTTGTTGTTGTTTGTTGAATGATGATAATAATAATAATAATAATAATTGGTTTGGATCGGGTTTGTTGTTTGAACCGGTTTTTTGTTTGGTTTTTTTCACACAAAATATCCAAAAAAATCTATAGAATTTCAATCTGGAAAGAGATTCCATAATGTACCCAGTATTCTCGTACTTGGTATTTGTCAATCAATATAAATCACAAAACGAACGAACGAACGAATGAAAAATTCAATGTCATTTATCTTATCAAATGATTGAATGAATGAATGGAATGAATGAATGAATGAATAAATGAATTTGGTGCGTGCGTGCAAAATGTTCATTTTTCTCATTTTTCTCTCGCTCTCTATAGCTGATCGTGTTCCAGAATTATCATCAAATGTAATGATAATTATTGATGATCATGATGGTCATCATCATCATCATTTATTCCATTTGGAATATTATATACAAAAAAAAAAAAAAATAGATGATTACAAATCTACAGATGATAATAATAATAAATGATCATAGAATTAATTGCAATATTGACAATGTCAATATTTTTTCAATGATTGGATTGGATTGATGAAGAATTGATTCGAAATGAAACTTTTATTGAGAGAAAAAAAAGGCTGGTCATCAGAAATTCAGAAATGAAAAATTCACAAACAAACAAACCAGAAAATGAAAAATGAATGATTTTTGATCAACTTTGTCTACTTTGGTTTTCGTATTGAATGAATTTGAAAATGAAATGAAATGTTTGCCACCATCATTTTCATTTTCATTTTTTGACATTTCATTTGATGGGTGATGAGAAATGATCGATTCAAATTTCTGATTATTCCTGATTCGAATGATGATGATTTTTGGTGTATGTGACTTGACCGTATGAAACTTGAAAAACAAAACAAAAAATTATGGACATTCTCTCTCTCTCTCTCTCTCTGTGTATTCCAGAAAAACATCCATATGTGTCAAGACAAAAACTTGCTTGCACAACAAATGTACAGACAATAAACATTTTATTGGAAAGAAAGAAAAAAATCTACTTATCTGACAGGATCTATCACATAGCAAACAACAGCAAACAGTTCGAATCAAATTTTTTCTTCTCCCCCTTCACATCAAGCAGAATCTTTTTTTTCCTGGTTTGATACATTTCTTCACCAACAACCATCAACCACCATATCACATCTAACCATATCACACGGTTAGAAAAGAAAAGAAACGAAAAGAATCCAAAATGTGAAATAAGTGTCCATGTCATTGTCGATGCTCAAATCATTTATTATCATTTGTTTCATTTCATTGCAATTCTTGATCGTCCATCTAGTCAGCAGCAGCAGCAGCAGCAGCAGCAGCAGAATCTTCTATTCTGCCTGCTTGTCTATTGTGGATACCAACCAAAAAAAAAAAAAAAAAAAAGTATTGATGGATAATAAACGAACTCAACCTAACCAAAAACCAAACCAAACCAAACATTAGAATATTGTTTCAAATAATAATAATAATAACAGCAGTTATGGCTGTTGTCCACTATTTTTGCTGTGTAACACAACAGGATTGTATATGTGTGTGTAATGTGTAATGTCCATCTTGTTGAACGACTTAAATTTTTTGACAGCAGAATCATTACTCTCAATCAAATGTCGACAAGCGAACGACAAGCGATAGATCCAAAAAACATACAGGACTTGGACCAAAAAGCAATTCCCCCCCAAAAAAACATCCACACACACAATATTATCATCCTTATCAAACCGATGAATTTTTTTAGTCAAGGCATTTAGTAAACGAGGAAGAAAACAAAAAATTGACGCTTATGTTTTTCATTGATATATTCTTTGTTTTTTCTTTTTTTTCTGGTTAGATTCTTTGACATCTTTTATTTTCATTTTTCATTGCCCTCTTCTTTTACTTGATCATTTGTGATATATGTCAATGTTTTCTTTCTTTTTTATTAATGACGCCTATTTCCACCCCCACCACCATCCCCACCAACATCATCATCATCAATCGATAGCTGATGTAAAACCGAAAGACTAATTTTTCTTCTATGCAATCATCATCATCATCATCATCATCATTATGATCATGATAATGTTCGATCGTCATCAAAAGAGAGAGAGAGAGAGAGAGAGAGAGAAAACGCTTTTTACATCGAACTATCCAGAATATTCTTCTCGTCGAACGTTATATACACATTATTATTAGCTTTGATTGATGAATTTGGCGGTTGGTCGATTCGATTCGATTTATTCTGTGTGTATGTGTGTGTTCGTGTGTATGCATTGATTTTTGGGTGGAAAATGAATGGTGGTGGTGGTGGTTGTAATGGGGGAGATGGATAGTTGGAAAATGATGTTCTAGAATCTGGTTACTTTTATAATTCTTTTTTTTTCTTTGCCTGGCTGGCTGGCTGAATGAAACAAACAACGAAATTGATGACGACAATCACCAACCAACCAACCAACCATCGAACCAAGCAACCAAGTAGCAAACAACAACAAAAAAAAAAAATTTATCGTAACGATAAATATGTTTTGGATCATTTATATTTGTCAATCATTGATTTTTTTTGGTAACACAGAGAAAAAAAGTCTCTCTTTTTTCATTGGATTTTTTTGCCATCTTCCTATGTATAATGCATCAGAATCTCTCTCAGAAATCAGAAATTACATAATGTATAGTGATGGTGGTGATGGTGGTTGTCCTGAAATTCATCATCATTTTTTTTGCTGTTTGTTTACCTTTTTTGTTTTCAAAATTCTTCAATCTATATTGATTTGTTTTTCTGAATATCTAGTTTCATTCAAGAATAATTGAGAAATATGAATGTTTACAAAAGAAACAAAGAAAGAAGAAGGAATAAAAAAACATTTAACAAACGAAAGGATTATTATCATGAAACATCACCAGGGCAATATATATATTTTCGATTTGATTTTTGATGTCTTTCTTTATCTAGGCAATTTTTTTGTTTGTTTCTACTGTTTGTTTGTAATTCTTTGGGTGATTCTTTATGTTTTTTTCTTTTCTTTTATATTCTTGGCTAGTTTATTCAGAATTCACCATTATTCAGTTGTTATATTTGGTTTCTATGTTATCATAATCATTAATCTTTTTCTTTTTCTTTTTTTTTTTTTGTTGTTGTTGTTGTTGGAAAAACGAATCTTTTTATAGTATCATTGTATCTTTATTGTTGTTGTGTGTTTCTTCAGAAATATTTCCTATTTTTTTCTTTATGTCTTGTGTCTTGTCTTGTTGTTGTTGTTGTTGTTGTTGTTGTTGTTGATGGAATAGCAATATCGATGGAGGTGGATCATGTTACAATCCACTTGAAGTGTTTTTTTTTTGCCTTTGCTCGTTTTGTCTATTTTTTTCTTTATGAACAAAAAAGATGTTCGTAAACTGAACTGAACAGAAAATAAAAAACAAAACGACGACGATGATGAAGAATTGAAGGACATACATTTCAAAGCAAAAAATTTTCAACGAAAATCGTAAAAATTTTTTCTGATTTTTACGATTTCAATCTGGCCATTCTCCAATCAAACACAATTGATTGATTGAATAAAATGATGTTGATGTGGATGATGATGTTTGGCACAGAGAAACACAATCTGTTTTGGCTAATAACAAAGAAAAACGAATATGAATTCAAAATATCATTTATTTAGTGTAATGTTGTTGATGAAATTTGCATTTCTAATTTTTCGTTAACAAACAATGTTTTTTGTTTTGTCTTTGTTTGTGGAATTTAGGCTTGAACGAAATTTTGCAATTAATCTTGTTTGAAACAAATGTTGATTATGAACGAAATTTGCTTTTTTAGTTTTTTCTTCTGGTTGTATCAGATTGATGATGAATCAATTTGCAAGAAAAATCATTTTTCTTCTTCAACTTTTTCAAACGTTTTTTCTTTGGTGTCATTGCATGATGGAAGAAAATTCAGATATCATAGTCGTGATCATGATTGTCGATGACAAGGTAGATTTATGATTGTTTTTTTTCTGGTTGGTTATTTCGGGTAAACCGCGGAAACACTTGATTCTATGAATAACAATAGTAATTATTATTCAGAATGAATCAAAGAATCGTGCTTTATTTTTGGAAAATTTTTGAAAAATCGCTCGAATCACTCATCATTCATTGATTTTAAATCAAAAATTTTTGTATTTGATTGGTTGTTTTGAGTGTGAATATTGGATGAATCTATTGACATTCAATTGATTCAAATAACTAACTAATAACTAATGAAAACTGATTGTCAATATTTATTTATTTTTCTATATTTATGATGATGACTTTTTCTCATTGATTTAAGAGTTTTCATTTCCTATTTTTATTTGATGGATATAATATGTCCACACACTCAAACACAGATCAAACACAAAAAATGCAAGAGATTCCAAAATTGGATCGTCATTGATCCACAAACAAAACGTCAATAATAATATTATATCAATGAAAACCAAAAATAAATTGATATGCCATATAAAACTGACAAAAACTTATTGAGAAAAATATTTGTTTGTTTGTATGAGTATATTCCAATTTGATTGAATCATTTCAATAATAATAATCATTATCAAGTATGGAGCCAATGTTGTTTATATCACAGATAAAAAGTCATCATTATAATCACTATGAACATCCTTTTCTTGAATGAATGAATGGTGTGTACAAGTATTTTCATTTTGATTTCATTTTGTATTTTCACACACAGAGACAAACTCCCACATCTTTTCAATCAATAATGTGCACGTAATTATTGAATGATAAATCAAAGCAAAGCAAGCAGAAATTGATAATGCCATTTGATGATGATGATCTATATTGACTGATTATTATTATTTTATTTCGGATATTGATATGTATTCACCATTTAAAGATGAATTGATCATTTTGATCATCATCATCATCAAGATGAATTGGTTGACTATCTTTTCTATTTTCTGTTTTTGTTGTTGTTGTTGGCTATGCCGGATAAATTACATGTTGTTCAACAAACAACATTGAAGAGGCTAAAATCTTAGATTTTCAATCAAAATGAATTTATAGTATGTACAGTGTCTGTGTGTGTATGTAATTGTTTGATTGATCCATGAAGCCTCATTAAAGCCAGTTTTTTTCGTCTTTTTTCGTTTTTTGTGTGTGTGCTAAGCTTGTTTGGTCTGTCATTAGCAATAAATCAATCAATTGAATGAAATTAGAGTCATATTTTTTTGCTATTTTCTTTTTGAAGAAATAAATCATTTAGATTGGTGGTGGTAATGGTGGTGGTGCAGGGGAAAGGAACATAAAACATTCATTTCAAAAATGGATGGATCGATTTTCTCCCTCTCTTTTTTTCCTACTACTATTATTGATGGAAATCTTGTGATCATGTTGGTTGGTTGGTTGGTTGTTTTGCTTACCATTCTGATTTATGTTTCATCATCATCATCATTCACATTCAATTCAATTTTTTGATCGTCAATCAATTCAATTGAATGATTGTTTGGGTCGAATGCAATTGATAGTCACATTTTTACACATTTTTTCTTTCTTCTTTCGGATTTTAACATTGCTTCGGAAAAAAAACTTACAGAGAGAAAAACATGGTCATCGACAAGCTTGTTATCATCATAATCAATACGATTGATCATCGATTAAAAAAGATGATCGGTTGTTACATGTTCGGGATTTATCCTCTACAGTTATTATTGATTTCTCTTGTTCAGGTAACACCGTGTTAACAAATTGAAAATTCCCGAGAAAAAAACTAACTAATCCCAAAAAAACAGTTTAAATCGATATATTTGATTCACCAACAAGGAGGAAAACCGAAAATCTGATCATATTGATTGATTTAAATTCAATCAGCATAAACATTATCAATCAGTCAATCGCCTAGTTTCTTCAGTATTTAAAAAGAAAAAAAGAAAAATCTCATCAAAATCGACAACTTTTTTTCGTTGTTTGCTGTGTGTTTGTTAGTAATCAATAATAAATCCGTTCTTTTTTTCTCGCATTGAAAATTCGGATTTACAATCAACAATCAACAATCATCATCGAATTGATATCATAGATTGATTGCAATGATAAACTTAAAGAAAGATGGATTGATTGACCAACTTTTAGGCAAACAGAAAAAAAGAAAAGAAAAAATACCGATAGGCAAATAGAATAAGATAATTGAATGAATATTGACTTGTTCATTTTCTCAAATCGAAATGCAAACAACAAACAAACAAACAATCGGCAACCAAAATGAATTGAAAACGATCAATCGATCGATCGATCGATCGATTGTTGTTGCTGGATTCTAATTAATTAATTTTGTCACTCTTAACACACACACACACACACACATCTCTCTCCAACTCTCTCTCCCTCGCTTTATCATCTAATATCGCATAGTTTCAATCGGTTGTTTCTTCGCGAGAGAGAGAGTTTGATGATGATGATAATCGATCATCGATTTTCTTTCTTTTTGGCTTGCATCAACTCTTATTTTATTCTACATACAACAACATCACGTTTGTTTTTTTTCTGTGTTTGGGCCAATATTTCGTTGATGATAATGATGATGATGATGATGAGGAAACACACACATAATGATTGCTAAATTTTTTTTCAATTGAATTCAAATCTGTTCTATTGATTTTTTTTGTATATTCAAAACAGTGATGATGGGATTCAATTTTCTTCGTTTTGTTTTTTTGTTTTTTGGTTTCATTCATTCATTCAATCGTCAATTCACACAAATCAAATTCGATAAGCTGTCGATACGTATTTCCAAAATCTTTCTGAAATGATTGAAAACAACAACAACAGACAGACAGTCAGAAAAATATATATTATATAACCATTAGATCAAATCTCGAAAAAAAATCAGATGTCATTTTAGATCGATTGATCGATCGATCGATTGGATAATGATGATGATTGAATGGTAAAAAATTCATTTCGTCGAATTACATTCGATTGTTTTTGTGAAACGAAACAAAAAAAAAACAGTCAAAATAGTTGCGGCGGCTGCTGACCATTGAATTAATCGTATTTACATTCGTTAATCAAATCATTAATTAATTTGATTTATAAAATTCCAAAAACAACAAAAACAAAAACAACAATAATCACTATTGTCATTTATCGAAACAAAACAAAACAAAACAAAAAATTGAATTTTGCTTAATCAAAAATGATTTTTTTTTTGTTTCTGTTTATTTTGATTTTGAAACTAAAAAAAAAACAAAAACAATGAATCAATCGTGATTGGAAAATGGAAAAAAATTCAATGCTTTTCCCATAGAAAATCATCGTATACAGGAATTATACCTTATGTTGTTTTTTTGGAAACTAAAACGAAAAATTCATTTTCATCATCATCATTGGTTGATTGAACGAATTAACCAACAGAACTTTTCTATATTCAGTATGTTTTTGGATCATTATCATCATCATTATCATCATCAATTTGTTTGTTTTCCTGGTCGGTTGTTCGGTCAGTTTTGCGTTTTTTCAATGGTGTGCAATACAGTTTTGTTTTGTTTTGTTTTGTTTTGTTTCGAGAAGCTCGGTCAATCATTCACAAATAATTTTCATAATTTTTACTCGTTGTCAGTTTATTTCAATTTTTCTTCTTCATTCTTCATTTAGGTTCAATTCAGTTCAGTTCAGTTCAGTTTTTGATTAAGTTTTGTTCAATGTTAGTTTCTTCTTCTTCAGTTTTTGTCGTTGTTGAGCTCTGCGTGTCACAATCCAATTAATCATTTTATCAAAAAAGATCCATTGGACCCATCATCATCATCATTTTTTTTGGTGGGGAAGATTTACCCAAGCCACCAATACTACCACCACCACCACTATCATCAACCAACCAACCATACCATATAGCGAATACAAAAAACCCAACTATTTCCTATTCAATTCTTTAATATTTTGCCAAAAAACAAAACAAAACCAGAATGACGTTTGACATTCATCATTTGTCATCGTCATCATCGTTGTCAAACAGAATTGAAAATTTGCTCGTTGCCTATCATTAGTTTTCTGGGAAGAGTTTTTTCCAAAAAAAAAAAAAAATTTCTGATACTGGATAGAGTCTCAATTCGGTTTATTTTGCCTATAAAATTCCAAACCACTACGTTGTTTCTTCGCTTTTTGTTTCTTCGCTTTTCGTTTTTGGGAAAATCTAATCAAATTTTTTTTGGAAATGAAAAATTCTTCTTTTTTTTCTGAAAAATTTCCTGACACTGATGATGTCTATGGTATCGATAGTTTTGATTAATTTTTTTCATTTCAGCAACCATCATCATCATCATCATTATCATGATATGAATCAAAATGATGAAATGAAAAATATGAATGATGATCATGGCGAGAATTGAATTGAATTTTTCAATTTTTTCTCCTGTTTGTTTGTCATTAAAGAAGAAAAGATAAATGAATCTATGAACCAAACACATCCATAAATCAGAAATTTTCTGGAAAAAAAACTTTAAAAATTTCATTTGAAAATAACCTTTTTTTCCAAGTTTTATTGAAATCTATCGTTTCGCTGTTGTCAATGAATGCTGTGTGTAATTCAATCTTTGGAAATTTAAAAAGACTGAAAAAAAGCTTCAAGTTTGGTCATCACCAACAAATCACTGTTTTGTTTTTTGCTGTTCCAGGACCCGAATTTGATGTATCAATTTGGTACAAACGGAAATCAATTTACGGTTAAATTTTTTTTTAACGAAATTGTTTTGTTTTGTTCCACAAAAAAATCATGAATCGGACAATATTGCACCAGAAAAGAAAGAAAAAAAATCTGACACCAAACAAGATTGATTATTAATTGATTAAGAAGAATAAGTGAAAAATTTTTTGGACAAACGAATGAAAATTGAAAAAAATTTCTTTCAATTAGAATCGGTTTTCACACTGAAAAAAAAACCTGATTGAATTGTTGATTAATCGTTGTTGTCCACCATCCACCATCATCATCATTTTGATTCATTCAAATTTTTTTCTTTTCGCGCAATTTTAAGGTGAGGTTACAGTAAAAATGACCTATGAACCTTTTTAATGGTTGGAAAACAACAGCACATTCATTGATACATACACACAATGACAATTTGTCTCACCTGAACACAAAATGAAAACGGATCCCAAAAGAAAAAAATACGAAACACGAAATGCAAAGAGAGGCTTTTAGGCTTCAAATATCATTTCTGAAAATTATTATTTTTTTCCAAAGGTAGATTGATTGAAGATTGATCGATTATTTGGTTATTTGAGTTATACATTTGTGGAAATAACAATGGTTTTTTTGGTTTTTGATGTGCAATCGAAACCACCAGCCAGGTATTGGTCACATTCTTTTAGGGGGAAAACAACATCGATTTGACAAATATATCGCGAATTTCAATGTATTTTGAAAAGAAGAAGAAGAAAAAAGGAAATAATCATTGCGTCCTATGCGTTGACGCTTGTGTGTTGATTTATGATTTCATTTTTTCTTTTTTGCTCTGGTTTTCGATTGTCCGATTGTTTATGTTATGTTATGTGTCAAATGTTTTTATCGTATAAAAAGTTTTTCTGGCCACAAATTGATCATGTACAGTACACACACACACACACAGAGAGAGAGTGAAAAAAGTTGGTGAAAATTTTCTGAATCTTGATTATCGGTGGTTATTTTTCGTTTCTTTTTTGACTGGAATCGGTTGGTCATCAATTTTGGCTGTTTTTTATTATCCATATTGGTTTGGTTTGGTTTGGTTGTTCAATAATTGCCCTAATTGAAATTACTCATTCTCTCTCAATGAGTGTTGGTGTATTGGTTTGCATGAAATGAAAATGATCGAGTGAATGATATATATTGTCGTCGTTGTCGATGGACACAAGAAGAGTGAAATCATTCATTCAATTTTTTGGGTTTCACATTCATGAAACAATCAATCAAAGTTGTTTGAATGAATGAATAAATTCCAAATGTGTCCAAAAATGATTTTTCTGTTGGCTTGCTGGTAATAATCTATATTGAGTGAGTGAAAAAAAAGGCAAATTTAATGGTGTTAAGGTAGTGTGTGTGGTCAAAACATCTGTCCACCACCACAAAGTCCACCAGAAATTTGTAATATATGGTGTTTGATGTTTGTGTTTGGTGTGTCCAATTCCAATTCTCATTACCGATAGATCAAAATCAATCGATGTACCACTGTAGTAGTATTTTTTTTGCTGATAATCATCAATGCTATGCTACCACCACCACCATACAACACATATGTCAAATAATAGATCAATCAGTCATTCTGGACTGTTTTTTTGGAAAATGTATCCAGCTTGATTTTCTGATTTGTACAAAAACTTGCTAATATTTTTTTTCCTCCCATTTTTTCTTCACAATCGAAGAATACAGACACACAGTTGACAAACAATTAATCCTTTGAGTTTTTTCTTTCTTTTTTCTGCTTATTTCGTGGTCAACATTCTTTAAGTTTCGAAAAATTGTGTCCGAAAAATGTCATTTGCTGCTGATGATGAATGGTAGATTGAATGATTGATCGTTCAATCCGTTTTTTTCGTTCGTTTGTTTGTTTGTTTGCTTGATTTTTTCGTATTTTTTTCATCATCATGATCATTGAATGAATGAACGAACGAAAAACGAATAATCGATTTCGAAGAAGAAAAATAAAATTTTTGACGACAAAAAAAGAATTTTCCACAGTTTTTTTCGGTTGTTATTGATGGATTGACCTGAGCAAAACCTTTGAAATTTCGAAATTTTTGAAAATTTTTCAATGAAAATAAAGCCCCTTTAGCTAGCCATCAATTTTAATGAATTTTCCATATTTTTTCATAAGCAAATTTTTGATAAAATTTTCTAATTTTTCAAATCATTTTATCAACAGAAATGAAAAGAGGTGTGTGTGTGTATATATCATAGTCAAAGTAGGCTGAAACTAAAATATTTAAGAAAAAGTTTTTTTTTCATATCAAAGAAACGACTATATTTCTATATCTTTTTTTTCCTTGTTTTGGATAAAAGAAGCAAAATATTTTTTTGTTGTTATAGGTTGCTACAACATTGCTACATAGTCATGATTTTCATTTTCATTTTGGTGGTTGACTATATCTGTCAATCAAAAAAAAAAAACGAAAAGAAAAAAAACAGCAACAACAGCAGAACTAAGAAAGAAAACTCTATGTAGGCAAATATGGAAAAGAGCAATGCCTACAAATCAAAT
This sequence comes from Dermatophagoides pteronyssinus, assembly GCF_027571235.1. NCBI lineage: Eukaryota > Metazoa > Arthropoda > Arachnida > Sarcoptiformes > Pyroglyphidae > Dermatophagoides > Dermatophagoides pteronyssinus. The sequence goes on from NW_027461530.1 coordinate 2,125,659, forward strand.
CATAACAAACAACAATAAGAAGAAAAAATGGAAATAATCATGGTCGTGGTCAACAATGTTTTTCATTCAAATCAATTCATGTATCAATTTATAGAAAGAAAGTATCACAAAAGAAGAACCAGAAAAAATTAAAGGAAATTATCATCTTGGTCGTCATTACATAATTAGGTAATGAATCGAATTATATTTGGTGGTTGTTGGCCTCTTTTAACGATTATCATCAAAACGATAATCGGTAATTTGTAAACATCATGCGTGTGATTCAATTGAATAATTCAAGACAATGATCACTGTAATGAATTTTGGTTTGGTTTGGGCGCCAAATAAACAACCAAAATGTTAACGGCATACAAGAATTAAAAGAATACTGCTACAATAATTTTACCACTACCTTTTATGGTCAGTATACAGAGGAAAAAAAGCGCCAATTTTAAATTCAAATTATCCATGCGTATACGCATACGAGAATCATGATGATGATGATCATCATCATCGATAATGATGTTTTTGTATTCACGTTTTCCCCCATCCTTTATTTTATTTTTTTGTTCTGTCAATTCTCATCAGACAAATGACGATTCAGCTTAAAAAAAATCTTGAAAGAACAAAAGTTTCGCTCTCTCTCTCTTCCATGATGCATCCATTCCAATATATTCAGTGCATGCATGGATTCGAATTGAGCGCGCGCACATTATATCATTTGAAAAAAAAAGATTCGTCTGTGAAATGAATTTATGCGCATGTTCATTGCCATCAACATCATCATCATCAACATCAACAACAACAACATCATCAATCAATCACAGCCATCAATCACTTGTCTTTTTTCATGCCAAAAAAGAGAGAGAGATGGAATCGACAAAAAAAAAAAGATAGACATGCAAGACAGGACAGGACAGGACAACCAAAAAAAAAAAAAGAGTGACGAGCGGACGTCATTCGCACACACACACATATAACAGCTATGGTTGGCATTTTCCATAAAAAAAAAAAAAAAAATTATATTTCTTTTGTTGAGAATATAATCGACTCGAGCATCAATATGCTCCACCTACCTTCATCATCAAAATGTTCCTTTTTTTTCTCTCTCATCTCTTTTCACACACCGATGATGACTGGCATGCTGTTTTTTTTTTTATTGAATGAATGGATAATATTTGCGTTGCGCACCTTGAATGAATGGACTGCATGGAACACCATTCAAAATCTAGATCTTTTTTTTTTGGACACTACACACACTCATCAACAGGCTTGTTCCATGAATAGTATCCAACGAAAAAAAAAAAAAATATTGCTAGTAGCATATAACAGATAACTAGTGGTAAATATAGTAGTAGTCAAGAATTAGAAAAAGATCCTGAATCCAAAAAAGAGTAGCGGTATTCGATGAATGAAAATACAGTAAAATCTCTTCTACAGAAGACATTCTTAATCAATTGTAAACAATGGATATTTATTGGAAAGATATACACTGTAGAATCACACTGTAGAATCGGATCTTTATTTTTTTTTGAATAGTAGTAGTAGTGGTGAAAAAGAAAGATATCAATTGACAAGAGTCCATCAACAAACGACAATAATCATAATAACAACAACAATAACAATTTGACACGCGCATTCACCATTCATTCGGCGATCGCCTAAATATATTGTTTTGAAAAAAAAGAAAAGATATACAAAAAAAAAAAAATGAATATATGAAACGATCCGTCGGTTTTATCTTGTTGTTGTTGTTGTTGCTATTTGGCAGATCATCTCATTCATACCACACATACCATACACACACACACACATAACAGAGATCATCATCATCATCAACACAGATCATTCAATTTTGTTTTTGATTCAAGTCAAATCAAGTCAAGTTTCATTCAAGTCAATTCAAGTCAGTCAGTCATCAGTTGTCGAGGTGTACGGTAGTAGTATATATACGGACAACATACATACATTACATATTATATGTGTGTGTATAATATTTCTCTTTCTTTTTTTGATTTCCGATCCAAAAAAATTTTGTTTCTAATTTTGTTTCTAATTTTGTTTTCCTGGTTTTTTTTTCACATGTGTGTAGTGTATATTTGTGTGTGTGTATTTAGTATTATTCAACCAACCAACCTGATGACAGTTTATCAGGTTTTTCGCAACAACACATGTGTTTTTTTTTGAATGAATTTTTTTTGAAAAATTCTCAATTCTTGGGTGGTTTTTTTAATAATGTGATTTCTCTCAACAACAACAACAGAATCATATCATGTCATCACATTTTTCTCTTGAAAAAATGATTCCGGTGTTTCATTTTTATCGTTGAAAAGAAGAAGAATATTCTTTCCCCGAAAAAATTTTTCGGTTCAAATAAAATGACAGTATTGTTAATGAGCTCAACAACAAAAAAACAGACGACCACTAATGATCATCAATTACCAGCAACAATAATAACCGCATCATCATCAACAACATTACCAATAATCAATATGACCTCATTGTCAACGACAACACAACCACCATCATCATCCACCGATAATTCTTCAACAACAACAACTCAATCACCATCATTTAATAACCAAGAAGAAAATGATGATAATGGTAACAACAAGAATCTAAATGATGATAATAATGGTGATAAAGTTGATTTATCATCAAAATCGACTAAAGAATTATCATCATCGAAAATGACATCAACATTAATTACCACCAATAATCATCAACGCAGTCATCATACAAATAATGATGATGAAACTGAAGAAGAAGAAGAAGAAGATGTTGATGAACAAAATGATGTCAAGAATAGAACTGATGCAATGAAAGTTGATGATAGTGATGATGATGGTGATGATAAAATTCTTGATGATAAAAATGTTGTTGATGATTCTTTAGTCGAAAATAACAACAAAAATATCGACAACAACAATCTTGTGATTGATAATGAAAATTGTAGTGATACAATTCAAGCATCATCAACGAATAAAGTGCAACAGCCAACAACAACAACAACAACAACAACTTCACATGGAAAACGAGATTCAAATAATTCCGATAATGATTGTGATCAACAACAACAACAACAACAAAATCGTCATCAAAAATCATCAATAAAATCTGATGATGAATCGATTACAACTAAATCGATAAAACAAAATAAAAAATTATCCAGTGATAATAATAAACGAGTCAAATTAGATCAAATCGTTAATAATCGTTCATCATCATCATCATTAAATCAACAACAACAACAAACAATATCATCATTTGAATTACCGGTGAATAATGTTAATGATAATAATATTGTTGTTGATGTAGCCGAATTGGCTCGTTTAAAAGCTGCCAAATTTATACAGGAACGTACAAAAATGGCTTGTATGTTACCACCGTCATCATCCGCATCTGCATCCGCATCTCCTGATGGTCGTTCATCATCAACAAATCTTTTATTTTCTTCATCGTCGATTCATTCCACTTCCAATTCTTCTTCTGGTCAACAATCATCATCATCATCATCATCAAGAAAACGTAAATTAACCGTCAAAGATATATTGGTCTCACAAAGAAATCGTAATCAAGATCAAATAAATCTTGTTCATAATAAACATCATCGTATACATAGTAATATTGTTGATAATAATAATCCGAATCTTCAATCACAAACGCAACCATTTGGTGCGGCTGCTGGTCTTCATGGTTTGACCAGTCAAATGTTTGGACCATTAGCCGGAATACTTGATCCAGCAACAGCAAGTATGTTACCACCATCATCATCATCATCATCATTGAATGATCCAAATTCAAATCCATTTGCAACTATTTCAGCAGCATTAGCTGCTGCAACAAATTCTGGTAATAATACCGGTATAATAACTGATCAACAACAACAACAATCAGCACATGCTTACATATCACAACTTGCCTCAACACTTTCATCAACAAATTTACAAACAACAAATCCAACTGCTGCATTTGCTTTGATGGCATCAATTAGTGCAATGATGCAACAACAACAACAACAACAACAACAGAATCATCAACAGAATTCATCAAATAAAGAATTAGATCATCATCAACAATCGACATTATCAAATTCTTCAGCTAATAATAATAATCCATTAAGTCAATTAACAAATTCATTGGTTAGTCTTGAATCAACATTATCATCATCAGCCAATAATAATAATAATGAACAACAAAATTCTAATCAAAATGATATTGGTCACAGTGAAAATGTTGATGATAAACTAAACGATGGACCAATGGATTTTAGTTTTAAAAATTCAAAAAGTCCTGAATTGACAAAAAATTCCAATTCAAAACGTAAATCGAAAAAGAATTTTTTAAATACTATTGATAATAGCAATAAATCATCAAATGAAGATGTAGAATTTCCACTTGATCTTTCGATTCCTCATAAACCTAAATCATTATCATCAACTGATCATGAAATATTTATAGAAAATATGGCTAAATTATCAAAAAATAATCCATTATCATCATTAGTATCACAAGTATCCGGTTTGATTGATAGTCATGGATCATTATCAACATCATCATCATCTGGTCATGGTCATAGTTCTAATGTTAGTGGAACAAATCAAGATCAAACGAATTTTGCAGCAATGGCAGCTGCTGCTGCTGCAGCAGCGGCAGCCGCAGCATCATTTTCACCAAATATTCTGACACGAATGGCCGCATCAATGGCAGCAGCTGGTGCAAATAATCCATGGTCACAATATGGATCATTACAACAAGGTCTAAATCCGGGTAAATTGGCACAAAATGATGCAGTAAATTTACAAGCATTTGAAGCATTATTTCAACAAGTCGCAGGCAATCAACAAACTCAACCACCCCCACCGCCACCACCACCGATCAATTCACCAAGTCCTTCATTGATGAATAATAAATCTTCTAATCAACAACAACAACAACAACAACAACAGAATCAATTATTGAATGCAAACATATTGTTTCAACAATCATTTCCTGATCTTTATTCATGGAACAACGGAAAAGTTTCAAAATCATCGACACCATCGCCATCTTTTGGTCCATTAACGAGTCCAACTTATACATCATCACGGCATCATCTTCATCCACCACCACCGGCTGCATCACAACCAATGCGAACAAAATCCAGTAGTGGTCGACAGAATCCATGGCAAGCACAATGGATTAATCGATCTAGTGAACAAACAAGAGATGTATTTACCTGTGTTTGGTGTAAAGAATCATTTAAATCATTAGCCGAAATGACTGATCATATGAAACGTTCACCACGTTGTGGTATGGCAGGTATGCAACAACATCATGGTGCTAATAGTGGTGGAAGTAGTGTATCTAGTACCGGATCAAATTCTAATAGCGGTCATCATCAACCATCGACAGCAACGACAACAACATCATCTTCATCATCACAACATCAGCAACAACAATCTTCCAATTCTGGTCATCACAATAATCATCATCATCATCATCATCAACAGCAGCAACCAATTCCTAGTAATGTTTTGCCATCTGGTGGTAATAAATCAGGAATTTCATCCATATCAACATCATTATCACCATCATCATCATCATCATCAATGAATTCACCATCAATATCCGGTAATCATAAAGATGTTAATAATGTAAATGTATTTACATCAAATACTAATACATCAACTACAAACAACAACAACACTACGACGACTACGAATAAATCTTCGACAACAACAACAACAACAACTGCTGCGGCTGCAGCCGCAATTGCAGCTGCCGTATCTGCCGCATCATCTTCTGCGATGACTACCACGTCATCATCATCAACAACAACAACAACGTCGTCATCATCATCATCAGGTGCTGTAAATATGCCAAGAAAATTAGTTCGTGGTCAAGATGTTTGGCTTGGTAGAGGTGCTGAACAAACTAGACAAATTTTAAAATGTAAGTTTTTGGAATGTTTCTTTTTTACAAATGCTGATTATCATTGATGATTTAGCTGGTATTATGGTTCATAAATAAATATATTATGATTATCAGCCACCGCCTCAATCATGTCAATGACTATTAACAAGAATCAAAAACCAAAGGAAAAAGTTATAAATTATGTCATTCAACTAACATTTCATTATTTCAAAGTCAATTTATCCTTTGAAATATTACTATTCTTATTATGTTTTTGTGTGTGTATTTATGGGTGATGGCCGTTCGATTTATTTTTTCATATTCATCTTGTGATTTACATAAATTACATTATATTGTGTGTGTGAAGTGTAATGAAAGAAAAAGAACACAAGTCCAGAAAACAGAACCTTTTTTCACGTATATAATGTAATGGTGATATTATATAACCAAATATGAATGAATATTAAAAAAAACTAGAAAACTAGAAAAATTCAGATGGATAGATGATGTGTGTGTTTGTAGTCAAGGACCAAACACATATATCAAGTCACACAGTATGTCTAAAAAGAATTTTCTTTCTTCGTGAATCAGAAAGAACGAAGAAAAAATATAATAAGTAAATTTATGATTATAGCCTCCGTGTTAAAACTTTTTTTTCTTCTTTTTTTTGATGATGATGATGATGGCGACGAAGAATGTGTCATGATGATGATGATGATGATGATGATGATAATGGTGAATAGTTTTCGGGTCTGGTCGATGAATAACATGTATGTATTGAATGAATGAATGAAACATACACACAATCACACCGACCGACCAACCATTCAATCGACTAAACCGACATGATCATAACCATAAATCATGATCCACATCATCCATACCATACACATCTATCTATACCATCTCATCTATCAGTCGTTTGTTTGAAAGTCGGGACGGTTTTTTTTTCGTTTCTCGAAATATTAGTTGTTGTTCGTTGTAGTTTTTGATGATTATTATGATGATGGTGAAACATACATACATACATACACATATCAAACAAGGCCTGGCCATAACCATAGCTAATAAAGTAAGCTAAAAAATCTATTCATCAATTTAAATGTGAATAGTGTGTGTGTGTGTACCCATCATACATTTGATCATTCATTTCAATCAAAAAATGTGTGTGTGTCCAGCCAGCTGCTGTTATTTGGAATTTTGGTTGTATATTTATGTATGTGTGTTGTTTCATGATGGATCCATCCATCTTAGATATACATAGAGCAAAAGCGAGAGAGAGAGAGAGAGAGAGTGTCCTAATCATCATAATGATGATTATAATCATCGTTTGGCAATTTATTCACAATGATGACCATAGGATTTTGTTGATGGTTTTTCGTTACATGTCTTCATAAATCAGTTTTTCCCCCTTCATAAGTTTAACACATCAGAACAAAACAAGATTTTTCTTTTTTTTTGGTTTTCAAATGAGCAATATCTCTTCCTCCCCTCCCTTGTGTGTTAAATATCATCATAAATATATCAAACTAAGGTTAAAAAAAAGCTATAATAATTTTCGTTTTGTTTTTTTTTTTTGAATTCTTCAAATCCATTGATATGGTCAGATTTTTTAAATAATTATTTGACCAAACACTATCCTCCTCTATATTTGAATCTTTCTGTTCACTATAAACATTGTTTAATATGGCAATTTATGTTTAGTAAGAAAAAACGAAAAAAAACGGCCTGTTGTGTTTCGATTGACAGCTGTCAACATCATCAAGAATGAATGTGAAAAATTGTGAAAACTTTGTGTGAAGTTAGTGCCCTTTATGAATTTTCATATTTATTTCAATCATCATTTAAAGATATAGTGCTATGTAGAAAACAGGAGAAGCGATAAACTTACTCATTTGCTTTCTTCCCTCCCTTCCTTTTTTATCTTATCTTTAAATATTCATATTCAATAAATAAACTTGAGATTTTTCGCTGATAGATAGTAGTAAAGATCAGATCATAGATCATAGATTGATGCATTATAATTTAGAGAAATTAATTTCTTCACCTTGCTTTGATTTTTTGTTTTAAACAAAAAATGAAAATTCAAAAGTTTTTATTTAAATTAGGATTGGTCTCTCTTTGATTCATTTACTCTCATCAAATATCTTTCAAAAGATCTTTATCAGATGAAAAAAACAAAACAAAACAATACATTCATCATTTAGCATTTAGGATTCATTTCGATTCATTACATTTTGGTTCTGACAATCATAATCATTATATAACATTTAACATTATAATAATCTTTAATAACCAATGATCAATGGAATATCGATTTGTATGATTGGTTGGTGAATATAAATGATAAATAATAATCAGAATAAATGAACAGAACAAAAAAACACAATAATTTTTCTTTTTTTTTTTGTTCGTCTTTCTCTCTCATTCTACCTTAAAATTCATTAATTATCATGAATTTATATGTTGGTGTGTATCAAACATAATCATCATAAATCATGTTATCATATGTATAATATATTGTCTATATGTGTATATGTGATTACCTATGATCTTTGAAAGAATATTACATCACACATACATAGATAGATGGATAGTCATTATGTTTTTTATGTCTGAGTTTTTTTTCTTCTTCACCTGAATTAATTAACAATAAATGTTGTTGCATTTTTTAGTTTAGTTTATCCATATAATCATTGTTGTTTTGTTTTGTTTTTTTAAAAATGATTGATCTGATCGATCATTTTTATTGATAGACAATCAGGTTTTCTGCGTTTTTCCGTTTTTCTGTTTATTCATTAGCCTAAATTTCTATTTCAAAATTGATTGATCCATATTTTTTTCACTTTGTTTAAATCGTTATAATCAATGATTTTGATGATTTTTGAATAATAACAATTTTTTTTTGTTTTCGTTTTCTTCTTTTTTTTTCATACAATTAACAGGTATGTGGTGTGGCCAATCATTTAAATCATTAGCCGATATGACTCAGCATATGAAAGTTACACAACATTATACAAATATCATATCACAAGAACAAATTATTTCCTGGCGAAATCCTGAAGAATCATCATCATCATCATCAAAATCTCAACAACAACAACAACAACAGCCACAACAACAACAACAACAATCACAACAACAACAAGTGTTAACATGTAAAGTTTGTGATGAATCATTTCAAACATTAAAAGAATTATCAAATCATATGGTTAAAAATTCACATTTTAAAGATCAAAATTCAGATTGTATGGCAATGTCACCACAAAGTAATACTAATAATGCTGCTTCTGCTAATACTACAACTTCTGGTAAATCATCATCAAATAACCGTAATCAATCCGGTAATCATGATCGACGAAAAAAATCATTACCCGTACGGAAATTATTAGAAATGGAACGTGTTAATGAAAAAAAATCCACCAATTATGATGATGATGATGATGATGATCAGGATGATAATGATGGTGAGGATGATGATAATGTTGATGCCGATAATGATGATAATAATAATGACGATGATGATGATAATCGATCAGGTATGGATAATTCAGAAAAATCAATTGGACAATTGATTGAATGTGATGATTGTCATGAAAAGATTGAAGCTCGCTATTTTTTACAACATATCAAACAATGTCGATCAAAATCATCGATAAGTGCTTCCAATAATAATAATAATAATAGGAAAAATATTTGTGATCATTCGATGAAAAATGGTGGCGGTGGTTGTGGCAGTCAAAAAAGTGATTCAGAAAGTGAATCATCCGATCGTCATTCACATCTATCAACAACATCAAATAATCTAATTTCTTTTGATCCATTGATTGGAAGAAATTTAAAAAAATCAATTATTGATGATAATAATGGATCAGAAATGGATGATAATGATGATCATCATTTAGATAATGATGATTCTGAACGTAATACACCGGTTACAAATCAAAATGATGATAATACTGGTGGAAATGTATTGAGTGCATTAGAAAAATTGATTGAAAAAAACTTTGATACAAAATCAAGAAGATCTCAACAAACAGGTATACTTCAACGTCTTGGTATTGATGAAGAAGTATTTCCGCCATGGCAAAATATGGCACCTAGTCCTATTTCACCTGCATCAATGATGGCTGTTGCTGCTGCAGCATGGAATCCAACAAACGGTGGTCTTGTTGGTGATTATTCTCGTAGTAGTAGTAGTAATAGTAATCATAGTAGTAATCATCATCGTGGTTTTATGAATTCTGGTGGTGGTGGAAATTCATCAACCATGGTAATACCACAGTTAAGATATCGTCGTAATTCATCATCAAATCATTCATTTAAAGATAAATATATTAATGCAGCTGCATTATGTAAAACAATTACCACCGAAAGTAATGGATCATTTAGTTCACAAGAAACTGAAGAAGAATCATGTGATGATTCAAATTCTGAATATGGTACTAATAATAATCTAACTAAATCTAATAAACGAAAAAAAAATCATTGTTCACCATCACAACAAACTGGAAAATCACCAAATAGTGGTAATAATCGTAGTAATCTTAATTTTCCAATATCATCAATGTTAAGTTCACCTATACCACCAGTACGTCCACAATCAGCTTCATCAACAGCATCATCATCAATATCACCATCTGAAACACAATCAATTAATACATTAGTAAATCCAAATACAAGTGCTGATCTATTAAATCGTTTAACACCGAATAGTCATCGTAGTGAAACAGATGATGATCAAGATCAAAGTCCATTGAATTTATTTAAAAAAGCTAAATTAATTAATGGTACAACCACCACCATCAACAACAACAACAACGATAATGATACTGATGATGAAGATGGTGATGGTGATAATTTATCATCAAAAAATGGTGATACAACAAAAAGTGGTTCACATCATCCACTGATGCAATTGCAAAAATTATTAGATAAAACTGATAATAATGGTAGAAGGAAAAATTCATCTCATCATCATCATCACCAACATCATCAACAAAATAATCATCGATCATCACCATTTAATCATAATAATTGGAATGATTCGTCAAGTGTACGATCACCAGCTGGATCATCATCTGAACGATCTCCGCGATCAACACCAAATTTTATTGGATCACCATCATCAATAAAATCATCAACCGAACAAGATTTATCAACAACAACAACAACACCATCTAGTTATTTACAAATGAAATGTGCATTTTGTTCAACACCAATATCATCACGTAATGAATATAGATTACATTTAGCTAAAATACATTTATCAATGCGTGATTCATCAACAGATATTTCATCAATATCGGATGAAGAATTATTACTTTTAGTATTGGCTAAAAGTTCAAATCTACCATTGGTTACTGCTAATTTAACAGCGGGAAAAAATTCAATGAATACTTCATCACCATCATCATCAACTACGACAAAATCAACCAAAGAATCAAGACGAAAATCATCACGTACATCATCATCATCATCCACACATAATAATAACGCACATGATATGGATGCTGAAATGGCAAATGTTGCTGCTGCAGCAGTAGCTGCTGCAAAATCAACCACATCAACATCATCATCATCATCACCACCGATCGAAACATCACAATCAAAATTTTTAAAATATACAGAATTAGCTAAACAATTATCAAGTAAATATGTTAAGTAAACCACAAAAACCTAAAATTATCAATTTTTTTTAAATGAAATTCCATTCGAAAACATTCCAAACAAAATGCAAAATCATAATGTTCATTCATTCATTCATTTTTTTCCTTTTTTCTTTAGTAGTTTTTTTTAAATATCTATATAATTTTAACACACAAACACTGATTAAACACACAAACTCTCTAAATACACATATCAATTCCACTTGTTGTCTTTTTTTTTAAAAAAACGAAACGAAAATATTATTATTATATTTACACTAATAATCTATCTTATCAACAAACAAAAAAAAATTGGTGTATGTTATTTGACACAAATAATAAAACTATAACGTTTTTTCTTTCCGAAACGAACCGAACAGTATATATAAATAAAAATGTATTCATTCCATACACACAAAATACAATTACTTTGCTTACTTTGTTTTTCGCTTTTTTTATAGAGACAAACACCGATGAAAACAAAAAAGTTATCCATCATCATAGCTGTCATCCAATCCTAAAATTGTCAATTGTCAACATTTTCTTTCTTTCTTTCCTGGAACTTTCCCAATTGTATTGTATTGTGTGTGTGTCAAAAAAAATGTGCCATCCCCTTCACACACTATACACAGAATGTTTCTGGAAATTTTTTTTTCTGATTGGATAGATTTGATAAACACCCGAACACAAACGATAATGCACGCCCAATTCTTTAAAAAAATACATACATCAAATTTGAATTCTTTTACGGTAGACATATCAAAATAATATTTGGATAAAACACTTTCATTGATGTTTGTTCATGTTTTTTCTTTTCCTTTTTCTCTTGTCTTCACACATCAAATTTTCTTTCTTTCTTTCAATATCATTCTATTTTATAAGCAAAAAACAAACCAAAAAACGAATATTCTTCTCTCAATAATCAACAAAAAGATTGGCAGAAAAAAACACGATTTGATAAAATGCCATTGCTCATATCCACCACCAACACGACATACACACACCTACATCATTCAATTTTTTTTTTTTTTTTGTAATCAATCAAGAACAATTCACAGAAACAAACAAACAAAGATTTTAGAAACATCCTTTATCTGCTAGAATTCTAGAATCGTAAGAATTTTTTTTCTGTTTTTCCACCTGAAATATTCCCGAAATTGTTTTTGTTTTTTTTTCGTTTCTTTCATTAATTTCTTGTTTTTGTTTCTTTTCATTTCATTTTTTTTCTTTGTTGTCATTTTAAACCAGTGATGATTTTTTATTTTTTACCCTTTTTTGATTTCTTATTAATAATACCAAAAGAAAATTAAAAACAAATTTTGATTTTTTACTTTGTTTTGTTTCATTTTCATTTTCGCCATTTAAAATCTGTCATTTTTTTTTCATAGAAATTCTCACACACACCACATACACTTTTCAATAAAAATATCATTGATTATGGATCGATTATTGATCATCGATCGAATGTTCTCATTTTGGGCCAATATTTCTTTGTAAATTTTTTTTCCAATTATCATTATTATTTATTTGAATTTCTTCGCTCTCATCAATTGTTTATAATTATAAATTTTTTTCTTTGAAAAAATAAACTGAATAAAAAATGAAATTAAATGATTAAACCAAAGAAGCAAAAAATGTTTTCGTTTTTTTGATTGGTAATGATTATTGATATGATTGATCAGAGAGTGGCAACAACAAAAAAAAAGAAAAATTGAAACAATTTCCATATTTGATATTTGAACAAAGTTATGATGGATAAATTTTTAATGTTTTTTTTTTTCAAACGAAAGAAAAAAATCCTTCCAATTATTGCGTGATTTGAATCATTTCAAATAAATAAAGTGTTACATAAGTTTTGTTTATTTCAATTTTTCGATTCAAAATCAAAAATCCGATTTATTTTACTCGAATAATCGAATCAAATCATGAAAAAAAAACTGTAGACATCCCCAAAAAAATACTTTATTATCATATGTTTTAAGGTTGTTTTTTACGATCATTATCATGATGATCATTATGATCGTTTCATTGAATATTCCAAAACTAATATTTATGGACCATCATTTTTCGAATGATTCCATCGTTGTTGTTGTTGTTTAGCTGCTGCTGCCGTTTATCATCATTACACGAAAGGTAAAAACAAAATTCCAGTTCAAATTGAAGAAAATTATTTATTTTTTTTCAGCAAAAAAAAAACACAGAGAAAAACATGGAAAAACATAGATACAAATTGTAATTATTTTAATTGTTCATGACACGACAACGTTTATTTTATTTCATTTCATTTACCGAAAACGAAAAAGAAAAATGATTATTTGACTATAGGTAAAACCTCTGTCTCTTTCTCTTGCTTGCTGTCTTTCGCCCTATATATTTCTTTTGAAGATGATTTTTCTGTTGTTTTCATGATGATGATAATACACGCATGATACATTGATATAAGTCAATAAATCAAAAAACTGAAAAACTGAAAAGCAAAGCCAAAGAATGTCAAGAACATTTTAAATCTTATTATTATCATTTTCTGACTGGGCGAATGAATGAATCAAACAGAAACGTTGATGATGATTATGATGATGATGATGACCCTTGGTTGAAGCTTTTTTTTCATGGTAATCATCTTTTTGTTTTTGTTGGAATTGACGAATTAAAATTCATTTCGTTCTAGTTGTTTGATGCTTCTTCTATGTTTTTCTTCAAAATAGGATGACCATAAATATATTGATTTTGCCTATGATAATCATTATCATCGTTTAATCTGCTTTCCACCAAAATTGTAACACTTCTATAATATGGCTATCAAATTGATGGTGGTAGTAGGATCAACAAAAACAACAAAAACGAAAATCCAATAATGAAACAAAAAAATTAAGCTAAATTCTCTCAGTTGTCAGTGTAGTTCACGAATCGTTGATGAATCTTTAGTGATTGATGAATTTCTGTCTATAGAGATTCTGTTTTTGACTTGTCTAATTTCGTTGTTTTTCTTCTACATGTTTATTTTACCGAAAAAAACCTGTCGATGGCCAGACAAAATGTTTTTTTTAACACCATAGCACGAACAGGAACCAAAGAAGAACACAGAGAGAAACCGAATTTGAAATAAGAACCTTGTCTTCTTCTTCTTCTTTTACGCTATAAATAACAAAACTTGTTGTTGTTGTTGTCCTTCAAAAACAACAACAACAACAACAAAATTTTTTTCTTATATCTTCTGTCATGTTGATGATCATCAGGATGATGATTGTTAATAACATGTGACCTGTGATGATAATTCCATAAGAAGAATTAAAGAAAATGATAGCAAGACAAATTATTATTAGCAGTAGTTTTTATTGACTTGAACCTTATTACACACACACACACACACCATTATCTAATGCTAATTTATTATTGTTCCAGAAGAAGAAGAAAAAAATGTTTTTCTTTGGTCTTTTGTTTCTGCTTTGTTTCTGTTTCTGTTGAATTGATTCAATTGAAAATGAATTAAAATGAATTTTTTTTCGGGGCCATTGAAAAACAATGTTTTTCTTTTCTTTCTTTGGGACTAATCATTATTTACTGTGTCTCGATTTGGTAAGTCTATGGGAAAATTAGAGAAAAATGATATCACTTTGGAGCAAAAGACCTAGTAATTATTTGGATAATAATGATGATGATTATCATAAATGATTATTGATTGGTGATATGATCATGAGTGGCCATATTTCGTAATTTCATATTTTGGTCATTTTTGGTCATTTTTTTTCAAAAAATCGATGATATTCATCTAGGAATTTCGATCATTTTTGTCCCTCTCTCTCTCTCACACCCGAAAACGTTTTTTGTTGTTGTTGTTGTTGTTGTTGTTTGAAACATTACGACAACAACAACAACAACAACAACAGCAGCCAGAAAAATCATAGATCATCAATCCTGAAAATACAGTATAGATTATAATCATTATGATGATGATCATCATCATTCAACATCATTAGTGTCCCAACAACAACAACAACAGCAAAAATTTTTTCCTGTCCACTTTTTTTTCCACCATTGATTCTATCTATCAATGTGTTTGAATCAAGGGGATCTGTTAAATCTGTATTGTCAGATAGGAGAAAAAATAAAAAAAACGGTTATTATTATGATGAAAATCATGATTATCATCATCAAGATGATGGTTGTCCTTGTCATTTTTCGTTTCGTTTCGTTTTTTTTGTTTTGTTTAGGGGCCTAGGAAAAAATGAACATAAATATATTTCATTTGTCATTTGTCGAATCCCCTCTCTCTCTCTCTCGATCGGTAAACAATCATTAATCTTCTTCATTTGAACTAAAACTTACTTTGAAATAATAATGATTATTCATTCTCACTCACTCACTCACTCACTCACTGTAGTTTTTTCCAATCTATCGATATTTGAATCATTTTTATAATTTCTATAGTTCATAGTTCATATATAAAAAAATGTGTCATTCATCAAAAGTCAGTATTTTGGGCCCAAATATCAGCCAATTTGCTTTTTTTTATTCATTCATTCATAGTTTCTGTTTTTTATTTCATATTGGATTCTATTGTTTTCTAGGTATTTTTTTCCATTGATTTTTTTGTTCATTTATTCATTTTAAAAGTCAGACAAAACAGAAAATAGGAAAAAAAATAATAATAATTCAAGCCTATTTAAACTTGTCCAAATGTTTATCATCATCATCATCGATTGAGGGGACAGAGTGAAAAAAAAATTTCAAGGTTTTTCCTCACTGGTTTTATAATTTACTGCTTAAATATAAGTGCCCATCAATTTTTTGTTCCCCTTTTTTGAATTTTCATAATCAACAAAAAACGGTCGATCCAAAATGGGGAAGAAAAATCACAAAGTTTTTCTTTGTTACTCTTTTTTTTATCTGGTTGAAGGACACATCAATATGATTAATAACTCTCGTTCTATTCAAATTCTTTGGCTATGATTAGCTTGAAGCATTATTAATTTGGGATATATATCAAAAATCAGCCATCCAATTTCAAATATGGCACTCCAGTATTGAGTAAATGGAACAAAAAAGATGATGATTCAATTCTCATTATTATTTTTGGTGACGTGTCAGTTTCATTGGAACAAAATGAATGAATGAAACAAAAACCAAAGAAAAAAACTATAATTCATTTAGCTGCCAAAGTGAGAGAGTGAGAGAGAGAGAAAGTGAACCAAAAAAGAAAACCATGAGATTTGATGCCATCATTATCATCATCATCATCATTATTTTTCAAGGGGGAGGAAGGAAAAATTTTCATTTCACACATCGACATTTCATATCCTTTCATTTTCATATCATTTTTTCTTTCTTTCTTCTCTGGTTCAGTTTGGACATTATTATTATATAAGCGGAAACACTGATGTCATTTGACAGCAACCCAAAAAATGAAGAAAAGAATTATGATGAAAAAGCGGAATTAAAAGCTTCAAACACACACACACACACACATAAAACAAATGAATAAATCAATGAATTTATGATGGTTGCTTTCTTCTTCTTTCTTGGCTAGCGATCCATTGTCTTTTCTCACTTATCTTCAATGATGATGATGGTCCATTCTTTCTTTCTTTGATATATAACAAAGTAATACTACCAAAAAGCAAAAGCAAAAGCTCAAATAAATGATTGATAAATCTATATTGTCGAGAATCAAAAAAAAACAGTGAAAAAAAAATGATTGGCCGTTTGGGTTATTTATTATCATTCATTATATTTCCTTTTCTTCTTTTCTCTGTTTTTTTTCATTTCAAATTCATCGATACACTCCTCATCATCATTTGCTGTCATGTTTTATATAGAAAATCATAGTAGATGTATAGTGTGCTTTATAGTTACCACTATACTTACTTACATATAGCCAAAAACCATCAAACCAATTTTTTTTCATTTGGTAAAGCGCGCGCATCACATCAAAAAATGTTAAACAAAAACTTTTTTCTCATCAAACATTGAAGCCTGTATGGAGAAAAATTTTCATTTTTTTTTTGGATTTTTTGGATTATCATCATTAATAACTTTTTTTCGTAAATGTGATCTGGTCTGTCCATAGAACCGAAAGAGAATGAAAATAAAACCAGAACAGTGAAAACAAAAAATGACAGAAAATTCAAAATAATGATGATAATAAAGGGGTATCTTTTTTTACAATCCATATTTTTTTAATCACATTGAACGACATTAATCACTCATTCTTATTCAGGCAAACGAAAATTCTGACAACAATTGATTCTTTTTTGGCTTGGTTTATTATTATTTTCGAAAATTTCATCATTTTTCTTCTTCTTCTTGATCTGATAACTGTCAAACAAAATGAACGAAGGGAAGGGAAAAAAGACCTCGTTTCTCTTCAATTTTGACATTTTAACAGCTAAAAGAAAAATGAAAAATGATTGTTAGCAGTGTGAAGGAAGGAAAAATAATAATAATATACCAGAAGGGTATATGATAGACCTTCGGTAAATCGAGGTGTGTATTCGGTGTGTTTGTTGAATGACTGAGAACTGTTGCTGATTGAGGTGTGTCTAAACGTTTTTTACCCTTTTGTTTTGTTTTGTTCACCACCACCACCACCATATTGTTTAGGTGTATATATCGATTGGTTGAGTCTATATGAGTAGTTTTACCTAAGTTTGATCAGTCGTTTGGTTAGATTGTTAACTCTCTCATAGAGAATGTGAATAAAAATGAAAGAAATTAATGATTTCCACATAGCCAGGCAAATATTCAATTATTCACAAGTGGCTTTATTAGAGAAAATAAAAAAAAAGATGTATGAAAATTCATTTAACACCTTTTGGAGTGGGTTAAAATGAATGGATGGATGTGTGGTGTGTGATGAATATTTCGGTAGATTTCGGTTTTTCGGAGTTTCAATTGTTTTGTAACCATTATTATTTATTACCTTTTCGACATTTAATGATTGTATTGCCAATATTGGTAATGGTGATGGTGGTGGTAATAAAAGGGAAAAATTACCTGAACGAAAAACATTTTGATTTTGATCATCTGATCGGTTGTAAATATACAGAAAGGTTTTCCATTCTCTTCTGGTAAAGGGTGATTGATAAATGATCAGTTTTGGCTTTTGTTTCTGATTTATCACAGAAAATTTTCTTTTTCTTTTTCACACATAAAATTGACATTTTTGTCGTTGTTGTTGTTGTTGACTGACCGCATATCTAATTTAGATCATTTATTAAACCCTTTGCACTCTCTCTCTCTCTCTCTCACCGCATGATATACTTTATGATCTGTTTTGCTTTGGTGATACTGATCATCAAACTGAATTTGAAAATTCTCGAATCAATTTTTTTTTTATCTTCAAAATCATCATTATCAACGATTCTTCTGAATGAAAAAATGGGTGCTGCTTGTTTATCGTTTGGTTGAAAAACCATTCATTCATATATTCACCAAAATGTGTGAATAACACTTTTGTTGAATACAAGAATCTGCCAAACCAAACCAAATAAAAATCCATGTTCATTTGACAATTTTCTCATTTTTTTCTGTTCACCCTTAACGTTTTTTTCAGTGTGTGAAATAATAATAATAATTTTCATTTTGATTTTGGTCGGTCATTTTACTCTTCAAATTCAAAAAATTCACCTTGATTTATTGAAAAAGTTCAACATTTCGCTTGTTTTCATTTGTGATTTAGTTTAGTTTTTTTCGGTTGCTTGCTGGGTGTAATCATCATAAATCTTTTTTTTTAGACATTTTTTCCTTTGCTTATCAAATGGGTCTACAGTTTTTGGGTTATCAATAAGGATTTTCATTTTCACTTCCCCCTTCTTTTCAGTTTTAGTTTTTTCGGGTTGTATGTGAAAGATGTATGTCATACACACAACACAAACACACGCATAACTTTGACGGACAATGTTCCAAAAATATTATACACATTCTTCATGGTGATTTTTTCATTCTTTTTTGGTTTTTCTGGCTTTTCTGGTTTTTCTGTTGCATGAACATATTCATCATCAGCATCGTCGTCACCGCAATTTTTTTTTTTGACAAATGAAAAATTACTTCAACACCGAATGAATGAATGAATGAAATAATAATGAGAGAAAAAAGAACCCTAACCGAATGAAGTCAAAAAAAATTGAATTTAGACACACACACAGAAGCTATGGTGTTTATGGATATGATTGACTGAAATTACTCAAACTGAATAAAATTTGAATGAAATGAAATGACTAACTGTCTGCCTGACTGACTTGATTTTTGTTATTTCAATGTTTCAATGTTTCAAAGCGTAATTTTATTATTTTCTTCTCGGTTTTTTTTAACCATCAGTTAGGCCCAAAAAAGAAAGGTTTACTAGGCTTCCAATGTCATTTTTGTTGTTTGTTGTTGTTTGTTTGTTTGTTATCAAATTTTGGACAACCATTGTTGTTTTCCATTGAAAAAAATAAGGTGTCATTATTATTTTCAACTGCTGAATTTCTAACTGAAACGAATGAATTTTTGTTTCAGTAAAGAATTCTCTAACCAATCCAATTGTCTTCTAACTTTGATTTATTGATCAAAATGTATGGATGTGTAGTGAAGTGAAGTATGAGGAGTTTATGAGAGAGGGGAAGGGAAAAGGTTAATTTTTTGAAATTAAACATTCTGTTTTTTAAGGGGGGTTAAATGAATCTAATATAAATGATCCATTATAATTGAATTTTTTTTCACGTGATTTAAAATTAAAAGTCAAGCTGCACATGATGATTTACAAACAAACAAACAAAACATCAAATACAACAATATTTTCTTTTCAATTTGAATCGAATGAAAAGACAGAAAAAAAAATTATTTATGTTATTTTCCGTATTCGTTTTGGCTATTGTTTGAAAAAAAATTTGAATTTTGAAAATGAAAAATTCCAAAACAACAACAAACAACAATGAAAAAAATGAATTACGATTGTAATTTATCACATGTTATACATTATGGTAGTATGGAGAGACAGGGAAAAAAAACATTTGAATTTTCCGTTATTATTGTATTCTGTATACAAATAATATTCTTGTTTGGATTTTATTCATTCATTCGTATATTACGGTTCATCATTTATAAATTAAAGAGAAGAAATTTATAATTGAAAATTTATTTGTTGTTTGAAATGACAAACACAAACCCAAAACGAATATTTGATCCATTCGGAAAAGAATCTGTCATACTGAATATATGAATATAATCGTACCCCCGAACAAAAAAACATTAAGAAGCCCAAAACCAAAGATAATCTTTATTATTGATTTCTTTTAAGTTTTTCTTTTTCCAAACTAAATTCAATAATGATTATATAATTGAAATATAAACATCCATATTATTTATACATTGTAATATTGTTGATCGCTTGCTAGAAAAAATTTTCAGTTCAAATCAATCGGTTTGTCCATCTATTGCGTGTATGCATGTTGGATTTGAATTTGAATTTATGATGACAATATTTCTCTTTCTCTCTCACTCTCTATTCCTTTTCCATACAAAAAAATCTATATTCATTCATTCGGATATGTCAAAAAAAGAGAGAGAAAGGAAAGAATATTTACGAAATTGAGATTCTTTACAATGAATGAATTTTTATTATTATTATTATTATCCGCTTCGTTTCGCATTACTGTCCCCGGATATTTATTTATTTGTGCAATGTGATGTAATGTTTGTGTGTGTGTGTGTGTGCGATTGAATGGTGAAATATAGCAACAATTTTTTTTCAACCATTTTAAATTGCAAATAAATATTATATAACAACAAACAAACAAACAACAACGCCAATAACAACAATAGTAAATATAAAATTATATTTCTTTTAGTTTTGGTGTGTGTGTGTGTGTGTATGCTATGTATATAATAATAGATTGGGCGCCACTTAATTTGGAATTTATATTCTGACATTTGTATTTCTCTCTCTCTCTCTGCATTGTAGCCATTTCTTATTATTAGTATATTCTTGTTTTCACTCTTTTCTTTTTCTCTCTCTCTCTCTCTCTCTCACTGTATATTCAATGTTTTTTATTTTTCAAGAAAAATTTAAACTTTCTTTAAAAAAATTTTTCTGTATGTTTCTGGTGTGTGCATATTCTGTCATAATAGCTACATATTGTCGGTGATTTGATTGGCCATATTTTTTCTTTTTAGTGTTGAAACTTGTTTTTTCATTTCATTTCATTTCATTTTTCTCTCTTTGTATTATGATTTTTCATTTTAAAGGCCTCATTTTTTTTTTGCATCATTTTTTTACATTTACTTAACTTTTTGGATAGAAATTTATTCCATAATTTATTGTTATTATCATTATTACTTTAAAACCTAGACTGTTTTTTGTTGGATATTTTATGTTTCTCACACTGTATCTCTGTACCCAATAGAATTTAATACATTGTAACGGAATAGGATATATATTTTTTTTCATTCGTTTGTTTGCTAATGACAAACAAGGGAACCGAAAATTATTATTTCCAAAAGTTATGTGTCACATTATGAAAACATCAGACACACTGGACACATTAGACATCATGAAATTCAACATTGACGATTGATAAATTCATAAAGCTTTATAATATTGAAAAAGATCATTGTATCGATCGATCGATTGATTGTTTAGATCGATTGATTGATCAATCAATCAATCTAAAAGGAAAAAAACAACTACAACTACCCAGAATCTAATCCAATAATTTCAATATCCGTATCCGTTTGTATAACAACTATATTTTTTTTTGTTTTTTGTTCTTTGTTTCTATATAAATATTTATCCTATATAGAAAATCATCATCTTTTATTTTACTATATCCATTTCATGCATCAAAAGTATAGAAAATCATTGCCAACAATTTCATTTCATTTTTTTGTTTTGTTTCTTGATTATATAAAAATATGGGTAGCAGTTAGCTGTAACTGTACTGTATACATCAAAAAAATAACAAGTGAGATTTTTCCATCATTGTTCAAAATGATGGAAAATGAACCAAACCAAATGAACGTGTCACTCACACACAATGTGTGTGAGTGATGCCAATGTTTAGAAACATCCATGACTGCCACATCACACACACACACATCAAACAATAATATTCAGGCATCAGCAGTCAGTCAACGATCTATCCAATTTTGATCCATCTATCTGACACATACACACACAAACACAAACACATCAACTATGATCGTTTATATTGTTGTTCTACGGGCTATGGGCATCGACCCGTTTTTTTTCGGTAAAATTGATATAAACGAAAAAAGTAAACGTCCTCCCGTTTTTTTTTTTTTGGATTTAATTATACACACATTATATAATCTATAAGAAATGTGAAACGAAAAAATAAAGGCAAAGAATCATACATTCATAAAAGTTAATATAATATACAAAAAGAATCGGTATTTGTTTTGTTTTTTTGTTTTTCTGGAATCCAAAACACACAAATGAATGACATGGCATAAAAATAAAAATAAAATGAAAATGACAAACATTATAGCGGCTATAGAATCAAGTAAAAAAAAATCATCAACCAGTCCAATAGTTTCTGTGCTTTCTGGTGTTAGTGGTTCCAATTGAAACACAATATACATCCAAACAAACAAACGTTGAATCTCATAGTCGTCAATCAGTCAAGTCAAGTCAAGTCAGTCAAAACCAATTCAGGATTGTTTTCTCTTTTTGCCAATGCAAATCCTGTCATTCATTTTATTTTCATTTCATTTCAAACAAAGAATGAAACACATAAGGTGTTATTGTAATTGATGGCTGGATGTAATTTATGAAGCACAATTTTTTCTTTTCTTCTTTCTTTCTTCTTTCACACATTTTATATATATAAATCTACACCCCCTTCGACCAAAAACAAAACAACACATTGCAACTATCGTTGTTTCCAACGCAAAAAAATAAATAAAATAATAATGCGAATAAGCAAAAAAAAAAAAAAGCTTAATACGATAGATTGGCTGTTGTTGTTGTTGTTGTTGTTGTTGTTGTTGGATGTAACGGATGTGTCAAATGAGTTTCACAGACACACACATATAAATGTTTGTTGTTTTTGTTTTTTTGTTATACACTTTAGGTCTAATTAGTTTTTTTTTGTTTCTCTGGTTCGTTTCATTTGCAAACATTCTGTGTTTTTTTTTATATATAATCAACTGAATTTCGTCCATTCAATCCATCCATCCATTTATTTGTCCGATTCTTTTGCATCCATCCATCCATCTTGCTTTCTCCTCCTACTACAAATGTATGCCGCACTTTTTTTCAAATCAAAAAACATTTGAATTCTTTCTGTCAATGTTGATGCGTGTAACGAAAAATGTTGGAAAAACAGAAAAAAAGGGTTTAATTCACAACCAAAATTAGACTTTTATTTTTTGTAGTTTTTCAATTTGAAAAATTTGATGCTCAAATGTCATTTTCATGTCCAGTTAATGTCTATAGCACACGCGTGTGTGTTAATTTATGACCTAAACTTGATTATCAAACACACAGAGAGAATTTGCCACTATTTTCTC
This sequence comes from Dermatophagoides pteronyssinus, assembly GCF_027571235.1. Taxonomy (NCBI): domain Eukaryota; kingdom Metazoa; phylum Arthropoda; class Arachnida; order Sarcoptiformes; family Pyroglyphidae; genus Dermatophagoides; species Dermatophagoides pteronyssinus. Next base: position 2,149,691 of record NW_027461530.1, read on the forward strand.
ATTAAAGCTTTGAAAATGAAAAGAATCCAAACATGAAAACAAACATTTGGAAAGCATTTTCATCTATTAAAATGAGTTTTTTTCGCTTCTTTTCAACGAAAAAAAATGACGATTCTTATTCACGTAATAATAATAATAATATCACCTTCAAACATTTGGTGAAATTATTGAAACTGTAAACGTCCACGGTAATAATATCTAATGGTTTAGATAAAAAAAAGATGTATGTATGGATGGATTTAATCCACGTTACATAAATGTTACTATTGGGACAACAATAATAAATTTACCAAATTGTCCAACTGTATGTTTCCATAAGGTATATATTCAACAAAATAATGAGAAAAATTAAGACAAACAAATGAAATGAAATACATTTGATATACGATTTGTGACGAATCTTAAATATATTGATATTTCTCTTTCCCTCACTCAATGTATATTATACATGTCAAATACAGTGTTTTGGAAAATTTATGTCCGTCACATGTCACATATATGATAATAAAAAATACTTGGTCGGTTGGTTTTCAATTTCAAAGTTTTTCCTTTTTCGTTAATGATGATGATCAATTCAATGATTATGAATGTTTGATAATGGTGATTTTTTTTCAAGGGGAGAAGGTTCCAAAATCAACAACGAAAAATTGATCCATATCACGATGAAAAAAAAACAAAATGATTCATTCATGAATCGCAAAGTGGATGTAAAAATATTTACCCAAAAATTATTGTTGTTCAAAATCCCATTGAATTGATCCCTTTGAATAAATCGATTAATCACTTTTTGCCAAAAAAAAAAATGATATACGATCATTTCATTTCTCTGTGATCCATAATCACCCTTACCTGGTCATAATAAACCCAAAAAAGAAAAAAAGATCCATAACTGATCAATAATGACAAGGAACCACCACCAGAAAAATATATATAAAAAAAGGCCACAACCCACTATAATCATTATTATTTGTGTGATCTTTCGCTCAAATGAACACGTGTCCATAATGCCAATCTCCTATCGATTTTTTTTCAGGTTTTTATTTTCAAATATGAACCTTGCTTGCAGAAGAGAAAACCAAACATTTTTCTAATGGTTCGATCTTTTCACTGTTGGATCAAAGGCTATCAATCTAAGGCTATAACGACATAACGAAAGAAAATGTACCCGAATAAAATGAACGGTCGCTGCCAAGTCAATGGCTGTCAATTACAAGGAAAAGGATATTTATCATTTTCTTCCCATACAACGCACATATAGTTTTTTTTGGATACGTTTATTCTATTGCCTGACGTCAATGTCATTCATTCATTCATTTTTGAAAAAAAGTAATGTAATCAATTTTGAAGCAATATGGTTCAAAAAATTTTCATTTGTATGTGTGTGTGTGTGTGTGTGTGTTTGCATAATAGCTTGATGTTTATAAATGTTGTTGTACAGTGTGTGTTTATAATTGTTCCATCATCATCATCATTATAATCAATGAATGAGAAAACCCATTTTGACTTGGTCATAACAATATTTCTTTTACAAATCTTTTTCTCTTTTGGCTTCAAAACTCTCGTATATAAAAACTCTATATATGGACGTGTCATTTATATATACCCAAGCTATTTGTCAAAAAAAAGCAATTGTTTTCCTTCTTCTCCTGTTTAATGGCTAAATGTCAGAATCATGTTTCAGAAAAAGAGGAACAGCATCAACAATCAAAAAAAAAATGAGAAAATCAAATCGGTTTATACAGTTTCTCATTGACCGTTTTTTTTTTGTTTGGTAAAATGGTCAGCAAGGAACATTATTCAAATTTCATTTTACATCAACCATCCCAATAGAAAAAATATTCATAAAATTAACTTTTCATTTGAGGGAACTACTGATTCCACGCATGTTATAGCAAAGAATATATTACATAACCTTAACGTCCATCTTTAAAAATGAAAACCAAAAGCCAACATCAAATCATCATCAATGTCATCCTAGGGCAGTGTGTTTTTGTTTTTTCGTTCATCATTATTGTCATGATCTTAGGGCTTTTTCTTTGCTTTGCTCAATGGTTTCAAGATTCTGATGATGATGGAAAAAAAGTGTAGATTTTTTCTTTCATTTTTTCATCATCATCATCATCATTGCACATACACACCGAAAAAAAGACTATTTTTTTCGGTAAAAAAAAACATTCATTTTCATTCATTTTCATTCTCATTCTTATGGTTTTTTTTCTTTCTCTCTCTACATAGTTAGCTATTTTCATATAAATAATGATTGGCCATTAATAATGATAATAACCCAATCTTTGCTTGCTTGCTTGCTGTTTGTATGTATGCCTGGGCCCTTTTTTTCATTCGTTAATATTCTATGGTTGAAATCGAGAGAAAAAATTGAGTGAATAAAAGTGCCAGAGAGAGAGAGAGAGAGAGAGAGAGAGAGAGAGAGAGAGAGAGAGAGAGAGAGAGAGAGAGAGAGAGAGAGAGAGAGAGAGAGAGATATTAGTCTTAGCCTGATGCTGTCGTTGTTATTATATAACCAACCACTGTAAATGATGCCTGGCTGTCTGAATTTAATGACGAGAAATGTCAAAATTAATGTGTATTATTTTTTTTTTTTTTTGCCTGCTTGCCTAGGTCTTCTTTCCTTCTTCATTCAATGTTTGCATGAATCTATTTGGTTTGTTTGAATTTTTTCGGTTCATATATAAATGTGTGTGTGTGTGTGTGGAGATTTTCACAACATCCAAGGATGTATATCCATCCTGAAATTCATTCATCCATCCATCGTTTCTTCCCCCCTTCCAGAAGTAAAAAAAAGTAATGAAAATTACTGCAGAATTTCCCCCATTCTGTTGTAGCCAGAATAAATGATTGTTTAACTTATGTAATATTTTTTCATTTCTAAATGTTTTGCATGTATGTATTTTCGTAACTAACTAACTAAACTAAACTAATATCATCATCATCATTATTTTGATTCTTTTCATTTCATTTTCTTCATATGGTTCTTGGTAAAAGAATATCTCATTCTCTTCTGTTTTTCTCTTTCTGGTTTATTACCAGATATCTACTATATAGAAAACACCTATTCCCCCAAAAAAAATAAAATTGTATATCTGTTCGGTTGTTTATTTTGTCCCCCAGTTTAGTAATTAATTTGGAACATTTGTAACACCAAAGAAGGAGAAAAAGCATCAAAGAATTATGATGATAATCCTGGAAAAATGGAATTATGCATATTCATTCATTCATTCAGATTCTGTAAATTTGATTCGAAATTCTGTTTTATTTTTCTTAATTCTTGTTTTTTTTTGAAATTTCTTTTGGTGGATGGATTCTTCTGGGTCTGAAAATGATGTAAAAGAAAGATTATGAAAATAAGACAAACATAGTTGTTGTTGTTTGATGATGACAGGTTGATTTTTTTTTGAAACGAAAAATTCTGTTTTTTTTTTGAAATTTTAAATTTTTTTTTCATGGAAACTAACGCCACCGTTTGAGAAAATTATGAAACATTACCATTTGAAAATGTAACCAAATTTTTTTTTTTCCTTCAAATCCATCCACTGATTCAGGCAATAAATAATGAACGATATGAAAAATACGTTTAATTTGATTTCATATTTTATCTAAAATATTATTATTTTTTGCAAAAATATAGTTTAGGTGAATGAATGAATGGCCTTTTTGAAAATGAGAAATGAACGAAAAAAATAGAATCAGAATCAGAATTTTTTGATACAATCATGGTGTGTGTGTGTGTGTGATTCATTCAATCCAATCTTCATCATCATCATCATCATTTTGACATGAGTGATGGTAATGATGTTCGAATAGAAGAAGAGAGAGGAAAAAACGAAACGATCCTGAAACTGGAATCAAAAATTTTTTTTTGATGCTAGAATATGAATGTTTTTAGAAATGAAAATGAATGGCAAACACACATCATCATCATCATCATTAAAGAATTGAGATGACGTGAATTTAGAGAGAGAGAGAGAGAGAGAGAGATAAATTATTAAACACACACACACGCATCACATATATGAATGTGGGTGTGTGTGTATCGTTGGAAATGAAAAGAGTATAGTTTTTGGCTGGGGGAAGAATGGAGAAAAAATTGTTAATAATGGGTCCTAGGATTTTTTTTTCATTTCATTTCAATTCACCATAGTTCACGACACGACATACACACACACACATGATGACCATTTATCATTTAAAACGAAAATTTTTTTATTTTACTTTTTTCATTTTATCATTATAAAGCTTACGATTAGAGGGATGCATGTGTGCTGGATGAATGACAGGGTAGAATTCTGTTTTGGAAAGAATCATCATGGATCACGATGATGATGATCATAATCATCATAATAATCATTCTGATTGACTGTATAGATATATCGATTTTTTTTCGTTTTTCAAATTGCTGCTGCAATGAATTTGATTGGCAATGGTAAAAAAAAGTCATTTATTTTCTCCTGTCCTGTGCTGTACACCGATGTTTGGCAACAACATACTTTACTTTTTGCCATGGTTCGTGGTTTAATTCAATCCATCCATCCTATAGCCATCCTATTTGACGATTCTCGTTTTGATGATGTACATGTGAGTCTATGGCAGAACTCAGTTTGATTTTCCAAAAAAAAACATTTGAAATCGTTTAAAATGTTACGAATGTTTGGTTGGTTGGTTGGTTGGTGGCCATATATACATTGAGCTATAAAATGATATTTTGGTGAATCCATGAAATTTTTACTAAAATACACACAACGGTTATAATAATAACGAAATATAAAAAAAAAGACGTGATGGCTGAATAGTTTCTGAAGATCGATGTCTGCCATTAATGACTGGCACGTCTCATCTATATACATACGAATGATGGGCATGTATCATTCTGCATCATCATTTTTTTTCCTCCCTATCTTGTTTCATTTTTGTTTGGTTGGAACAACGGTTGATTCAACAACAACAACGATGTTGATGATGATGAACATTCGTCATCATCATAGATCACAGAAACAAAAAACAAAAAATCACAATTCTCTATATAAATGTGTTTGGATTTGATGTTCATTGGGCAACAAGAGTTTGTGTGTGTGTGAAGAGAGAGAATCCAAACACAGAATGGAATGTCTTGTTGATGTGTTTGGTGTGTTTCATAAATGACAAAAAAAGGGACATTATTATAAAACTTGTCAATAATAATCATAATGGTAATTTCAATCACCGATGGAATCATCAAAACATTTATTACATTCAATTTTAATTTGACGTGTCGTATATGTATAGCTGTATAGCTGTGAGAAAACCAAAAAAATGTGAAACGATTGTACGAATCACTAAAGCCCTATTCAATTTCCAATTCATTCATTCAGTCATTTTTTGCTTGGCAATTTTTCATTGGTGTCTATGGGATTCTTTTCTTTTCTTTTCATTTCATTTGATTCATTCAACAACACCAAAAATATATATTTTATCGTTTTTCACTCTCTCACTCATTCATTCATTCATTCACTCACTCATATCATAGCCTTTCATTCAATTCATAGTTCTTTATGGCTCTCGATTATTCATCCCTATCATTGATGATGATGATGATGGCTTGAATTTCTCTTTTTTTTTTGGTTGTTGTTGGTTTTGGTTTCGTTTATATAATCAAAAAAAAAAAAAAAAAAAAAAAATACTGATGATGATGATGATGATTCTCCCTGTCAGTTTCCTATTTGGAACATCCTGGAAAAAAATGCTTACCATCACTGCCACCAAATACTACTATCATCATCATCATCATCATCATCATATCACCAACGACCGTCTCTCTCTCTCTCTCTCTCTCTCTCTCTCTCTTTCTGTTTTTATTTCATTGGTCTATGTTTTAAATGATAAATTGTTATTACCGTCATTATATTTTTTTTGGTATGTATTTGTGTGTGATGTGTGTGTGTATGGATTCAGGGATTCAAACGCATACACACATCACACGCACACCAGGGCCCTGATGATGATGATGATGATGATGATGGTGAATAATATAACGTTGACGTTAATCCTGGACACTCAGACACTCAGCAGGTTTAGATAGGTTTTTATTTCGGTAAATGTGTGTATAGTGTGATGCGTGTGTGTGTGTGTGTTTGATTCAATCTTCAGTCGTCATCATCATCAAGAATACCGTATGCGTGTGTGTGTGTGATATTCGAATGAGAAAAGGGGAAAAAAATATTAACACAGGCGTCGTGTGGTGGTGGTTAATATCTGCTCAATTTTTTTTCTGTTTCTTCTTCATTACATTACATTCGGGTAATATCATTTGATGATGATCTTTTCCATGTCTATCTATCTATCTATCATTTCAATATTTTTCAATTTTAACAGTATTTTTCATTAACTTTTTTTCTGTTTTTCTGTTTTAAAATAATGATGATTCTTGGTTATTTCATTATATAAAAAAACTGATACAATTCGCATTAATTATATTACACAGACACAGAGTGAAAGAAAATGAAAAACATACATCACATACACACAACGTAAATATTATAGTTTTTCATTATCTGTATAGAAAAAAATTCTAGTCCTGTTCAGTTTTTTTTCTTTGCTTTTGTTTCATCATTTGTTTTGGCAGATATGATGTTTTGGGCAGAATTCATAAATGAAATTCATTTATGGTCATTATATTTAATGCTTTTCTATATAAATATCTCTCTCTCTCTCTATTCAGATATACAGAATAGATGGATGGATGGTTGGATTGATGATGATTATAGCTACGTTGATGATGATGATTTGATGCGGATCCATGTCATTGCTGCTGTTGGTAATGTGAAATGATGCAATGATGATGATGAGTTTTTTTTTTTTGCTTTTGAAAGTTTTTCAATAATAATAATGATGATAAGCATTTATCTAATGATAATAATTAAATTTACTTATACTTACTTTTTTTTCATCTTTTTTCTGCCTGTTATTTTTTTTCGTTCATCCCAAAACAAAATTACTTCCATACCATATTGGATATGGATTATTTTCATTTGAAATGAATGAATGAAAATTCTGTAACCGTTATTTTGGGTTATTTCGTTGTTGTTATTTTTTCGATAACCATTTTTATTAATGATTTTTCTCTCTCTTTCCAGTGTCATTATTATTTATTGATTGAAAAAAAACTCAATAAACATCAAACGTCATCAGAATGATGATGATGATGATGATCTGTGTGATGTGATCGCAATTTTTAGATCATCAATTTTTCAAAAAAACTCATTTTGTTTTTTTACTCGACGTATCCTCATATTTTTTTCTGCTGTGAATTTTTTGTAAAATAAAATTATTATGAAATTTGATAGTGAATAATGTCATTAATCGAGTTATTTACCTGATTTGCTGCAGTTTTTTTTGATTTGTTTTTTCTTTCTTTTCTTGAATGAAAAAAACCAGACCAAGAGATGAGGCAATTTATTATCATCCAAATGCTGATGGACATTGGAAATTGTTATTTTCATTTTTTTTGTTGTTTTTGTTTGTCTCTTGGTGATTCTCAATTATTCTTTTGCCATCATTTTTTGGTCTTTTTGCTTGAATTTTTATATGTCATTTTCTTTTTGGTCTTTTGGTTACAACCAAGAAAAAAAAATTTATCATCAACCATCATTTCTCTATTTATTGGGTAAAAAAATTGAGTCAAAAACAATCAAAAGTCATAAATCACATCACACACACAAACGCCCAGACATAAAAGATACATGGAGAAAACAAAGAATATTCTTGATTTTTTTTGTCTTGTATTTTTACATCATCATCATCATCATTATTATTATCCGAAAAAAAACTGTCAAACAATAATGATGCGTATTTTTTTCGGAGGTTTATTTTCCATTGGTTCCCCTCTCTCTCTCAAATATAAATTCCATTAGTTTAGATTTAGAAATTCTTATTCATAATCATTGAAACGATTCTTTGTTGTTGCGGTGGACAATGTCAAAATGGGAGAAAAAAAGGAAAATGTCAAAGAATAGAGAATAGAATGTCGATTTATCGATTCGATTAGAATGACCATCCGATATTATTCCATCGCAAAAAAATATGTATTTTCTTCTGTTGTTGGCGTTTGAATTTGAGATGGATTTATTCATTCATTCATTTTGTTTTGTTCATTGGGTTCGGTTATTCGGTTATTATTATTGTTGTTGCGGGAAAAAATATTTTCTTCTCTATTGAAGAATGTCGAAAAGATAAATTGTCTTTTTTTTCTCTTGGTTTTCTTTTGGTTTGGTTTGGTTGTTCAGTTGATTATCTGTCAAATAATATTGATAATAATAAAAAAGATGTTCTATCCAATTCTGTCATATTCCGGGTTCATAAATTTGAATTTTTCATTTTCTTTCTTCTTGAAAAGAAATTTATCTTGTTTGAATTCCCTTTTTTTGATTTCAAAACATAAAAACAAATTGGATAACAAATGATACATGACATACACACACACACACACACACAGAATTGATCGTTTTTGATTTTTTCAAATAAACAAAAATCGATGATTTTGAATTTTACATATTTATTTTATCAAACATTTTTCCTCTTGCCCACCTCCTTCCTCTTCTCATCCACCACCCAACCATTCTTTTGTCCATCCTCTTGATAAAAATCAAATTTGTTTTTTTTTCTTATTCTGAAAAGTTTCTGATTTTTGTTGTTGTTGAAAAATGAATGAATGTTTCAAAATCATTCATAACTCTATAATTAATAACTTGATAACGATGGAGATGATAATTTATGATTAGTCAAACATTCTCTCAATGAAATATCTATCTAGATTTTTAATTTTTCTTTTCTTTTTGTTGTTAATTTCAATATTTGATTCCGTTTTCTGTTTGTTAAAAAAACAAACAAACAAAAATTCTTGTCATTTAAGGTTTCTTCTACTTCTTCTTTTTTCATACTGATGATAATGATGACAACAGCAATGATGATGATTTTGTTCAAAGATTATAATTTATAACCCAAACACATATACAAACATCCACCCACACACGAAAAAAATAACAAAACTCGTTTATTACCATAGACATGATTACTAATTGTTTCTTACATCATCAACAACAACAGCCAACAACAAAACTGATATTCTTTCTTTCAATCTCTCTCTCTACTATCATATTTTTTGTCATACAATAATCATTATGGCATTTTCATCGGGTTCATTTTTTTCATTTTTGTTTCTTATTTATTCAGTGTCTATGTGATGTCTGTTTCATTATTTTTGAAAACCGAGAACCAACCGAAAAAAAACATATGAATCTATTCTGAAACACAGAACTGAACAAACAAATTCGTATTTGCAAAGTTTTTCATTTTCTTTTTTTCATTTTTTCTTCTTCTTCTTCTTCTTCATATCTCATTATTATTATTTCTGTTGGTGACAAATGGACTAGCCATTAATTTTGGAACCAAAGTTGGAAAAAAAACTGAACGAAAGAAAATTGAGAGTGTGAAATGATCACCAGATACAACGACGACGACACTGATGATGATGATGATGATGATGATGATGGCAATGATGGTGATGGACGAATATTGGTATTAGTTTCGCCAACGAAAAATGAAAAACCCAGTTATAATAGATATTATTAACGAACGAGAATATTAATTATAGACATTCGTATCGTACAAAATGCATCAATTATCTATCTAGAAATATATATTGAGAGAGAGAGAGAGAGAGAGAAAGTGAAAAGACTTTTTTTCATTATTATCATTATTTATTAGCACCAAAAGAGTTTTTTTTGATTTTTCATCTTTTTTTTGCAATAAGGATGTACCATTTGATAAATGTCGTTGCTTTTTTGTTGTTGTTTCATCATCATCATTTGATTAGTGAACCATTGAAATTGGGTTTGTTTGTTTGTTAACCCGGTTTTTTTCAAAAAAAAGAAAAGTTTTTTCAATGATAATTTTCTCCATCATCATCATCCCTGAATTTTCGCCAACCCTCTGATTTTTAACCCCCCTTGATTTCTCACCAGCCAGCCAACCAAAAAAAAATATGGTCCATAACAAACAAACAGAATAAATATCAGAATCGAATAACATTCCTTTTTCATATATGGAAGATGGAAGAGAAATGATGATAATATAAAAAACGCTTATGATCCAACAATGAATGAAAAATGAATCAAATTTTTTTGTTACTTCATTTTTGTTGTTGTTGTTGCTGTTTTCACATGTTTTTTTTTGGCTTCATTTTTTTTTCTAAATGACAAATCGACAATAAGGTTTTGACACTTTTTTCTGCTATATATTAAATTGGTAACAAAAACTGAAAAAAATGAAATGAACTGAACTTAACAATTTTTCTGGTTCCAAAAAAATCGATGATGATGATGATGACACAGGCAGGCAGACAAACACCATGGACAGATATGGAATCAAGAAATTCAATCATTAATTTCTTGTCATCAGTTTTTGTTTTCTGTTTTGTTTTGTTTTTGATGGCGTGTTTTTGCAGGTTTTTCGTTGTGTGTGTGTGTGTGAAATATAATTATTCTTCGAATGGAATTTTTCAAATGGAATCAAATCACGAAATCAAATGAATGAATGAATGGAATTAGGAGTAAATGTCATCATTCAGAAAGTGAATGGAAAAAAATTAGCTGACCGATTAGATTTTTATGAAAAATATTTTTCCAAATTCTTTTCTGCTCATTTCCAATGATATTTCCAGTAATTTATTTTAGTTTTTTTTTCTTTGTAATCAACTTCAGTCATATTATTACTGAAAAAAAATGTATCCAATTTCCGTTTTTTTTTTTAAAGTTTGCGGTGGTCTAGTTATGTTATGCCAGTTACTAACTCCATATAAATCTCATATACCTGAAATGAAAATGCAAGATGCAAAAAACTTGCATCATTCACAACTGATGAAGTGATTTGTGTGAACATTTCAACAATTTTCAAAAAAACTAAGCCGAAAAATGTAACTAATGAAATGATGAAAAACCTGGATTTTTTTTTTTTTTTTTTTTGATTGTTTACGAACGAAATGTTTTTTTTCTGTAGAAATGATGGAAATGAAAAAAAAATATTTCCAGATGGAATTATTTACTGATTTTGTGTGTGAATTTAAATCAAAAAAATCCAAATGAAATAAATCAATGGAAACAAAACCAATCATTTACATGATATACCGTTTTTTTTGTTTGATTTTCTTGGAATGAAAAACGAGTAGATTTTCTTCTTCTTCTTCTTTTTCTGTCACCAATAACAAAACAATAGCAACAACAACAAAATAATAATGAAAAAACATTCAAAACAACAACAACAAGATTTTCATCATATTTTTTTACTGGTTTTAAAAAGAAACGAACAAAAATTTGAAAGATTTTCATATTGTAGTCAATATGATTTATTCCTTCCTCTTTTCTTTTTGCCATTCCCCAGCATTTCGGCATTGCCAATGTTATTTTTGTTTGTAGTTGATCGGATCATGGATCATAATCATGGATCACACACACACACACAATCGTCATCACTTAAATGTGAATATGTGAATATCATTGTTTTCGTGGTTATTTATATTGATCATCATCGAATGTTTTTCTGTGGTTTTTTTCAAGAAATTTTTCTGTTGAATTTTCGAATGTTTTTTTTTCTTTTCATTTTGACTGCTTTGTATCATTTTCAATCCGAAATAAATATATTCACACAAATCAATCGTTGATCTAAGGAAAAGGTGTTTACTTTTTTTTCCTACCTAGTTAGTTTGGCCAAAATTTCATTCAATTTCACTTTGGGTATATATTCTCACTATAATTCAATAGGCAGTATGTCAAAATATATGACAAGTTTGATTTTTTTCGTTTTTTGAAAAGTTTTCTTTTCTTTCATTTACAAATACATATTTTTCACCTTTCAGTTGGCCATAGTATATGGTGTCGGTTTGTTTGATTTGATTTTCAACAAAAAAAAACCAAAAACAACCAAAACAATCATCTCCTCCCCTTTTTTTTCACTTTACTTAACTATGTTCAACAAGCAATTGTTAGTGGTGATGTTTGCTGTTTTGGTTGAAACAGAGATTGAAAATGAACAATATGTGTGGTGTGTGTATGACAGAAAACAGACAACAACAACCAGATAGATAGACAATATCATTGATATTTTTCTGGTAACATGCTACTGGTTTTTTTTGTGATGAGAATTATATACATTTGTCTATCTATCTATCTATCTATCTTCGGGTGTGTGTGAAAGAGACACATTATACGAATACGAATACTGTACTGTACTTTACTTGTATTTTTTTTACTTTTAAATGTTATGATTTATGTACCACTATAAATTATAGACCTCTTTTGTTTGATCTGTCCAGAAAATTGTTTCTCTATTTCACAATTTTTTCCTGTTGTTATATATCTCGTATTTATCTATTTATCTTTTTCGTAATTCGATGTTTCCTATCTATCTATCTTTTTTTTCAAAGCTAATTTGAGGTTATATGATCGTTATGATTTAGTTTTTCTTCTGTATTTGATTCAATTTGATTTACTTCTTCTTCTTCTTTGTCTTTTTTTTATCAATATGTTTGTCAACAGCAACACAACAACATATCTTTGTAGCATATTCCAAATCATTTTTATCCCAAAAACGAACTTTTCTTCTAATCTAATTAATAATCTCCATTCAATTAGCAAATAGTTTCAATTTTCTTTTTTTTAGCTTATTGTTTCTCCTATAATAATGATGATAATGGTGATAATAATTATTGTCATTAATATGAATTTTTGTTTGATTAATAATGTGAAAAATAAGGGATTGTCCAGGCGTTATTTCTTTTTTTTTGTCCTGGTCAGATTATAATAATTATTATACTTATGATTATTATTATTATTATTACAAAATCTTATTGTTGATAATGATGCTGGTGATAAAACAAACCGATAAAGATATAATTTACAAGTGAATCTAAAACCCTAAATCAGAAAGAAAAAAACATTCGATATCCAATGTAAAACAAGGGGCGAAAATAACATGAATTTCTATAGAAGTTTTGTATTTGTGGTTTTGGTTTTCTTCTGGTTGTTGTTATTGATATGAAAGGGATCGAATAATGAAAGAAAAGAGGATGCGAAAATCTATTGACGATATTACCCACCGGTTAACACTATCAATGTATGTTTATATATGGGACATTATTATCAACAACAAAAACAACATCGATTTGTTCAAGCTTAAACGAACAAACACAAAAAACGAAAGAAAGAAAGAAAGACATATGTATTATATATCGGTTACAGTGATGATGATAACAAGCGAAAACAAAAAAAACGGAACAAAAACATGGAACAAAAACCAAAAATATTTTCCCTTGTTGATACAACTTAAGTTATTTTTTCAGTTTATAGTTTATAGTTTATATATTAGTTTATAGTTATTTCGGGGTTATTTTTATAATGATGTTTTGTGATGTGTGAATGAAGATGATAATATAAAAAAAGAGTGAACAAAACAAAGGTCTTTGAGGTCAAGTGTCACATCATAACTTATATTTTCTTCACAAATAATGGATAAAATATCGATTGTCAAGTATGTTTGTTATGCAACAATTATAATTTTTCCATTTTGTATGGTGGGGTTTTCTTTTCGGTATTTGCCTGGTTTTCCATTATCCATTGATATTTGTATTTGGTGTAAATATGTGTTAAATAAAACGTAAGTTACAGCCAAAAAACAAAATTGACTTTTTTCTTTTCATTTTGAAGATGAAAAAAAAGGATGCGTCTAATTTGATCACATAAATTTTAACACATATCACCAATCGTGTATTCTCTCTCTCTCTCTCTCACTTACGATTTCGTTATAATTGATTATTTCTCTCATTTATCTTTGGATATTTTGGTCAAAAACAACAACAAAAACAACAATAATAATATCACTTTGGGGCTAATATATTATCATTTCTAAAGTACGAAAACAACAACCAACCAGCAACAGCAACCGACAAAAGTCTAATAATTTATGAATGTTAATTGTATTGACTAACTAAACTAACTAAATGAAGAATCCAATTGATTTTAGAATCGACCAAAACATAACATTCATATAACATTCATTGATTCGTTTATTTAAAACTGATAATAATAATGATGGGAGCTATTTTAACAAACACGCACACCAACAAATTACCAATTCTCATTCAATCTTACAGCGATAACGATAATATCTAATCAAAATGTTTGAATGAAAATTTATATTATTAGTCACATTTTTAGTCACATTTATTTTCTCATTTATTGTATCTCCAGATATACACAGAGAGAATTTGACATTGATGACGATGCAAAAAGTCTAGGAAAAAAAGAGTAACTCTCTCCATTTCCTTTCCCTCTCTACGCATTTTCCACCACACACCAAATACACAATTGCCAAAGATTGATGCTGAAACGAAAAAAGAAAAAGAAAAATCGTTTTCATTTAGATTTTTATTTTTAAGGGGTATTTCATTTTCACACAATGATCCAAACAAAACAAAAAAATAACCAAAAACAATGTTTATGATCAACCAGGGAAATTAATTCGTTGAAAATTTTTCTTCTTTAGTTAGCCTTAGTTTTACGAAAAACCAAAACACACACACATCCATACAGATTTGGCAATCGTAATAATAATAATAATGACAGAACAATGTGAATTCTGAACAAATTCTGGATGTTTTTCAATGATCATACACCATTGAAAACAATTGAAAATTGAAAACTAAAAATGAAAATAAATGAATGAACGAATGAAAGAATTAAAATCAATATCAAATTCTGAATCTTTTTTTACAAATGATAATGATGATGCAAATTCATGATGCTGATTCATCGAAGAAAATTAATAAAAATTCAAATTTGAAAGGAAAGAATCTTGATTTGCATCATGATGATTGAAATTTACTTGAAGAAATAAATTTTTCCTGCCAAAATAGAAAACAGAATTATTGAATTATTTAGATGAGATTACCAAAATACACAACAACAACAACAACAATTCTTTTTTTTCAAATTTTAATGGTGAAAAATTTCCTTTTTTTTCTCTTTCGTTTTGGTGAACAATAAATTGAATTAGATTGTAATCTGTGTTTGGTGTGTGTGTGTTTTTTATACATGTCGAAATTCTTGCCTGAACAGATTCTTTTTTTTACCGATTTTTCATTCCAAAATAGTGTGTCAAATGAATGAAAAAACAAATCCTGAAAACCTTGATTAATATCAACAGAAAAAAACAAAAAACAAAAGCAAGAATAAGGTAAAAAGCAACAACAACGAAAAAAAGGGTACAACGATTTCGCCTGTCACTGTGTGTATATTTGATTTGTATGTGTCATTTGAAAACACACACACACAATTAGATTAAATCAATGTTAATAAATTTTATTTTGAAAATTCGTAAGACAAAACAAGAAGTCACTATAGTTGATTTAGAGAATATTTGATGTAGTGTTCAGTGTGTTCAGTTAATTTTCCTTCGAAATCAATTCTTAATTTCAAGAATGTCTGTCTTTTTTTTCTTGCAACAAAATTGAACTTGAAACATCCATCAATTGATAATAATAATAAATAAAATGGTGTAAAGATTAAAAATTAAAATGTGCTTACGTTTACGGAAAAAAAAGAAACGAAAAATTCTTGTGTTTGTTTGTTTCAAATTCCTGTCTGAATGAATCAATGGCGAATCAATTCAATTTTCTCACTTTCACT
The DNA here is from genome assembly GCF_027571235.1 of Dermatophagoides pteronyssinus. NCBI lineage: Eukaryota > Metazoa > Arthropoda > Arachnida > Sarcoptiformes > Pyroglyphidae > Dermatophagoides > Dermatophagoides pteronyssinus. The sequence goes on from NW_027461530.1 coordinate 2,165,419, forward strand.
TTTGATTTTCATCATTCTTTGTTTTTTTCTTTTTGGGTTTTTGGTTTCAATTTGATTGTTTTTTATTTTTCTCTTTCAGAATACTTCAAGTTGTTTGCGAAACCTCTGTTTGATATCAAAAAAAAAGAAAGAAAATAATTGCTTATATTAGCATTTACTTTTTTTTTACCCCGTGTATATAATTCAGTGTTAAAGCAAGCAAGCAAGCAGGCAAAAATGATAAAAGAATCATTGAAAGAAAAAACTAATCCAGGAAAATCATTGCTCTCCATCATTTGACGTTTTTCTCTCTTTTCTCTGGTTGTGTTTGGTGTCCTTATTATTATTATTATTTTTGGTTGAAGAACATGATCTGATTTATATCGGTCTCGATTTTTTTGTTGGTCATATAAATCAACGTGTCACTTTCATACACACAGTGAGAGAGAGAGAATAGAAAATATAATAGCTATATTCTCTCTCTCTTTGGGTACACAATTGAATCATGAAAGAATGAATGAATGAACCATCAGTTCAATCAGGAAAATCGTTTTTTTTGATATTGAAATCTAAATACATAAATAACCCATAATATATATAGAGATATATTTATTTGACCATTCGTTCGTTCAATATGAGTTGTTGGAACCAAAAAAATAAAAAATAAAATTTATTTATGATAGATAATCAAAAAAAAAAAGAAGATATTTGAAAGTCATTGGAAAGTTTCTTGTTCTTCAGAAAAGAAAAAAAATTTATTTATTTATTTCTGCATTTCAGTTCAATGAATACGTGTATGAAATATTCATTGGATCTCTTTTTATATTGAAAAAAATGACATTTTTATCATGATCATAATCCTTGGATCAAAAATTTGTTTGTTTCAAATGAAGAAATTGAGATTTTTCAAACTTAAATGTTCGTGATTCGAACGTGAATCTCTATTCATCAAAGATAATGTTTAATTTGAATGAACTTTAAAATCGTTTTTTCTTTTGGTCGATTAAAACATTTAAAATTTCAACGATGCATAATACTGGAAAGAAAAAAAATTTACACAGACAATTTTCATTGGAAATAAAATCAACAAAAAACAAACTGACCATTATTGGACTGTTAATGATATATTTGAATTAGCAAAAGAAAAAATTAATTAGTTCACTATCGTTAGTGGTTATGATTATGATGATAATCAAAATGTCTAATTAAACTTAAAAAAAACAAGCAAAAAATTGAAAGAAGAATTTCAACAACAAGCAACAGAATATTCCAGCAAAACGAACTGAATAAAGTTTTCAGTTTCTGTTATCCTCGTACATGAATATAATTGGCTAATGACAGACAAACACACACACACACATTTGAGCAAACGAATGAAACAACAACAACAACAAAAGTCATAAATAACAATAATATATTTGAATATGAACCAAAAAAAACAAAGTGTGAATATCATTATTATATGATACATTTGAATATATATTCTTTTTCTTGTTGTTTTGTTGATGGACGAATGAATGAAGAAAAAAATGATACAGGCTAGTTTTTATGGCGATGGTAATGATAATGATAATAAACAAGACGAAGAAAAATCAGACATTATGATGGTCATATTTTGAAAAAAAAAGTTTTTGTCAAGTTCCGGACAGTGAAACGATGAAAAAATTGTAAATTCAAAAATCATCATAATAATCATCATTCGCACGAAATATAATTAATAATGAAAATTTATGAAGTTTTTATTCAACTCATTCATGTTGTTCATTTTTTGGTTTATCAAATTCAAATTGATTTGACCATTTTGGTCATTTGTTACAATGAATGAATGAATGATAATGATAATGATGATTACGTGTTCAAGTCTAATTAATTTTCATCTTGTGATTATTCGAACAAAGGGTTAATACAGCAGCAGCAGCAGTTTAATAGAAGCTTCTGTTTTTTGTATCTATTTCGGATAACGGCAATGAAGAACAGAAACCAAACACAAACAGATAATAAATCAACCGGCAATAGCTGAATGCTTTCTTTTTGCCAATTATCAATTTCAACAAAAAGCAGTTTGATAATCAAAAATTTCAAAAAACCAATTGAACATCATCATTCGAAGGTCAACAGTTTCATTTGTTTCATTGATCATCAAAGGAAATTAATTGATTGAAGTAAACAAACAAACATTAAGGATTTTTTGAAATTTTTATTGTTTTTTTTTGTTCATTTCATCCAAAATGGGAAAAAATTTTCCAAATTTCAAAAAAAAACCAATAAAATTAAATGAGGAAAATTTGAAATGTTTGAAACAAAAGATGATCTTTTTTTTTCTCCAATGATTTTCCCAAATGAGAGACATTTGACTGATAATTTTTGATTTCATTTATCCAGAAAAACACAAAAAAAATATGATGATCAACAATAACATCAAACAAACATGAACCATGGCCATTCGGTATTGTCTTCTGACAACAACAACAAAAACGGAAAATAAAACATTAACAGAGAAAAAAAATTAAGACATTATTATTATCGTTTCAATTTAGAAATGTTTTTGGCAATCAACTTTTCCTGGAAAAGTTTTTTCTTCTTCTCAACGGTATACGGTTATTTTTAGCAACGAAAAAAAACTTAGTTTTTTTCCAGAAATTTTCTCGATTGAATCCAAATAACAAAAACAAAAGACAAAAAAGCAAAATTCTCGCATTTTTTTTTGATACAACATTTTTTATTTCGCAAAATGTTGTTGCTTTTTTCCACCTTTCCCTCCTCATCTTCACCAATCTAAATCCATTTGTTTGCTTGTTACAAATTACAACTAATTATTCTTTTAGCATTTGTGACATTTGGTTTGTTAACACAGGAAAAAATGTGTACAACTTAATGATTCTAGTCTATATGTAAAACCATAAGTATATGTTAATGATTATATGATGATATTCATAATTTTTTTTCAACAACAACAACAAACGAACGACAAAAATGAAAAACAATTAATTATTTTCATGTTTTTTTTTCAACACTTTTTGTACTTTTTTTTACTCGAATACTTTTCGTTTGGTTGATTAATTAAGTCATTATGCTTCCAGTATGATGATTATTCTGGTTATGAATGGATTCTTGATTCCGTGTGTGTGTGTGTGTGTGTGTTCCCAATGTGTTTAATCCGTGTTAATATGGAAAATTGATTTTTAATTTTTGTTCACTTTACAATCCTTTCAAATAATCGCAACTTTCGGGGAAATGGAAAAAAACCATGCAATTCAATCATCAAAAATTATGTTTTTTTTTTTAAAGCAAAATCTTAATTAATAAGCATTTTTCCTTCCTTTTATTTCGAAGAAACTTGACATTCATTAAGAAATAATTATCAGCTATTTAAAAAAAAAGTTAAAAGTTAAAAGTTTTTTCAATCGAAATCTGTAGTAGAAAAACTGGTTAACTGAAAATTTAATTATTGAAAATTTTTTTTTTCAAAAGCAAAGTAAAAACACATGACTAATTAGAAAAAGAAAACGAATGAATTTAAGAAACGAAACAAAATTCATTAATTTTGAATTAATTTACTGTATTAATTTTAATCTTCTGATGTTCGTTTTCGGTAAAATATTCTCCTTGGAACATTTTCCTGTTATTATGTTATCGAGATTTAAAAGTTATTTACAACATTGAAAGCGATCGAACAAAGGAAAGCAAAAAACACATAGAAAAATCTGCTTAGATCGACATAATAAATCCAAACGACGGTGACAAACTTACGGGTGATCAGAATATTGAACATTTTTTTCTGTTTTGTTTAGGTTTCTTTCCGTTCGATATTTAATTTATTAATTAATTTATTGAGCGAAGGGAAACTACGAAAAACAACTAAGATTTTTTCGTGTTTATCTGGTCTGTAACAAACCAGAATATTCTGCAAACTCATTTTCCATTACACAGATATTAATGCAAATAGCAATTGGAATTTTATATTCAAAAATACTTGGCACGTATAGCATACGATTGCTAGATTATCTGGCATTTTTGTTTGGTTTTTTTTCAATAAAAATAAAAAAACATTGACGATAAACAAATCACCGATGGAAAAAAATAACTTCAAACAGACAACAGATTTTGATGATACTGGTGATATTCCTTGGATGATGTTGATGATAATCCTTGAAAAGAGAAAAAACTTGTGTGCAAGTGCAAATAAATGATTTACATTAAAATAATCAAAACCAAACCAATGTCCAATGATGATTGTGATGATAATGATGGAAATTTTTTGCTGAGAATTGCATTCCGAAACAAACAAATTTTTTTGAAAAGAATTTATGTTTTTGTTTTCTCCTCTAATTTTAATCTCTCTCTCTCTCTCTCTCTCTCTCTCTCTCTCTTTGGCTGATATTGCTTGGCTGGTTGATTTTGTTGTTGTTGTTGTATAACTGGAATTCATTTTCCAACAACAAAAAAAGAATGAAAAAAGAAAAAGAAATATCATTGACGATGCACAAAAAGAAAAACGAATTTGTTTTTTACTGGATCGAAATCAACTCTCATTATCAGTGATTTTTTTTCGTTATTGTTATTATCATCATCATTATTATTCGACTATTTCGTTGTTTTGTTTTCTTTCTTTCAACCTATTTTATGAATGACAAAACAATGAAAAGAATATCGATTCAACAAAATCAAAAAAAAATAAAAATAATCGAAAATAAACCAAACATTTTGGAATTTCTATCCCAAAGAAAAAATAAACAACAACAACAACAGGAAAAAAAATCGAAAAACAATAATCAAATGATCAAAACAATTGATTGTTGTTTGTCATCATCAAACAACAACAACAAACAACAACAAACAAACAACAATCAATTTTCAACATTCATTCATTTCATCGATTCATTTTGATTCAATTCAATTTTCTTCATTTTATATATTCTTCATCAAATTCGTATTTCGATTTAATTAACTGTATCTGATATCAATTTGACTATCGATATTCGAAAATATCGATACAGTCAAATTGCATCAACATGAAAATCGATTCGATTGATTATTTGAAATTCAAAAAAAAAATCAAATTCAAACAAACAATAGTTTTTGATGCTATTGCTCTTGGTATCAATCAATCGATTGTCAATCAATTTTTTTTTTGATTTCTGAATTCTAAATTTCTTTGAATTGTTAGATTTTTACCGGATCGATTTTTCGTTTGTTTGTTCGTTCGTTTGTTCAAATCAAATCAAAATTTTCCATTCTTTTTTTTTGTCTATCAACATTATGTTTTTGGAATATTGATTGTATTCATTTTTCGATTAAAATCTTTTGGAATCTTTGATTCTGATTATCGTCATCATCATTATTATTATTTTACCAGACAAAAACAAACAAACAAAAACATTTAATGGGCAAAAATGGCGTTTAATCTAATTTCATTGCATGATAGAACGCAAACAATAACCAGAATAACAACAACAACAACAAAATCAACCCAAAATATAAATCCATCTATCAATATGATCCGGGGTAGAAAGATGATTATAAGATGATGATGATGGCCAGAAATGAAAAATGTTTTTTGAAAAAAAAGGGAGAAAAAGAAGAAATCTTTTCAGAAACTATCATCATCAATATTCGATTTATGTCCGGGAAAATTTTCCCCTTGTTGTTTTCTTTTCCATCGAATGAATGAATGAATGAATGAATGAAAAATGAGGTAATGAATGAAATTTTTTTCTCCTAAAATGATGATGATGATCATCATCATTTTGATCAAATTGAAATTTGAAACTCTTCAGTTTATAACCACACACCACCAGTTTTAAATATTGAATGTTATTTTTGTTTGTTTGTTTGGTTTGGTTTGTTATTCATTGTGATTCTTGTTGTTTGCATTGTTGTTGTTGTTGTTGTAAGTTATTATTGATTGAAAAGAATATTTCATTTTTTAACCCCCCCCCCCTTTGAAACCGAAAAACAGCTTTCATTCAATTTTTTGGTTTCTGGAAAAATTCTTGAAAAGGAAAAAAAATGAATTTTGTACCCAAGCATACACCAAAACACATTTGCAGATGTAACAAAAGAAACTTTATAAATGAAAAGACCATTCATCCCTACAACAACAACAACAAAGTCCATTTTGGATAATTTATGATTATGACTTTGAAGCATCCAACAACAACAACCAAAAAAACTCAAACACAAGATGATAATGATGATGATGAAAAGATGAAAAGTCATATTGAAAACGGTTAAATATATTATCATCACCATCATCTACAAATACCGTCGTTATATATCATTAGAAAATTTTCATCATCATCATCATCATTATCAGCGAAAAAAAATAGATACTTGAAAGAAAACAACGATGAAAACTCATCATCATCATTGTTGAACATTTCAAACAGACATACATCACACATTGCATCATCTAAATTTGTAAAACACCGAAGAAAATGATATCTTTTGAACCAGCAAAAAGAAAATAAATAAATTTTGCTTTGTTTTGTTTTGTTTTGTGTTGGGTTTTTTCTAAATTCAATCATTCATTTTCTCCAAGAAAGAAAAAGAAAAAACAAAGATAAGCTTGTAAGGGGACAGGAACCAGTATTATTTTAGCCTAATGTCTTTTCTTTGATCCATTTTTTTTTCTGTTGTCTTATGACATTTGGCATGTCATCATTAATGATTATCATTTTTTCGCTGTTGTTGTTGAAGACTTTTTATTTTTGTTGTTTTTTGGATTGTTTGGCAATTATTATTTTTTTTGAAGAAAAACATCCACATTTGAACAGAATTCAGTACCAGAATCAGAAAGAATCAGAAAAACATTGAATCGATCGATTCATAAACAGTAAAAATAAAAAATATTTTATCACCATCACTATCATCATCATCATCATCATATAATGAAACGATTCTGAATCTGATAGATGATGATAATTATCATTTGGATATTATTATCGTCATCATTTTTCGCTCTCTCTCTCTCTCTCTCTCTCTCTCTCTCTCTCTCTCTCTCTCTCTCTCTCTCTTCGATATTAGTGTTGATATATCGTTTCATTGTGTTTTGTTTTGCTTTTCTGAAGATGGATGGATAGATATTATCAATAAATAGTTTTTATTCGGAATATTCTTTTTGGCCCTTTTTTTTTCTTTGTTTCCAACTATGATTTTCATTTTTTTTGTACCATGTTTATGGTTTTGAAGATAAATTGCCCGGGCTATCAAACACATTCGTTTTTTTCTGCTGTTTTTTTCTAGTTCCAATCTGGTATCATCTATATGACGTCTATTTTACCCCCTCATTCATTTTTCACAATGGCGCCCAGAATTATATACATTTTGGACATAACAGAGGAAGAAGAATAGAGGGGGGAGTATAGTCATCATCATCGACTAATAGCCTTCGTCATCATCATCATCATCATTGCCATCATCATCATCATCTTTGTCTGTTTTGTCTGTCTCTGTTTTGGCTGTTTTTTTGGGGTAACTTCGATTTGTTTGCTCGTAAACGATAATAAGTTTAGACACATTATTTTGACATGTGAGATATGGATTTGTGTGAGACATATACCATGCATGCACAGATACACACTGAGAGAGAGAATTACAAACTACAGAATCAAAACTGAAAAAAATAGGGGAAAAAATTTTTTCATTCGTTCTAATCAGAATGAAAAACGTGTGAGAGTGAATTGTAGAGAATTGGAGAGAAAGAAAGAAAAAGATGGAGACAATGACGACTCATTAATTCTATATTGAAGCTGTTTTATTTCATTTCTTGTTTTGTTTTTTGTTTGGAATATTCTTTTGGTTACTTTCATTTGTATATTTTGTTTGTTTGTGTGGTGATATGGGCAAAAATGACTTTCATCATTCATTTTTTTTCATCCATCCAGGGTTTCATTTTGATTTACACCGTCAAAACTGAACACATTTCTTCAATTTGAAATTTTCAAAACAGAAAAAAAAATCACAGACAAACACTGCCATCTATCTTTGATCGATGATACTTATCCAAACTCTGAATTTGATTTTTGTTTTTGTCTTTTGAAATATATATATTTTTTTCTCCAGAAAAAAATACGATCCAGGAGCACATCACATGCACCAGAAAAAAATTACGAAAGAAACAGATAATTTATTTGAAGCAAGCAAGAAGAAAAAAACAAAAAACAAAATAAATGAATGGCCATTTTTAATGATGATTACATTTTCCTGATCCTCATGTTGATGATGATGATGATTATGATTATGATGATGGAGAATTTGCTAAAGAATCTTCTTCTTATTACACACACAGGGAGAGAGAGAGAGAGAGAGAATAAACATAATTCTTGTAATAAATAATATCCAACCGAAAACAACAACAACAACAAAATGAGAATTATAAAGAAAACTAAAAAAAATGTATAAAAGTTTTGTTTTGTTTTGTTGTTTTTTTGGTTAAAAATTTATTTATTTATTTATTTATCTTCACATATACTCATCTCATTTCACACTTGCAAACAAAAAAATTCAAAAGTCAGAATTTTTTTCAGTGAAAACAGAAAAAAAAACATAATTTAAATAATTTAAAACTTAATTTATTAACCCTAGGTCCAAAAAATGGAAACATGGCTGTAAATAAATTTTTTTGAACAACAACAACAACAAAAAGTTTTTTTTTCACTTTTTTACCTAACACATTTGAAGGGAATGGGGGAAAAAAAGTTTGGACCATACAGATATGAAATGGAATGGAATGAAAAGAGAAAAAATTCTGTTGATGATGATCATCATCAACACATATCACATTGGATGCTCATTTTAATGATGATGATGATGATTTTCATAATGAGAAACACACCATTCCCATCATATTCATCTGTCTTTCTTTTCATAACCAACGAAAGAAAAACTGAAAAATTTTGTTTGAAAAAAAAAACAAATTCTGATGATGCAAATGGACATGGATGTTTTGTTCGGTAGAAACACCACCTCAACCATGGTGGGGGAAAAAAATTTTTGAAAATAAAAAACAACAAAAGATTCTCTCTCTCTCTCTCTCTCTCACTATGTTGACATTTGAAATATGACTGTTATTATTTTTAATGACTTTTTTTTGTGTGCATAAGAATCTAGTGTTGGAGAGAAAAAATGCCAGAAAAAAGAATAACACTGATGACTTCTTCGTTGGAATGAAAATGAAAATGAAATGAATGAATATTGTATGGTGGTGGTGTAATAAGGCGAATGAAAAAAATAACCACCAAACAAACAAACAAACAAATAATCCAAAACACAAACACAGAATATTAGAAGTAAAGAATATTCTTTATTTTGAAGCTGTAAATGAAGCAAATATGAATATTCTGTTTGTGTGTTTTTTTTCCCTAAAATATTTATGTCATTATAAATTTCAATGATGATGATGATGATGATGATGATGAGAATTGTACAAAGAATTTCATTTATGAATTTTTGAAAAGGAAGAAAAGTTGAAATACTTTTCATGTGTGTGTGTGTGTGTGATATAATGACACAAAAGAATCCTATTTTCTGAAAAAAAACTGATTCTTTTTCTGGTTTCACAAGCTTGATTATTAATCTGATTTTTTTGGTTTGGTTTGGTTTGATCAAAACTGCCATAAGAATCATTTCAAACAGAGAAAAAGTTTTGAAATAAAATACTTTTGATGCGAAAGGGAAATACGATCATTCAAAAAAAAGTTTTTCGGGAAATTTTTTTTTCGAAATGAAATAAAAGAAATTTTTGGCTTTTTTTCCATTGAAAAAATTGATAATTTTTCTTTTTTCTGTTTCGTTCATAATGAATTAATCATCAATTTTTTTCAAAAAGGAACCAAAGAAAAAAAATTATGAAACTTTTTGTTCCGAATAATAAAATGAATGAATGATTATTCCTTGAAAACATGATTATGGCTATTAATGATGATGATGAGTAATATGGAAAACGAAAGTGTTGAAGAAAAATGCCAAAAAAAAATTTCCGAAAATTTTCATCCATATCGAACATCCATATTTTCCAAAATTTTCATTTTGAAATTAATTTTAAATGACGTTTGTAATGATTTATTATTGATCAAAGCAAAAAAGAAAAAATATGAATACTGTACTGTACTGATCATTTGACTGACTGACTGACTGACTTGAATGACTTGAATCAATGAATGAATGAATGATGATTCACATCGAAGTTCCCAAGCTTACGCAGAATTCAATTTCATATTGAATTCTGTGATCCCCATTCCTAGAATTCCCATTAATTTTATAGAAAATGATAGAATCACAAGAATAATAACCAAACATCCAAACCAAAAAAAAAAAAATTGTCAATGTTTGTTGTTTATGGATTCGTTATCAGTATGATTTTTGCATCAATAAACAACAAATCTTTTCTCTCGCTGATTCTTTGTTGCTGTTTAGGTTGTTTATGTGAATCGAAAAATAATGATTTCTTCTTCTTCTCATGATGACTGATGTATCACCCAATCCAGTTTGTTTGTTTGTTTTGTTTGTTATGTATCATTAATGAATACATCCCGAGTAAAGAAAAAAACATTTGAATTGAATCAAAGGAACAAACGAACGACGTAAAAAAAATCATTATTAATAATAATTGGTTATATGTAAATCGTTGTATGTGATTGTCAATTTTTCTTTCTTTCTTCCTTTTTCTTCTTCATTTTCATTTTCATTTGACTGCTGTCAAATACTGTATTTTTTTTCTATCAAATTTCCAGGGTCGTTGTTGTTGTTGTTGTTGTTGGCCAACCCTTTTTGTTGTTGTTGTTGTTGTGGCTGATGCTGCATGATGCATCCGCCGCCACCATCATCATCATCAGTTTTTTTTGGTTATCCTGAAAATCACATTCATTTTGTTTCCGTGAAATCATGCAACAAAAAAAAAGGGATAATTGAAAATTATGTTTGTTTTTTTTCGTTCCCTTCACTTGGATGATAAATGATTTTTTTCTGATTTTTTTTCTACATTACTTGCTTTCAATAATGTCGAACAATGTTTGAACAAATGACCCTTTTGATAGTTTTTTTTACACTGATGATGCCAAAAGATCAATCGATTTGAATTAGAAGAATACAGATTTCACAGGGAAAATTTGCCATTATCCAAACATTCTGCAGCGATATTCATGTTTTTTTACGTTTTTTTTTCAAATGTAAATTATCCAATGACCAGCAAGAATCGAGAAAAAATTTTCAGGTTTTTTTTTCAAACGGATAATGTTCGTGTATTTATTCATCAATATAATCATTATCATCTGCTGCCGCATCATTATCATTCGAAACAAACCGAACATACATGAAGATGAATGATTTTTAACCTTATGTAATGGAAAACTAAACAGCTAAACTTTGAAACTAAATTGTTGTTTATCACGAATCATATGTCACTATTAAAAATCTACTGTAAAGGTCAAAATGAAAAATATTTCTGACCTGTATTTCTTTCACATTTCGAATAACCAAATTGCAATAATAATGATGTAAGTTTAAGGAAATTTTACCAAAGTCAAACAAACAATTTATCATAGAAACAAAAAATCATTGTTACAATGTTGATTTGATAATGTAAATATGGGAAATATGCAAAAACAAACCAAACCAAACCAAACCAAAACATTTAATAATAATTAATCGTAATTTGATATGGTCGTCGTCGTCGTTGTTTGTAAAAGTGAAACCAAATGTTAAATATTTATATTGATCATCTATCGATCTCTTTCTCTCCATTCATTTTTATACAGGTAAAAAACAGGTATATGACATATGTGAATGAAAAAAAAGTGAAAGTAAAAAAAAAGTAAATTTCATTTTTTTCTGCTTATGAAATATGATACTGGACCATGTAAAATATGTATTATGAATTGGAAAAATGTTTTTTTTTCTCATAATCATACACGATACAAGGTCATTTTTTCAAAATTCTTTTGAAGGTTACAATAATAACCTTTATGGAAACTTATTGATGGAACTTAATCAGGATTATCAACAAAAAATCAAAAATCAATGGATAAAAATCAATGAATGATGGTTGTTTGTATACAAAGATTGCTTCTGTTTTGGTTTTATTCATCATGCTTGAGGTAATTTGTTTTTTGGTGAAAAAAAATATTCCCAAAATAAAATATCATCATTATGTGGATCATCATCATCATTCAAGTAAAATTCATTCATTCAAGTTTATAAAAGTTTTGCTAATTCATTCATGGAGATTCTTTTATACAGAGCTTCGGGCATCATCATCATCATTAATATAATGCACACATTGGATCAATATTTATCCATTATTAGCAGTAATTTTGAGAAAAAAACAACAACAAAAAATTCATTCATTATTTGATTGACTTTTGACTTTTCATTGTTGTTGTTTTCCATTTCATTTATACAAACGATTAATAACGAACGAATAACGAATAATCATTTAATATTGCAAGGATGATTACTTTTGCATTGCTCTCATTGAATTCTGTTATTATTATCATTATTATGATGATGATTATTTTCATTATTATTATTATTATCAGTATTTATTTTTCATTAGATTAGCGATTCTTCTTCTTATTCTTCTTTCCTATTCATTTTGTTAATATTATAACAATATCGATCCACCTTTGTGTGTTATTGCATTGCAGGAAAAATAGAAAAAAAAATAATAAACAACAACAACAACATTCATTGCATAAATGATGATGATGATGATAATATTTTTTACAAAAAAAAAAACATCGATTTGAAACGATTATTCAAAAAAAAATAATGATTTTCCCATAAATTTTCTGCTTCTCTTCTGTATTTTGTTTGAATTCTGCTGCGATTATCCGCATCATCTTTTGAATGGAAAAAATAATTTCATCGTGCCAAATGATGCTATAAACGATGCCAAAACACTAATTAACTATTTTCGTTACTATTTTTTTCCGTTAGTTTTTTTTTGCTCGACTTGTTCGTGTCACAATTAAACAAACACACACACACACATTATACGGTCAAATATAAATATTTTTTTATAACGAAAAAACGAGAAAAAATAAATAACAAATCCTAATGGCTATACCAGCAGCAGCAGCACCGAAAGAGAATTATAGATCCATTGAATTATGAATAAAAAAAATGAACGACGAAGAATCAGGAAGAATTTATCGATATTATTATAGACTCCTGGCAGAATATATGATTTTCGATCATTCCACTAGGAGCAACTACCATCAACCAAAAAAGAAAAAGAAAAGCATTAATTGAATAAATGAATTGAATGAATGAATGAATAAATGAGAGAAACAACAACAACAAATAATCATAATCATCATTATCTTTGTATAGAATTTCATAGTGTTTTCTTTTTCCCCTATTTATTCATTGGATTTTTTCTTTTTCTTTCTCTCTCGTTTGATGTATCTTCATATTTTATATATGAAAATCAAAATAGAAACCAAATAGAAAAATGTCTGGTTGTTTGTTTTGGTTTTTTGGTTGTTTTGGTTGTTGTTGTTGTACATTATATACTGTGTGTCATTAAATTTAATTCATTTTTAATCTTATCATATGAAAATCAGTGATTTGAAATGGCATCAAACAAAAAACCAAAAAAATGAAAAGCATCATCATCATGCATATTGCTTTCTGGTATTTTTTTTTCATTTCTTTTCTTTCGGCAATCTGGTTGGATCATACATTGATTATAATGATGATGATGATGATGCAAAAATGAAAAAAATCAAAGTTAATCTTTTTTCTGTGTGTTTTTCTCCATCAAACACCCAGAAAGAGAGGAATGTTATGAAATTAACTAATGAAATTAATTTTTGTTAATATCAAATTCAAATTTAAACTACTGCTGCCATCTATTTACGGATTCATGAAACCAGTGTGTTTGGTAAACAAAAATTACGCATTTTTTCTTTTGATTTATTGAGAGAGAGAGAAACTTGTTCATCTCTCTCTCTCTCTCTCTCATATGTGTGGTGTCATTCAACATTTTCATGTTTTTCATGTTGATCACTTGTTATTCACCTTGAACAGACAAGGATTTTGTTATTTTTGTTGTTTGTTTGTTTATTTACTTTTTTTTCCTTCGTTCATTTCATAATCATTTTTGGTCATAATTTTTCGCTCATTAGCTTTCTGTGATTATAATTTCTACATTTGTAATTCGACATTCAAAACGATCAATACACAAATCGATAAACACACCATGTTACATCTTAAATATTTTTCAACAATTTTTATCCGTTCAAAACGAATGAATGGAAATTTTTCCATCATTAAAAACCTTTATGATAATAATAACCATTTTCAATCAATCAGATTGATGACAGCGATAAAAAATGCTGATAAACCATCACCATCGCCGTTATCATCACCAACACCATCATCATCATCATTCAAAATTGAACATGATGTTAAACAACAAAAATTTCGAATAAACTTTGACCCAGGTACGTATGTACCCAATATGTTTGCTTGGATTTATTTGTTTGTTAATCAATTTTTTTTCATCATTTAATAGATAATGAAGCATTTATCAAATATGAACGTTTGGGTAATAATGAAGTACTTTTACATCATACTGAAGTTCCAAAACAATTTCGTAGTACTGGTATAGCAAAAGAATTGGCTACGGTAAATATTTTTTCTATTTTGGTTTTCCAAAAAATTAATTTCAATCTTTTTTTTCAAAACAAAATAGGAAGTATTTAAATATTTCGATGATACACAACAGAAAATGATTATCACTTGTACATATTTACAGAAAATGGATAAAAAACGTAAAGAAATTAATTAACAAAAATGGATTGGATGAATTGGATCATCAAAAGCCAAAAACAAGTGCGCTTCCATTAAATGATTGGCTTCATTTTTCATTTGTTGTTGTCCAACTTTAATGAACTTGATTATTATTTGCAATCAAAAATATTATTCTAGAATGATTAACCCTTTGTTTTAACTGCAGTTTTTGTTTAGTCTTTTTTTTTATTGTTTTTGGTTTCGTTTTTGTTGTTAAAAAAAAAAATTTTCTTCAATAATCGTTTTAAGCAATAAAGAAAATTCATCGCCATATATTTTAAATCCCTGTCGGCAGATGGCGCGTTGTTTTCCTTTTAAAAATTTTTAAATTTTAAATTTTATTTGGATCATTTTTTTAAATAATGAGGATTCAAATTACAATAAATTTGTAATTAATAAAAAAAAATTAAAAATTAAAGTTTGTTGCACTCTATTTAATCTTATGACTTTTTTTTTGCAAATGATGCAGACTGGACATTTATCAAAAATGGAAAATTTTTCAAATTCACCGACAAAAAATAAAAAACGTGGATCAATCAACGTTTTTTTTGGTGTTAAAAAAAATGTTTTCATAAGTCAAGGAATTCGACCTTTCACCTTTCGTTTGATCAACAAAACAGGACGTTTAGGTTAAATAACGGTTTTTTTCAAATGAAACAAAAAAAATGCTTTTACATAAGGCAGATGGTTTGTTGCTGGTGTTGGTGTTTGGTGCTGGTGCTGACTATCTGACTGACGGTTTGATATTGATACATCTCGATCATCATCATCCAGACCAAGATTATTGATTGTCGGTTATAATATTGAGGGGGAGGGGGAAACCAGCAATGTTTTTTCATTAATTGATAATCACAAATTAGCCAAACACACATCCATATATTTTTCGATAATTTCAACAAGATTACAAATCCAAAGCCATTCTCTTCACATTGGATGACGCATTTTTTAAACAATCGCCATTGGCCATCAATGGTCATTCATCTGATTTCAAAAATTAATTAGTAATTTGATTTGATGAACTTTTTTTTTCACTTGGTTTTTCGCAAAAAACTGAAAAAATGAGGACGATTATTACATGAAAATTGAAATAATTTTTTTCTTTCAAAAAAAAAATTTAAAAAAAAAATATTGCAGGAGGAGCTTTCTGGGGAATACTTTCGATGTAATAATGATGATGATGATTTCAAAGTAAAAAAACTAAAAATCCAAAAACTAAAAACTACTAAACTGATTTGAATATTTGCTATATAACCGCGTATATATCTTTATATCTAAAAAACGGGTGTTCATTTTTTACTTTTGTTTTCCTGGTAAATATGTGTGTGTGGGAGAGAGAGAGAGAGAGAGAGAGTGAAATTGAAATCCGACTGGTTGAGACCTAATAGACACACCGAACAAACGAATATACATAGAGAGAGACCACTCATAGTATATTTTTCACAAATGATATTTGGCAATTCGTTAGCCAAGTATTTTTCCACCATCCATTTTATATTTTAGATTCAATCGTGGATGAACAATTTTTTTTTCTTTCGGTGATGTTTATGATGCGGATGATGATGGTGGAAATATGAAATCGTTGAATGTTTTTTTTGGTTGAAGCAACAGTTCATTATCGTTTGTTTGTTTGTGAATATGATTTGCTTGTTTGTTTGTTTGTTTGTGTGGGTGTCCATCTCTGTATTCCGGTGTTGTTAATATCCATATTCTTGATTAATAAGCATCATCCGAAACAACAAACAAAAAAAAAAATGTTCTGATTCACTGAAGGTGTTATATATTTATTTTTTATTTTTTGCTGATTTTCCATTTTTCACCCAAGTTTTTCTTTTCTGGTTCTGTAAAAAAAAAGAAAGAAAGATAATGATCATCATCATTTTCATCAGCGAATTAAATGATGATGTGTTTCTTTGCTGCTTTTCATCATATATCATCTTTTTTTGTTTGTTTTTGTTTTTTCTTCTTGGTTCGGTGCCTTGAAATCCTTTCAACAACAACAACAACAACAACCAAACATTTATGATTGAGGGAATGAAATTTGTCAAAAAAAAAAAAGAATCTTCTTCTTCTTCATCATTTTCATACGATTAAACATCATCAAAATATTTTTTCTTTTTGTTTTTTTTGACGTTTAAATCATATCATTTTGTTTGTTTGTTTGTTTTGTTTTGTTTTTCTTTGGTAAGAATCGCGTGATGATGGTGAAAAGACCCAAAACTAATTCTTACAACTCCCTCATCAAATCCGAATCATCATAATCATCATAAGAAGCACATAATATGTCCTCAATTTAGAATCCTTAGTTGATGACAAACAACTTTTTTCATTGCAACATTCAGATTTCTGATGTGTAATGTGAAGCAAATTTAATTTTTTTTTAAAGAAATTTTTCTGTGAAATATTTGAATATTCTGGGTGTTTGTGTGTTTGCATATGGACAAATTCTGGACAAATCATTAAGAATTTTTTACCTGAAACAAACAACCATTATCATGTCTAAATAGCCGAGACAAGTGTTTTCATTCAGAATATATTCATTGCAACGAAAGTTCCTATTCATTAAATGTTCCACAAATCAGTGCAAATATTCATCATTAAAAAATGTTTTTGAAAGTGATAAATTCAATTCATCTGTTTTACATCGCAAACAAGGTAGGTTATCAATATCCGAATTTGATTTATCAAACAAACAACAAAAACAAACAAACCAAAAATTCTGATGATATTCTGTTTTTGCCTTTAACTCACTACTTGTTGAGATTCGGTTATTCCAATTAGCTGATTTCTATGATGACACCCACACACACACACATACACAATTCTTTTCATATGAAATTCACAATTTGACAAGAGAAAAAGTATGGAAAAAAACTCTTTTCTCTCTTCGTTTGATCGATGGTGCCCCTTACCAAACAACAACAACCAACCAAAAAAAATTCATATTCTCTGTTAATTAATTTTAAAAAATGCTAAAAATATATCGGTAATAATGAACAAATGAACAAACAAACTAAAGCGACAGAATTTTCATACAAATTGATTTCAACTATACTCAAATATAAAGAATCTTCCGAGCTCTTCAAATTCTGCAAAGACAAATTGTTTTTATTCTTGAAAATTATAGAATATTTTTTTCTTCATTGTTTCTAATATTTTGTTTTGTTATTGATAATCGATTTCAAACAAGCAAACTGGGGGAGAAAAGTGTTAAAAACATTCAAAAATGATAATTTAAGTGTCATGCACACATTTTTTCTCCAAAAATGTCATATCTAAAGAACAAGAATTTAAAAAACAAAACCGAAAATTTTAAGCCCAATTTTTGTTCATTTTCAATTCAATATTCAAAATGACATTTTTTCACTCTGGTTGTCATCAAAGGTTTTTGAAAAAGAGGAAAGAAAAGATTATGTTGCCAAATTCAATTTTGTTTTTTTAATGTTTTCCCATAATAATCTCATTTAATAAAAAATATATTTATAAAAATCCATTTATTCATCCAAAATAAAAAAAAGTGGAATCTAATGTTTTTGTTTTTTTCAATAATTTTTCAACTTCTTGGGTTTCATCAAGAAGAGATAGGGAAAAAAGATGCTGACATGATGATGATGATGATGGTATCAAATTAAACAAATCAAACAATGATGAAAATTAAACAAACAAAAACCATTGATAAAGGAAAAAAAATGTTTACCAGTTTTACGCGTAAAAGAATCGCGTAATTCTTTGAATGAAAATTTAACAAAAACATTTTTGTTCATAAACTTTTTTCTTTTTGGGTAAATGAATGAATATTTCGCATCTTTCAAAATGAAATTTCAATTCGAAAAAAAACCGAAAAAAATTTTATCGTTTTTTCTGTTTGCCTCCTTTACTCCCATGTTTTAGCTGAGGCGAATGTTAATATTTCCGTTTTTTGTTTTGCATTTTTTCAAACTTTTATGTCATGTTTTTCCTTCTCTCAAAATATTCCGTTTATTTTGGATGTTCAACATGAACAACAACAACAACAACAACGACGACGACAAAATCAGATCATCCATAATGATAATCTAATTTGAAAATGTAATGAAATCAAATCAGAAATAAAGATATTTTATCAGTTTCAAAAAGAGATTTTAATTGATTTTTGCGAAAAGATTGAAGGAGGGATGATGGGGGAAAAACATCCGTTGTTGTTTCTTTTTTTGTCGCGGATGCTGGCTATGAAATGATAATCAACGGATTTTTTTTTCTCAGAAAAAATTTTTTGCTGGTCAACTTTGAACTGACCATTAATGGTGACCTTACGTACATTTTGTTTAAAAAAATACTGCTTTTTTTCGTTTATTACACTGGTCAGTTGGTTTGCTGGTCGGTTTGTTTTTTATTTATGCTGTTGCTTATTGATAAATAATATACCTTATCGGTCATTCAACGTCTGGTCAAAAGGCAACTTGTTGCTCATTTCATTTCATTCATTTCGTTTTATTTGATCATAATCTTTGTAGGCAAATTTCGTTGAATCATTAATTTTTTTGTTTGTCTTTAAGTCTGTATTTATTCAGTTAGTTTGTTTGATGATGATGATGATATATCATCATTATCATCATCAAATTAAACTTTGAATGAAATGAAATGAATGAAATTATTACGATTAAGAAACATGGGAGTGAGAACAAGAAAATTTATTTATTATATATGAATTTTGAATGGGGAAAAAGACAAGAAAGAGTTAATTGTTGATTGTCATGAAAGAGTTAAATAAATAATTTGTTTGACATGTCAAACAATAATAATTTAGTGACAAGGTAATTAAACCATAAATTCATATACTAATTAAACATTCTTTTCTTCTCTGTTGATTTGTAGTTTTGAAACTTGTTAACTCTTTTTCTCTTTTTCTTCTTCTTCTTTTATCATCATTATCATCTTTTATGGAAAAAAACGAATGCTACGAAATCAATTTACAGCATTGAAAACATATTTTAAAGAAAATATGAATGGTTTGTTTTGTGTGTTTTTTGAATAATTAAATAACATTTAATGAAAATCAAAATCATCATAACGAAAAAGAATCATAATGCGTAACCGATATTAAGACATTAATGAAGATATTTGTTTGTTTGTTTGTTCAAATGGGATTTCGAATCTTTTTTCTTTTTCTTTGTTGCTTGCTTGAAATCATAATCGATTCGTCGTAGTTTTTTTACTTGTAATTCGTTGTTGATGATGTTTCGTTTTTCCTTTTCTCCTTTATATTAATCTTCAATGATCATTATTCATTTTTTGAATTATTATTCAACATAATCATGCTGTTGTTTTTTGACATTTCTAGTTCAAATACCACTCATTCAATCATAACATCATTATCTTTTTCTACTACTTTGCTTCTTTTTCAGTTGCCTACATCTTCATAATTGATTTGTCGTCAATAATGGATCATAAACGGATAAGATAGATAAATGAATGAATGAATGGTAAATATTGATGACAAAATATACCTGCTCATTCATTCAAGGAGATTATCGTTATTTTTAATCCATAAAACAAAAAACAAAAAACAAATGATTTATCTGGACTTATTTGAATGGAAAATTTTTGTTTCCTTCAATAACCTATGTATGTGAGCACAGGTTCCGTTAATCAATAAGTGTTCATTCATAGTCAATGTAAAGTCAATGTCTATGAAGGAGTTTTATTTATCCAGATGATCGAATTTATGGATCATCATCATGTGTTATTTTAAAACCACCATATGAATGTCTGTGAATCATAAGAAGAAGAAGAAAAAGTTTCTGTTGTTTGGCCTAATTTGTTTATTTATTTCGATTGAAAAATGATAGAATTCAACATGGTTTTTTCTTCCATCCATTCATTTTTCCCCTTTTTTTTCGTCATTGACCTTTGAATGAAGAAAAAAACTATTACCCTGTCCGTCTACATGGTGTGAAGGTCTCTACCAAGAAACCAACAAAAAAAAATCATGATAGGGTGTGATGGGAAACCGGGTGTTTTGAATTTTTTTATTTTTCCACACAAAAAAAAATTTACAGTTGTTGTTGTTTATGTTAGTTTCACTTGTATATATGTCGGTGTCTGGCATATAAAAAGCTTTTTCTTTCCCTTTTTTTTTTATTTTGTTCGTAAGGAAAAACCAAAAAAAAAAAAAAAAAAAACACCATGTGAGAACCATTTTTAGACCTTGACATTCATTCTATCCAATCCATCCATCTTCTTCAATGAAGATGATGGTATCATATCGATAGAAAACTGTAAACATTTTTTTTTTAAAAATTGGATAAGGTCAGATGTCGAAAATGAAATTCCGTATAAACAAATTCTTAGTTTGTTTTCGGCTAATGGCTATTTTGTTTGTTTCAAACTGAACCATTCATTCTATAAATAGAAATTCATAGAATTTTTTAAACACATTTTTGTCAGAATTCAAAGAAAGAAAGATTTCTCCGTTTTCACTGTTATATAATCATTTGGGTTTCGGAATTTCTTTCGAAAAATCAATTTTCACCCGGTTATAAAATATTTGTTTTAAATGCCCCATAGGCATTATACATTGTTTCAATTCAAAATCATCATAACATTTTTATTCAATTTTCAAATCATCATCATTTAAGTATCTAAAGTGAATCAAGATTTGATCAAAATTTGATAAAATTGTCATCAACTTGGTGGATAACTTGTTGATTTTTAACTGGAATGGGGAAAAAAAATCAGTGCACAATTTGATGAATGAAACGATGAAACGAAGAAAAAATCATTTGATACATATCAATAAGTTTTGATTATGACCTCCTCTCTCATCATTATTTTTCTCATTTTTTTTGGGAAATTTTTTCTCTCCCTTTTTCACTTGTTCATTTAACAATTTGCAGTTTTCTTAAAAAAAAAGTAATTTAAATTCCAAATTCAATGTAATGAAAGAGTTTTCTCGCCTGTGTGTTTTTCCCATTTGATCCATCAGCCAAAGTAAGTCCAGCAGCTTTTTTTGTTGGAAATTGAAATAAACCATCATCTTATACATTGATCTCAAGAAGTTTTTTTTTGTTGTTGTTGCTGCAGTTTGCAAACGAAACATACAATCTTTTTATTTCCAACTTGCTTTATTACACATTTGATTAGCTGCATTTACTGTAAAGAAAAAAAAATGGTGCACACATTGTGTGTGTGGATAGTGTTTTCGTTTGTATTTCTGTATGTAAGGATATTTCCATACACACAAAAACATAGACACAGAGTATATTCGTCGTCCTGCATTTCGCACCACCACCACCACCACCGCCACAACGATTATGATGACGGCGACGACGACCATCATCATCCTTATTATATCGTCAAAATATTTAGAGAAACATAAACAGAAAAAGAAGATAGAGCAAAATTATTCATTCAATCAACAGCCACTGACTGGATCAGTCGGTCGACAGAGAGATCACGAGGATCATACATTAAGCCTTTCATATAATCATTTTAGCTAAAATATTTGTTTGTTTGTAACGGTTCCGATTTAAAAAAAATGTGATGCCTTTGCCATTGAACTTTTCTCTCTCTTTTTCTTTTTTTTCTTGCTGTTTGCTGTTTGCTGTTTGTTAATCGGCGAAAAAAAATTTTCTCAGTGCATTTTAATTGAAACATTCCAATTGAAACATAACCACTTGTTGATCTGAATTTTTTTTGTTTCTTCGTTGATTCAATGAATGAAATCCTGTTTGTTTATTTGTAAAGTGGCCAATTTGAAATGTGTTTCTGTGTGTTTGATGTGCAAAAACCGAAATTTTTTTTGGTTTTCTTATGACATATAAAAATGGCGCGATAATTTTAGAAAACTTCTTACTTTTCATCATCAATAAATTCAATCCAAATGCAATCCTAATATGAGTTCCTAGCTTCTCCTTTCTTCATCTCTTCATTCACCCAAAAAAAAACATCACCAGATACCCGTAACCCATCAGAGATTCATATCTACCAAGCAAAATAGATAAAATATCGATCTACCTCAATCGAATCTAATCATCATAATCATCCTCATCATCATTGTTGTTTAATACCACCAACATCGACCACCCAAATATTTTCATTTTGATTGTTTTTTTTTCACTTTTTCATTTTAATTTCGGGTCAATTACAAATCGGGTTCATTACTCTTTGTTGGTTATAAATTATTGTTGTTGTTGTTATGAACTTTCCACTATTACATGACATCTAAAACGTGATTATATTGAATAATAACCAACAATGATGATGAAGATATTATATGATTTTTTGTTGTTGTAAATTAAACGAATCAAATCTCATCATTCATTTCATTCAATTTAATTCATAATATGTGCTTTTTTTTGTTGTTGTTCAAATTCAATTGAATGCTTGATATGGATTGATGATATTTTTTGAATCATTTTTCATTGAGTTTTTGCCTTTCGCCTTTTTTTTACATAACAATATTGGGTTCATTTCATTCCCCTATGAACTCTTGATATATTCAATCATTCATTGTGTGTGTTGTGTGTGTATGATTAATTTCATAAGCATCATCAGATTTTCTTCTTTCTTTCTTCTGGTTGTTGTTTTTTTTCATTATATGATATTCAATTTATCCAACAGAAAGCAGTGAAAAAAAAGGAAAAAATTGACATCATTTAATCATCAATATTTAATAATAAGAAGGATGTAACAATCGACCATATTACCATCACAACAACAACAACAACAAAAATCATTGAAAATCAAAATCAAATCAAATTAAATAACAACAAACGATGATGATGATTATGACAAAAATTATCTACAAAGAGGACATCAAACTTTGTCCTTTAGCCTATGTGTGTGTATGTTTGTAATGTAATGTTTTGTAATGTATATGACGCCCGGATCATGTCATCATCGGTGGCAGTTTTCTGGTTTATTTAACAACATTGATATATAGCTCGATCTATAGTATGTAATATCTGGCTCATAAATCTCTCTTTCATTCATCCAATCATTCATTCAATCCAATTCAATCCAATCTTAAAATACTGATTTGATTACTAAATCCATACCAGGTTGTTCATCATGTGTGTTTGTGTGCTTTTCCATATAACTTTCTTATCATTTGTGAGCTAAGCGTAAAAAAATGCGAAAAAAAAGAGAAAATCTCAAAAACACAGAAAACTATAACTAAAATCAATCATTACACTTATAAGTTAAAAAAACAGAAAAAAACTTTTAATTTATATCTAGCCATTTTTATCATCAATTTTTTCATATATTGAAAAAAACTTCCTTGTTGTTTTTTTTGGATTTGTACGTTTTCATTCATTCATATATAATGCTTTCCTGTCTATTTATGTGTTTGATCATTTTCTTTTCATTAATGAATTAATTAATCAATCAATCGATCAATCGATCGAAGAATGAAAAGCCTATTTAATTACATCATAATAATGATTGTTTGCTTTTTTTTTGTTAAACACTTTGACCTAAACGATTCATTTGTTTTTCTTCTGGTTTTGTTTATCAATTAACATCCGTTTATTTTCTTTTTTCTTTCTTTTGGTTTTGAAACAGAAATCTTTTCTTGGTAAAAAAAAGGGTTTTTTTCATCATTTCCAAGAATTATTAATTTGAACAACTAACTGTACTTGAAAAACAGAAAAATCTAAACCGAGTTAACCCATAGTGTAGATTTAACCAATGAAAAACTTGAAACATCCTGTCAATCACCATCATTATTGATTTCTTTCATTAAAAATAATTACAAATTAATCAATTTGTGTTTTTTTTTACTCTTTCACTTTTCCTCTCTCTCTCTCTCACTCTCCCTCTAACTCTTTATCTCTAACTAACTAACTCAGCGATTCCTATTTACACCCAAATATCAAAAAAAAAAAAAATGGTATGATTTTTTTTCGATACACTTGTCATTGTCATTGCCGTTGTCATGTCCTGTTTTTTTTTCTGTTTCTGTCACTTCTGCTTTTCTATATGTACGCAACATTCATTCATTATTCAAAATCTCACTTATCAAACTTTAATACTTGCTTAACTCTTTTGATACGATTGATGATGATGGTTGTGGTGGTGGTTTTGATGATTGGATAAGCTCCCTTTCCAAACATTCATCCTTCATCATCATTATCATCATCATCGTTGTCGTCATTTAGAAATGGCGAGAAAATAAGAAATTTCCCTCATTTTTCACTTAAATATTTGAAGAAGAAGAAAAAAAAACCAAATTGATTTTCTGTTGCTGTCATGAGTTCCAGTTTTTTTGTTTCACAATTTAACTCTTGCCTGCTTTTTTTGCGAAAAAAAAATCTTTCGGCTACTTATGTACGCACAGATATATATGTAATGTTTGTAATTTTAACGTTTGGTTACTTACTTACTTATGTTTTTATAAGCAAACGTTTTTTTTATCTATCAATCTATCATTATATTCTTCATCGTTATTATTATCTTATCTTATTTATCATTTATATGAAATTCAAAGTGTTAAATAAAAAGAAAAATTACCAAACATCATTGATACATTTGGATTGGAAAATATATTTAAAGTAAAAAAATGAAAAGAAAAATGAAAGAGTCACGTCAACACATATGTATAGTGCATATTTGATGTTTGGATCATCTGATTTAATGGTCTAATTAAATTCCACTCGCTAACTGACTTACTAACTGACTGACTGACTGACTGACTGACTGACTTTAATGTGACTGTCTGATTGTCTGGCTTATTGGATTGAATGGATGGAATATGCCTGGTTAAAATGGATATGGATGGATGTTTTCTCCTTTCTTTCTTTCTTTTTTTTTCTTTAGCGGTACACACTAAGGAAACAAAAAAGTAGAGAGAGAGAAATAAATCACAACTCTTTCATTTTTTTTTTTACTTTTTTCTTTTTTCTCATTTAGTTACATTGTTATTCAGCTATACTTATACCACACACCACTACATTTGTTGATGATGATAATAATAATGATGATAACAAACTAAACAAACTATGGTGACAAAACTTATCATCATCATCATCATCATCAATGATAATAACATTAACATTAATTGATTTTAGTGCCAAAATAGTGAGAAAGAAAGAGAAAAAAACAACAGTTTTTTTCACATCAACACAATCATCCAACCCTTTCGGTTTTTTTGTTGTTGTTGTTGTTGTCGATCTTTCTTTCTTTCTTTTTTTTTTCTTGCTTTCATCATCATCACCTCGGTTGTCGCTATTAAATTTCATTTTCTTTTCTTTTTTTCTCAATACAAATGAATGTCGTAATCAACATCGAAATTCCGACAAATTCACCCAAACAAACCCACGTGTAATACATTCATCAATGATTAATATCGATAAATCATTTTATTAGAAGGAGATGAAGTGGGAAAAAAGTTAATTTAAATGGCTATCATTCTATCTAAACTAATCTACATTATCTGTTGTATGTTGCTATTTTTTCGAATATTCTCATCATCATTATCATTACAAATATTTCACCTGAATAATGTGTTATTCTAAATTCAATTTTTAATTAATTAAAAAAATAAATACCTGTGCCTTATATTTATCATCATCACATCATCAATGACAACGATAAAAACGTCTTAAAAATTAATGATGTACACTTGATTTTTTTCAAACTTTTTTTTTCTTAATTTTTCAATTTTGTTTGTTTGAAATTCTTAGAATCTTACATATCTACCTCTTTTCGTAATCAGATACACACATAAGAGTACAACAAGATTCTTATTCTTAATAATATTCACTACCTCATTTGAAATACCTGTGGAATAATTACCTTCAACATAAACAAAAAACAAGAAACTTTCTTTAATGCAATAATAATCACAGATGATTGATTTTTTTTCTGTTGTTCTACCTTGTTTTCAATTGTTTTTTCATTCATCCATTCATTCATTCATCCATTGATAATTACAGCAATAACAGCAAAAATTGGAAAAAAAACCACATAACCTCTCTCTTGCGATTTGACCTCAAATTTTGGGTTCCGTTCATCATTATCATCATCCACATCAACCAATAAAAAATACAGTAAAGAAACGTATGTATCAAATTTTTTTTTGATTCCAGTTGAGTATGGAAACAATTCAAAAAAAAACGGTTAAAAAAAGTTAATAATTCGGTTTGAACCCTTCAATGGTCATATTGATGGTCATTCCAGGTAAAAAACTCCCATTTGACCATTTGAAAATAATTATTTGAGTAAATCATTGGGTTCATTTCATGCCTTTTTTACCTGTGTGTTTTTTTTGACCATTGTCTATGCGTGTGTGATAATGATAGTTTATTGTTTTTATCTCACAACGAACAACGAATGAATGAAAAAATATTCCATAGGTTATTGTACTTGTAATGGGTCCTAGCTAGATTGATAGATTGATAGGTAATAACAATCGTGATGATGGTCATTTTCTTTTTTTTTGCTGGTCATTTTTCCATGTCTGTCATATTGATTTGATGGTTTTTTTCTGCAGATGGTCATCATCATCATCATCAAATTCTTAACCCTTTTTCAACTAAATAAACCTCTTGTTTTATTCTTTTGTTTTGTTGTTTTGTTTTCTGTGACAAACGAAACAAACAAAACGAAACAAACAAATTGTTAATGAAAATAAAAGTTTCATTTTCTCATTATTATACATATATAATGAATTTGACAATAAACCTTTTTGGTTACCTTACTTTTTTCTCATTCTCACACGTTATTTTTTTCGAATGCATAAACAAACCAAAAGTGCCTCTTTACTAATTCATTCATGCAAATATTCATTTGATGATTCTTCATTTTCATTATTCATTTATGATGATATAATTTGCTTGAATAACTCTTTATTTATGGATGATAATGATGCAAATGAGGCCTCATTATTCAAACATTATAATCATCATCATGCTGAACATTATATTTAAAAAAAAAAAATATTCATAACATTTTGAATATGCGAGAGGGTTTCTTTTTTTTTTTGTTTCGAGTGAGATTGTCACCCTTTTTTTTTGGTTTCTCAGTATTTGTTCATCCTTATCGTTATCATCGTTTTCATTTGGATGATGTAAAAAAACCTGGCCTCTTTTCTGGCCATTTGAATTTGACTACCCTTTGAAATTTTTTTGTTTGAAATTTGGTGTTACCTAACGATGGTAGGGAGGTTGGACCTTGTGAAATGAAAATAAAAAAAATATCAACAAAAGATAAAGAGAGGGAAACAATCACGCAACCTGTGTGTGTGTGTGTGCAGGACATTAAACTTTTTTTTATTCTTTTTCAAAGTTTGAAGAACATTTTTTGTTGTTGTTGTTGTTGTTTTCTAGGAAAGAAGATTTTGTCATCTTTTTTGAACTTTCTTGGATTCATTTTTCGTTTCAAACAATTTAAATACATGTTTTCCAACAGTATGTTTGTTTGTTTCGAGAGGCACTCTTTGGTTATTTGGTTTTTTTTTCGTTTGAATCTGTATTTGAAGGATGGTAATAAATTTTATCATTTCTGTTTTCTTTCTTCTGCAAAAAAAAATGTTTTTCAATTTAAGTTCATTTTGATTTGGTGAATTTGATAATATAAAGCGTTCGAGAGTTTCTATCATTTTTGATGATACTGTTTTTTTTTCTTTCTATTTGGTTCAATGATTAGAGTAGCCAGTCGATTACATACAGAAAATCATCCTTTTATTCCAATTATATTTCTATTTGGCAGCAAAGAGGTACACCACCACTTTACAAACAAACAAACCAAATGAGAGAGAGAGAATAATGATTGACATAAATGGTTTGGGTTTTTCTGTCTCTGTCTATCCATCCATCCATCTCTCTCTCTTGCAAATATTTATATGTTCTGGGCCTCTTTTCGGGTTGTTTTCTTCGGAATTTGTTGTTGTTGTTGTTATTTCTAAAAATTGATTAGAGAAAAAAAATCCAACTGATGATGATAATAATGGTGGAATAATGTCGCGACATTTCTTTCCTTTCTAAATCTAAATGGATAACATAAATAACCTAACATAATGTACGAAGATGTTTGAAAATGTTTTTCTTTCGCAAAAATAAACCAATGTAGTATGTGTGTGTGTTAAATTCATTTATTTCCGTCTTTCATTTTCTTGGAACGATAACTGAAAGAAGTGAAAATGAAATATTAATAATATGGTGAAATTATCAAAAAACACAGAGAAAAGAAAACATGATCCAAACACGTGTTTTTTTTTTTGTTTCTCTCGCCCAATTCATATGATGTGTTATTGATTATTTGATTGATGCGGCGAAAATGTTTTTTTTTCTCTTTCCAAATTTCCATTTTGAGAAGCAAAAAAAAGAGAAAATTTCTTTTTCGTTTTTGTTTATTGTTTACAATCCTTGATCTCGATTTTTCCTTTCGTTTCGTGTTGTTTCTGGGATTTTTATTTAATTTCTATCAACACTGACTGCCTGGCTGACATTCATTTGCAAAAGGCATTTCCAAAATGTTTTTCTTTTTCTTGCTTGCTTACCTTGTTTGAATCAAATTTTAAGGTAACGTTGTTTATATACGATTGAATAACGGTGTTTATTAAGTACAAATATTATGTATGTGTGTGTGTGTGTGACACACGTTATATTTATTGTGAAAAATTTCCAAAACATCAAAATGAAAGGGTTTTTTCCCTTCATGTGTGTTACGGAATGAATGTTTGAAATTTTGTAAACTCTTCCTACGCACAAAAACACAACGTACATAAACACATAGAACGAAAGGGGCAAACTAATAATAAATCTTATTGCCGAAAAAAACCGACATTGTTTGGTTTGGTTTGTTTGGAGTTATTCTTCTTCTCGGGGAAAAGAGCTAGGAATATATCACACATTTATATCCATATGACCGGCCGGTCAATGTTGTTTTTTTTCACTCTTTTTTTTTCTTTTTTTCTCACTTTTTCACAAATGAGAGACTTTATTTTATCATAAAATGACCTCATTTTCATTTATTATCATTATCATTATTATCATTATGATATTTGTCTCATAACTAAAACTAACTTGTTGTTGTTGTTGTTGTCGTTATACAATTTTTTTTTGTTGAAACCATATATGTCACCTATACGATCACAAAGTGTTAGTTAATATATAACATGTGTTGGCGTTTTTTTCAAAGGCAAAAATATATTGGCTTCTCTCTCTCTCTCGTTTTCATTATTATTATTATCATCGGATACAAAATAAACAGATAGACAAAAATAGACAGTTTCAGTTTTAGTTAGTTTCTTTCTTGCATAGATATATTTACATTGTCAAAATGTTGATTCATTTCATTTCATTTTCCACTAAACCAAAATGATTTGTGTGATTTTGTTGTTGTTGTTTTGCTGGAACAAATATAAACACCAACAACAAATATAAATAGCAATCCTTTTTTTTTCAATTTGATAGATTCTCTGATTTCATAATGAAAAAAAAACATTCAGAAATTATGCTAGATTTCCATTGATAAGTTTTTTTTCTGTTGTTCCTAATTCGTTCTATATTGGTGACAATGTTTTTTTTCTCTAATCATCTTTCTCTTGGCTGCTAGATTGAGCTGTTTTTTGGCTTGTTTTTTTCCCCAAATATTTTGATGCAAAACTGATTATGATCCTTTAACTTGTTTTGGATGATTTTCAATAATAAAAAAACATTTCTATTGGCAAAATGAATGACCGAGAATATCACCCAAAAAAAGATACATTTAGTATTGGTTACATTTAGGATATCTTTTGAACAGAAACCTTTTTTTGATAAATTGTAACAAATTCAACTTCGGAAATCGCAAATATTTTTTTAAATTGTATCAAAAATACAATATCTTTTTTCCACATAAATCTGTTTTCCCTTTCTGTTATCTTTATGATTATTTTTAAACATACGCACATTTGTATATCAAAAAAGTGGAATTGAAAAAAAATGTTTCAAAACCATCATTTTTTTTTGTCATAGTTATTATCATTATTGATGATAACATGTATGATTATGATGACGACAATAATTAAGTATCAAAGGATTGTTTGTGTGTGTGTTGTGCAGATATACAAATGATAATGATAATTTTTTGTTGCTTCTGTATGTTTTTGGCCTTGATGCCTTTTGCTTTCCCTCTTTGAATGTTATTTTTTTCTTCTTCTTCTTTTAGCACCAAATTCATATCAGTCAGTCAATCATTCAGTTAGTTGAATATTTTTGTTTTTTGAAAAAAAAACAAAATTATAGATAACCAGATTACCGGATATTTAGGTTTGTTTTTTTCAAATGAATTTCTCTCTTCTTCTTTTTTTTGTTGATAATAAGCAATAATGATGATAGATAGATAGTGATTTGCGGTGATTTGGGAAACCGATCCAAAAAAAAAGGATTATCTAGATAGATTCGCATTGGATTTCTATTATTACATGGAAAAATTGACATCATTATCTTTTGTGTTTAAAATTTATTGGTTTTTTTCCCAATAGCCTTTAATGTGATTGGGTGGTCCGATTCATTTCTATCTGAATCGATTGTCGACTTTGAAATTTATTTTGATTAGATTTTCATTTGTTTTATTTTTTTTGTTCTGTAAAACAGAATATTGAAAATATTGAAATTTAAATAGAAAATCATTCCCCCCATTCAAATACATCTGCTATGCATGTGTGTGTGTTTGTGTGCATCCACAAGCGATATCAAGCGTGCTGCTGTTTCCACAAATTTAACGACACAAACAAAAAAGTTTTATAATAATGATAATGATAAATCAAAGGATTATCATTATTATAAATCGGAATGAATGTTTTTCAGTACATACGCGCGCAAAGTTCAATAAAGATTCAATTTGAAAAATTCCCTGAAAAAATTTTCAATTTTATTTTTTTCGGTTTCATCTTTGAAAAAACCAACAAACCAACCAACCAACCACTGTATCGATACACATCTTATGAAATGAAATGAAATGAAAAAAACCAGTTGGAAAAAATAAACATTGTCAAACAGAAAAAAGCAGAAAAGATTATCGAATTAGCTTAAAATACTCAGATGTTTGTAGCTTCCTGATGTCATTTTGTTGTTGTTGTTATTTTTAAATGGACAAAAACAACAAAAACAACAACAGAGAATAAGATTAGTAGTGGCAAAATTATATATTCTTTGATGTTTGACGAATATTCTGTTTGTTTGTTTTGTTTTTTTTCCGAAAAGAAAAACTATAGTCATAAATTTTAATTAACAAGCATTTTGGCTACAAGTGTTTCTCTGATTTTCTTCGTTTTTTGGCAACTTGGTTTAAAACAGCAAAAAATCTATCCCTTTTTTCCAGCATCATTCATAAAAATGAATGAAAATTCTACGATCGTAACTTTGAAAAACTTATGATTTTTACAATTTGTAATCAACATCATTATCATCAGATGAATATACTGATGAATGAATCAAGAATTTTTAAAGGGAAAAGAAAATTTCCTTGAATTTTACATCTAAAAATAACATTCTCATCGTTTTCTTTTCGTTTCTTTATTTTTGGTTTTTTCCCGTTTCGTTTGATGTTTGTTTGTTTGTTTGTTTGAAAATGATTTTCACTTTCAATAAAACAAAAAAATTAGACAAATCTTAAAGTTTTTGTTTAATCTAAACTTGTGACAATTGATTTGCGAAAGAGAAAAAAAAAGATTAAGAAATTTGTTTTGTTTTGATTTTTGATTGTTTTGCTTGTTTCGCAACAATCATTCTCAATTCATAATTGGAACATATTATAATCATCATCATTAATATGATGATTATGCTAATTATCATCCGATTATACGGAATAAAATTCATATTAAAAAACAATTTTCTACTTTGAATAAAATCTAAAATGTTTTTCATTGATTTTGATCAAGAAAAAAAGTTTTTCCGGAAACCTTTTTCCGAAAAACTTTTTTTTTGGCCATATTTTTGTCATGATTCTTCTTTCATGAGATGATCTTTTGACTTCTGAATACTTTTACACACTAACATATGTCACACGAATTTGAATTGTTGCCAAATTTTTTTTTTTTAGATATTCATTAACTTATTCTGTTTACTTCTTCTTGTTTGCAAAGGAATAAATCTTTTTTTCATTCTAAAATTTTCATTTCTGTTTTCAAATATGAAGAGAAAATTAGAAAGAAATAAACTTTGAATGAACTTTGACTTTTTTTGGTTTTTGAAGAAAATTGAAAAAAGTTTAAGGAATTTTTTGATACAATTCTTTCTTCTTGGTTTGACAGGCATCATTCGGATTCTCTTTGATTATTATCAGTTTTGTTTTGCTTTAGTTTTACCATCCGGTTAACCCGTGATCATTCCGGATGTTTCGGTATCCTTTTTTCTTTATTATTCTAAAGTTTGATTATATTTGTTTATTTTACCAACAACAACAGCCAGAGAAAAACAAATTCTCCCTTAATTCTTTTGTTTGTTTGTTTTTCAAACGAAAAATTGTAACAATTTTTTTGAAAAATTTGCATTTACATTTGCATTTCGGTATGTCCAACATTTAGATTTACAGAAAACAAAAACAAAAAAAATCTTTTGGGGCCATTCCGAAATATACAAACAAACAAACCAAACAACAACAACAACCGATCATTATCGAAACAAAAACAGAATGATGATGATGGCACACGTGCTGTGTGTGTGAATGTTTCTCTTGATGATCCAATATTATTAACCTCCACCAAAAAAGAAAGAAAGAATTTAACAACAACAAAAACAACTACTGCAGAGAGTCAGCAAGCATCCTTTTTCGTTTTGATCCAT
Organism: Dermatophagoides pteronyssinus; assembly: GCF_027571235.1. Taxonomy (NCBI): domain Eukaryota; kingdom Metazoa; phylum Arthropoda; class Arachnida; order Sarcoptiformes; family Pyroglyphidae; genus Dermatophagoides; species Dermatophagoides pteronyssinus. Next base: position 2,198,943 of record NW_027461530.1, read on the forward strand.
GATGATTGATCCAATGGCAAATCATATAATGTACAAGCTGTGTGTGTGTATGTTTATTGTATGTGATGTGTGTGTGTGTGTGTAAGCAATAATCATTCGTCATCAGAATTTAGATGTTTGATTGTATAACCCCAAAAACTTTTCGTCGTTTCGTTTTTTTTTTTTTTTGTTAACCCTGCATTCATCCTTTTTTTTTGTTTGAATGAAAATTACCCGATTTTTTTTTTGTTCATTGAAAAATTTTGTTTTCGGATTGAAGTTCAAGTTGTTGGTTCAATTTTTATTTTTCCCAAAAAAATTACCCCAAAAATAAAATTTTTAATGAAATAAAAATAAAAATCCCGTTTCTAATATTAGATTTGTTGGCTGGCTACAGGCCCTTTTTTTCCTTTTCTTTCTTTCATTCTCTGGCTATCAAGTGCGCTAGAGTATTATTACAATTCCATTTCGTTTCGTAATCGTAAATAGAATAGAAATTTAGATACTCATTAGATTCAAACACACACACACACATCACTTATGTCCGTTTGTTTCTATATATTTCTCTCTGTCTGTCTGTTTGTGTTGTGAGAGAGTGTGGGGTTAGTTTTCTCTGTCTGAATCTAGGTCTGTATCAAATAATATTCATCCAACAGAAAGATCTTTTCTTGATTATTTCATTTTCCTGATTGTATATTTTGCGATGCTTTTTTTCTGTTTTATTATTTCGGTTTTTTTTTATTATTCAATCCAATTGCAAATGCAATTGACGTGTGTCGAGAGTTCCAAGTAGTTAGTTAACCCCCCCATACACACAGACTTTTCAACAGCATCGATACCGTTAGGATAACTGTGTTTTTTTTGGGTAATTTTTTTTTCGGTGATGGTCGTCGATGAAACAGTTGTTGTTTGTTTGTTGTTTTTTATTTTTGGACTACAATTTTTGGTTGGATTTATTTTTTGTCCCAAGTTCACCTATGGTTCGTTATATATTTTTTAGTTTTTTGGTTGATTTCTCTACCCCGGTTGTTTTTTTTTTGTTTTGTTTTCGACGATTTCATTTCATTTCGATTCGGGTTGAAATAGTTAAATATTGGACTGACTGAATTGAAATTTGAAAAAAATTTTCTTTTTTTTTGGAGTATTTTTTTCACCCAAAAAAAAGGATGCATATTGTTGGTACAATATTTGAACTTTGTGAAAATCATCATCACAAACATCATGGATTTAATTTTTTTTTTACAATTGTAAAAAAAAACATGGAAATGAAATAGTGTGTGCCATCTGAAATATTTCGTCGTTGATTTTCGTCATCTTTTTTTGTGAAAAAAAAAGGATGAGAAGGGGGAAAATGAGAGAAGAGCCTGATGGAGAAAATCAACGAAATTTTCGTTTTGTTTTCCTATTTTTTTTTGCATTACATAATGCTCACACACATTTTGGATTCGTTTCTCATGATATTTTTTTGGGTGAAAAAAAACTCTTTGAATTGGATAAATTTTTTTGTTGTCAGTAAATTAAGACCTTGTTGTTGTTGTTGTTGTCATTTGCCAGTCATATTGATGATGATATGATGTTTTTCTATCCAGAGAATATTCTTTGCCCTTATACAAACACACAAGAATAAACTGTCAATAACATTATTTTTGTTCAGAATATATTTATTCTTTGAATGAATCATATTCTCCTTTTTTTTGGAAATTGTATTTGACACTTTTTTTCAAAGGAAAAAAATTTTGCAATCAAATTGATTGATTGATTGATTCAAGTATCAGTTGAATTTTTGGGTCGCACCGAATATAGCCAAAAATCAAAATAGCCACAGCCCAAAAATAGCCACAACCCAAAAATCGCCATAGGCTAAAAATCGCCACAAATTAAAAATAGCCAATGGAGAAAATAGCCATAGCCCAAAAATCGCCAATGGCAAAAATCGCCACAAATATTGGCGGTTTGGCAAATTGACAGTTAGGTTTTCCTAACGGAAAACCTAACTACCCATGAAATTAGGTTTTCCTACCCGGAAAACCTAATTTCAGAAACCTAAACTAAACTACCTAAATTAATTTGGAACAATTAAAAAATCAAATAGTGTTCCAGAAACACACAAAAACCTAACTTAACATGCCTAAATCCATTTGGAACAATTAAAAGACCAAAGGGTGTTCCAGAAACACACACAAACCTAACTTAACCTGCCTAAATCCATTTGGAACAATTAAAAAACAAAAGGGTGTTCCAGAAACACACAAAAACCTAACTTAACCAAACCAGAAACTCAATTTCCCATCATTTTCATTATTTTGGCTATTTTTTCCTATGGCGATTTTCTCCATTGGCGATTTTTAATTTGTGGCTATCTTCTCCATTGGCTATTTTTAATTTGTGGCGATTTTTAGCCTATGGCGATTTTTGGGCTATGGCGATTTTAGGGCTGTGGCGATTTTTATTTTTGGCGATTTTCGGTCTCCCCCGAATTTTTCTTTTCATTCCTCTCCTTTTTTTCATACAAAATGATTTACCGAAATCACGTGTCATCACAATTTACATTTTGTTTTGCGAAAAAACACACCACCACATCTTAAATTCACGTGTCTTATATCCTAATGATGATTCATTTGTGCGAATATACAAAATGGGCAAACAACCAAAAAATGGGTGGTACTCAAAGGATTAATTTTCACTTATTTACTTTTCTTTATCATCCAATCAATAAATATATTGAAAATCAATATATATATAGCATCCACAGTATTTTTAGTAGTTTTGAATTGAATTTTTAATGTGTGTGTGTGTGTTAACAACGTGCGCTACGCATCCCCATAACTCTTTTATTCTCTTTTTGTCTAAGTAATACAAGTATTTACAATAAGCCTTTCATTTCATTTACCCGTTGTTGCATCTATAAAAAAAAACGTATTACCGTTTGTTTCATCGTTGTATTTTTTTCTGAATCCACACCTTTTTTTTATATATTTCTAAAATGTGTTCAAAATGTTTTATAGTCAAAGTTAGTTTTTCATTGTCTCATTATAATTATTTTCTTGTTGCGAATTCATTACAAAATTAAATCAAAGAAAGGTCAAGGTTAGTAGATTTTTTCATTTTCTTTTCATTTTCTTTATTCTCGGCAGTTTTTTTTTCACTAAGAATAATTCTGCTGATTCAGTTAGTTTTTTTTTCTATCACTGTTATTCTAATGGGAATTTTAAGCATCACTTACGATTCCTATCTTTCATCATCATCATCATTATTATCATCATTTATCGCTAACCCGACCACAATTTTCTTTCGTTAATCTTTTTCTTCTAATCTTTTTTCTGCTTCTGTCGTTTACAAAAATAATCTTTTCATTCTGAATTTAGACATCATATAAATAAATGGATTGATGAACAAATCACGAATGAACAAACTCTTCAACATTTGACATTCCACAAAGATCAATGTTGGTGGTTTGTTTGTTTGTTTGTTTCAATTATTTCTATTCTTTGCAAATCTGGAAGAAAATTGAAAAAGTATAGAGAAAAAAACAATAAGATTTACTTGTTTTGTTTAATAGATCTGATAGTTGATTCTTGATAAGATTTTGTTTTGTTTTGTTTTTTCGCTGGACACACACATCGAATTGATTAACGATAAGTTTTTTTTTCTCTCGTTGTTTTTGTTACAATACTTTTTTTTCTGTGTTTTCTGGACACCTGTATGGAGAAAAAATGCCTATGACCTCGATTTGGACCTTGATTTTTAACGTTTTTCTGACCACTTTGCACCACCATAGTTTCTACTTTTAAAATGAATGAACCTGAATGACATGGTGCAACTGATAACAACTGGCTACAAGTGCTGCTGTTGAAGAACTCAACAGTCCAGGTCCAAGTTATGTGCACCACCACCACCACCACCATTATGTTTGACTTGCTCTATAGCCCTAAGGCATTTTATTTTCAAATGCTACCCTTTGGCCTCTCTATCTTTTTTTTTGACCTGGTCAAATTGTTTTTTACCACTTTATGACCTAGGTCATTGGCTTTGCATTCTTATGTGAGTGAGTGAGCGAGAGAGAAAGAGAGACATGCATGGGTTCGGTTCGATTTGGTCAGTTAGATTGGTTGGTTGGTCAATCGAACGATCAATCGATTAGTTGATCCTAGCCCTTTTTTCTGTAGTTGACCTCTTCTTTACATGGAAAAAAAGAGGGTAATGACCATTCACACGGTCCATACAAATATGCACATTGCACACCCAAAAAATATATCAAAGGGTCAAGTTTCTTGGATGAGGAAAAAAAATAGTTTAGGAATTTCAAACGAAAAAGTCTGTGTCGGACAATCTTTGAATTCTGGCTTGTCCGTCTAGAGGTCAGCATAAAAAGAAAACTGAATATCATAAGATTGCACTGAGAAACATGTTCAAGTTTGAAGAAAGTCATTAAGAAAAAGTTTTTTCTTCTTCTTCTTTGAACGGGTTCATGTCGGTTGTTGTTGTTGTTGTGTTTTTTCCATGGAAAAACCAATTCGCTTAATGATGATGATGATGATCAGTTTTGCTTTCGACTATCATCACCCCAAAAAAAAAATAAACAACACCGGATATTTCACTTAATCGTTTGTCCGGTTTTTTTTCACATTTTCATTTGATTTTCGACCGCCAACGACATTTTCTGATGACAGTTATTAATGTCATTAATCGTCGATTGGCCATTGAAATCATTGTATTTTGTACTTTTTTTGCATCATATGTTCCATTTGACCATCCATTCACACATTTTTTTGAAATGAATTTTATTACCGAAATTTTTTTGTTAGTGTTACGACATCTGTTGATTTTGCTTTGAAGAAGAAAAAAACGAAAAACGAAATTCGTAAAAAAAATCCTGTGTAAAATCAAAAATTTCACTCCTGACCTCAAAAAAAAAAAATTCCAAAATAATGTAGATCAATGAAAATAGATGGCAGTAGCTGCTACGGTTTTTTTTCAAAATTCAAAAAAAACTTGTTGAACCAAAAACGACAACAACGTTAGGATAAACTAGGCTAGGTCCTTGTTACGAATCATTTGATTTGACATATTATCATCATCATTTTGCTTGGTTTTTTTTGGGGCTAGTTTGTTGGTCAGTTTGATTTTTCCAAAAATTTCTTCAACCATTTCTTTGACTCTTTGATATCGTGATTATTGTTTTTTGCAACCATATGTCAGGTCGAATGAGGCCCCTTTTTTTTCTAACTTAACTTTTTTTTCTTTGGTTCACACCAGCTGCACATAGGTCATTTTTTCTAGACGTTTCCCAGACACGATAATCATCATCATTCGAGATAACTTCTTTTTTTCTTCTTCTTCTGACCACTACATTTGTATCAAAGAAAAAAAAATTTGGTCAAAAAAAGAGGGAAAACAAAAAATCTTCTAAGCTTAAAGATTTCGTCGATTAATTGTTTGTTATCAATCTGACTTTCTTTTTTCGTTGTTCCTGATGGCTCATTTACATCCAACAAAAAAGAGACCTAGACGTTAAAAAAAAATTTCATATAAGAAAATGAAACTTTTAATCATCATTATCATCACCATCATAATTCAATTTCTCATTAGATATTTAAAAATTGAAATTGACATAAGTCATTTTCCATTTCTTTTTTTTTAAACAGATTGATTATTTTGGCCTAGGTCTCTTCATCACTGTTAACAAACTGTAGCCATAGCCCAAAGGTTTTTCCCCTATATACCTGAAAACATCTAATTTATTATTATTATCACAATTTTACCTTATAAAATGAGAAGAAAATTTTTCTTTTTTTTCTTTCTTTGAAAGAGATATATCTTGAATGTTGAATAATTGACCTCAAACATAACATTCTTTACATACCTGCTGTGATTTATTTATTTTTTTTTCTGAAATTTTCTTTTTAGACCATAATCATCATCATCATCATCATTATCATTGAGTTATTATTTTGGTTGGTCGGGAATATGCATGAAACATGATTCTTTAGATCGAAAAAAAAATCTGGGCCTCTTGGTGTTTCTTTTTTTTTTTTTGACTTGGTAGTGGATCATCATCATCATGATAATGATCATTTTTTTTTGCCATTTACATCTGTAATCAAGGTAGAAAAAGATATATTAAATAAATCTATCTTTCTATACGAAAAAATTTTTCTATTTTAATCATCAATCTACCATCGGGTTTTTTCTTTTGCTCTCTCTCTCTCTCTCTCTCTCTCTCTCTACTGATTTATCATATAAGATTTGTTGTTGTCCAAATGTTTTTTTTTCGTTATCGATGGATCATCCATAAGGTATATATTTTTTTTTCCTATTTTGTCTGTCCCAATAATATGACCCAGATGTCTTTCGATTTTCTTTGATTTACTTGATACATCAAATGATGTTTGTTTGCAGGAAAAAAACACACACTACATACTCCCACACACAAACAAACAAACTACCCTCAAAAAAAAATACTTCCTGTTTTGTCCTGATGATTTGACACACCTTGTGTATGTATGCGTGTTAAAACCATCAGGCCTTTATATTTTGTTGTTGTTGTTCCATTTCTTTATTTATCCACAAAGAAAGAAAAGGAAAAAATTTCTTCAAACAGACGTCTGTTGTATAATCAATGTTTATTATTGTTGTTGTTGACAAATATTTCATTTTTTGTTTCTCTACTTCTTTTTCCCCTCTCTTTTCCCCCTCATCTCATATTCTTATACAGAGATTTCCGGACATTCAAACCCTTAGAAGTTGATGATGATAATAATGATGCTGTCATTTCAGTATATACATGATTGCCTAAATCAACAATCATCGTTTTGGTTTTGGTCTTGGTCTTGGTCTTGGTTGCTGTTACTGGTCAAACATTATCTACAAACAACCAACAACAACAATATTGACCGATCGAGGTCGGTTGAAATTTTTTTTAGATGGATCGATCGATGAATAAAAGTAAGTAAGTAAGTGTGTATGGACACACATAGTTTTCCATTTTCATTTTCTTATGTTTTTTCTACCTTTTGTCTGATGGATCTTTTTTTTTCTCGGTCTGTCGGTCAGTGCCGGACAACGAATTGACCCGATTATTTCCTTACCAGAAAATTTTCTTCCTTCTTTTTTGTCGGTTGTAAAAATGTCCAGTTGACATAGGAAAAGGTGAGTGAAAGAGAGAGCGAAAGAGAAAGTAAGAAATTGATCCATAGACATATGTCCATTTCTCTGGTCTTTCTTTTTCTGAATGAAAGTAAAAATTTTCACTTTCATCATACACACACACTTACAATGACATCCTTCCTTTTTTTCTGGTCATTTTTTTTCTTTTTTTCTTTCTTGGGTTAAAGAAAGATATTATATATTGGTCATATGGTGATTTTATGAAAAAATCTAGGTCGACATTTATCTAATAAAATACAAACAAACAAACAAACCAGCACAGAGACGGTTTATTGATCGACAGATTTTTTCGTTTGTTTTTCTTCAAACGGAAAAAAAAATTTCTTCAAAAACAAAAATCGGAAGTGTTTTTTTTTCTCTTTTTTTTAGTTTTTTTCCATTATGACTTTCACTTTTTTTTCTCTTGTTTCACTATTGTTGAAAACCAAAAAAAATTCAAGCATCTGGATACAGATCACTGAAAAAAAAGGATTCTTTCACAGCAATTTTACGAAGAAAAAAAAACCCAAAGAGAAATTCATTTTTTGCATCCAAAAAAACAGAAAAAAATGATTAATTTTTTTCTGTTGAAAACAAAATTTGTTTGCAAAAAAAATTTCAGCGAAATAAATTTCTCTCTTGTTTCTGTCATTCGGTTACACACACACATTACCCGTTTTATATATAGCGTTTCTGTATGTGCTTTTGCTTGTATCGCTTACCGAAATAAATGAAAAAAAAGGGTTGGATGAAATGATGTTGATGCACACCTCTTTCTTCCCTGTTTATCAAATACGTGTTGTACACACGTACAACACACGACACTCTACTGTTGTTTTCCTAATGTTATTTGTTCACTTTTATCTTTTGTTTAGCATCTTTATTGTGGATTTTTTTTTTGCTTCCTATTCACCAACTACTGTAACATTATATAACATAATGGATGTATACAATGAATGAATGGATTCAAAGGAGAAAAAAACAAAAAGCATGGGTTTTAATGTTTTCACTTTCATTTTCTCTGTTTATTACACGTTTTATAGCCAATGTCAAAGGTTAAAAAAGACATTTACTCTTTTTTGTCATTTATAAAAGGGTTTTTTTGTTTTGTTATTTCAACAAATTTTTTTCTACTCTCTTCTCCTCTTTGGTGTTTTGTTCTTTTTTATTTCCGCATTTTACATCAACAATGAATGAATAATGGCTCAATTACCCCTTTTTTATTCGGGAAAAAACACAATTTTTGCTTTCAAAACCGAAAAAAAATGGGAAATGTTTTTCCGGATTATACAATGTAACAATGTGTAATCGATATGATTTGATAATGCTTTTTTTTTGTCTATTTCGACATTCCTTGCCCGTTTTCGATAATCGATTATCTGGTTTTTTTTAATATCAAGATTTTTCAATAGACTTTTCGGTTGATGAATATGATATGAGAAAATGCATATGTTATTTATGGCTAGAATTTTGAAAAAAAATTTAACTGTAATAACCAAACAACAAAAGCAAAAGTGAAAGGCAAAAAGATATTAATTATTTTCATTTTTGTTGTAGAGAAACTTTGAATATTTTTTTTTTTGTTTTGTTTTATCCGAATGAATTCGTGATAGAGTTCTATTAATTTTGTTTTGTTTGTTTGTTTTGTTTTGTTACCCTTGTTACTTTGTTGTTGTTCAGGTAGCCGCCTACGTTTGATAATGATGTTGATTTTTTTTTCATTTTTGAATTTCAAAATCAAAATTGGCCAAAAAAAATTCGTTTGATTTTCAATTTGGTGTTGTTTCTTTTTGAAAAAGAATTCAATTGGATTTTTTTCTATCATATAGAGAGGGATACTGAGATTTTGTTTTGTTATACAATTCTGTGTGATTACTTTCTATCTATTCAATTCAATTTTTTGTTTTGTTTTTGTTTCAAACAAACGGACAAAATATAAGCAAAAAAAAAAGAAACTAGAAATATAAATCTATATTATTAGCCTATTCTATGGAAAAAAGGATAAAAAAATGATTTGAATGAAGAATTTTATGAGTTTTTTTTTCTTTTTTCAATAGAATATTGTTTGTGTCACGAAAACTTTATTGATTAAGCATTAGTCTCTCTCTCTCTCTCTCTCTTGCTCGATCTATGTGTATTTGCAATATGGACATTAACACACAATGAGAATGTTACTAAACAACCAAATGAAATGAAAGAAAAAGATCCATTTTCAACTCTACCAATCCATAACAGAGAGAAAAGAAAAAAATAAAATAATAACAATCCACACACAAATTGTATCATTTTTTTCAAAAAAGTAGGGTAGAAATGGTTATGAATTCATTCGTTTGTTTTTTGTTTGTTTCTTTTTTTGATTCATATTTCAAACGTTTCTTTTTTTTTTCTTTCTTTTTCTCTCTTGATTTTTATCGTTTTTTTCTTCACCAGATTCTGTGTTTCAGGATTATCATCATCATCATTTTTAGTTATTTTTTCTACTTCTGTTTTCTTAGAACAATGAAAACCGAAGAAAAGAAACTGAAATTTTTTCTTTTTCTTTTCTGATTAGTTTTGATTTTCTTTTCTTTTCTCTTTTCTGGTGTTTGTTTTTCAGATTTCATTTTTCATTCGTTCAGGTTCGGAATATTCTTTTTTTCAATGAATTTGCTTTTTGAACGAAACAAATCATTTTATTTCATTCAGTGCAATCTTATTTCGTTTTTTTCTAAATCAATTTTCTCCATTCAAATCAGTTTTTTTTCATTGAAAAATAAACCGAAAAGGTAATTATTATTATTATGAAATGTCCATAATTTTGTTTCTTCATTAAACATTTTAAATAAAAAAATCCAATTGAAAATCGCTTCAAAATCATTTTTAGAAAGGCAGGAAATTGGCCATCAATTTCTTGTTTATTTGTTTTTCTCCATTCGTTCCTATTCCAATGATAATGATGATAATGTCCGGACAATGTTTTTTTATTGTCATCACCGTATTTCAGGATATCGATTTTGTTCGGTTTTTGCTTTTCTGGTCGGTTTTTTCTTGGTTATATAATTGTTTTTCACATTCATTTCTCCAATATCTATGTTTGTTTGTTTGTTTTTTAGCTTATTATTCAACATATACAATGATGATGATTACCGTAGTTGTTGTTGTTGATGATGAGAATTGATTTTTTTGTTTTGTTTCCCTCGGTTGTTGTTTATGATTAGATCAGACATTCATTCATTTATCGTTGTTGTTGTTTTCAACGATGAAACATTCATTCCAAATGGAATGCAATGTATGAATGAATGTAAAAAAACAATGTTATTTCGTTTCGTTTTTTCTTCCAAAAAAAAACATGGAATTATGATTTATGGTATGCACACACACACACACATTCATACACCCACACTTCCATATAGCCTGATATCATCATATATCAAATCATATTCATATTTCTATTTGCTTGCTACATTTGAATCAATGGAGAAAAATTATTATTATTATTAACCGAAAATATTGTCGATTAATTTGTTATTATGATGATGATGATGATGATGATTTCGAGTGTTTCTTTTTTTCCCCCGAAAAATGATATATTGTATGTAGGTAGAATGAATGAATACAGAATCCAACCACTTTCTTTCACTTTCCCCACTTCAACTCTATCCGGTCATTTTCATTTGTCATTTTATGAATCTTATTTCCGTGAATAATAATAATAAAAACAACAAGAATAAATCAAAATTGATCGATATTATTATCATTTGGCGAAACAAACAAACAAACAAAGTAACCAAACTTATTGACTGGTTTTTCGGTTTGTTTTTGTTGAAGAAAAAAAATCATCATTAGTTATCTTGATGATGACCGTCCGTATGATAATTTTCCTTTCTTTATATTCATCATCATCATCATCATCATCAACGTTCAATGTTTGTTTGCTATTTATTTCATTTTGCCAACAATCATCATTATCATTCATTTCATTCATTCATTCATCAATGTCCAGTATTTGTCAATTTATCGATTACATAATGTAATCTGAATAACTGAATGACTGAATGATTATTTGTCATTTCCATTATTGATTTTGGAGAAAAAATTCACTCACTATGAATTGAATTGAATAAAGATATTCAATAGATTTTTACATTCTTTCTTGTTTATTTTATTTTTTTCCATACAAAATTTCAATTAATTTCTCTCTATTTTTTTCTATTCAATTCTTTCAAGAATATTCTGCATAATATAATCGAATGCAAATGCAAATGCAAACAAACAAATGAAAAAAATAACTGATGAATGTTATTATTCTAGGGAAAATATATTTATTCATTGAATATACAGATCAGGAGCTATTTCAGGCTATTTCAACCATCCGGTGCTATCTATCTATGTTTTTTCTCTCTTCATTTTGCGTTTTTTTGATTCATTTCTAATGGGTTTTAATCTGATGATTCGAAAAAAACTGAAACTAAAACACACATCTTTCTCCAGAATAGAATGCAAAGATACACGCGTGTCCACTATTTTTTTTTTTCTCAATTCTGTTACTATAACTATTGTCGTTATTATTGTCGTCGTCCGTCCATCCATTTCATTAACATTATCCATAGCCAACAACAGAATAACAAAAAACATATTTTTCTCGCTTGTATTCCTCCTCTTCTCGTATTTTACAAACATCCATATTGTAATACAAACGAAGAGAATAATAACAAAGATAGAGAACAACAGGAGAAATTCTCTCTCTCTTTCGAGCCCAGAGATTGATTCTTTTCGTAACCATATTTTTTGATTCTGATTTTGATTCTGATTTTTGGATTCATTAATCTTATTTATTCTAATAATAATGATATGCTCAGTATGATCAATATATCCAACCAAACCAAAACCAGAAAAAAACAACGATGACAATGATGATGATAACTTTTTTGTTTTGTTTTGTTTCATTCATCTAATGCAATATGATGATGAATTGTTTTTTTTCTACTGTTGTTCTGTTTCTGGTTATGTTTTTCTGAAGTTCTCATTCATTCATTCTCACCATCACCAACGGTATATGTGTATGGTGTGATGTTTGTATTATCATTTGATTATGGTTATACTTTCCTTGATGATCATTTTTTTTTTGGTCTATCCAAATGTCGATCGACACTTCATTTAGATTGTTATTTTTCTATTCTTTTTCTTTTTCATTTATTAGATATACAAATGAATTCATACAGTGTCCAGTACAATTACTCAGTGATATTATTGCATAAAATTTTTGATTCGTTGAATGATAATATATCCACTTTCATCATTATCATCATCATCGATAGGATAATAATGATAATGATGGTTATCATCATCATTATCATCCAATATGAAATGATTTGAATATCTTTTTCATACATACACCCACTATATTCAGAATAACACTTATCGAATATCTCATTTCTTTATTATTATAAGTAAGGATTCAATGTAACAAAAAAAATCATTATCATCATCATCATTACCCTGTATGATATCCAAATGGTTAAATGGCATAATAATAATTCATTCAATTCTAATTCATAAAAAAGAAAATCACATTTGAAGAATATTTCCATTGAAAATGATGACGAAAATTGGATTTATTAAAGTTTTTTTTTTTTGGTTCATTTTTTCCCGTTATGTTTTAGGTTTCTTTTTCTATCTCATTTGTGTTTATTTGTCTGTTTGTTTGTTTGTTTGTTTGATTGAATGAATGATTGGTTATATTTGGCGTAGCCAACAACAACAACAACAACAACAATATTCACCAACCAAGTATTTTTTTTTTTAGTTGCTGGTTATTTTGGGTATCTCATTTGATGATATCATTTTGGTTGCCCGTCACTATCATTCATTTCATTCAACTCATCCATCACTTTGGTTTTCGTTTGTTTTTTTTGCTTCCTTTTCACTTCTAATCGACCCAGAAAAACACAAACAGAAATATTCAGTCAAAACATTGTCCATATTGATGATCAGAATGGCACACACACACCCAAATTCAATAATGATGATTTTTTTTCTGGTAACTTTCTTTTTACCAGAAAAACAAACTAACAAACAACATTGTTTGATTTGTTTGATTTTCTCTATATCCATATATATCCATCATAATCATCAACTTTTTTTTTTATTTTCCTGGTCAAGTTTATTTGGTCTGTTGTTGTTGTTTTTGTCTATCCAATTTGGCTATACAACTTTCGATTTCTGTTACTGTTTCGACTTTTATTGAATTATCATCCTTTTTGTTTACTGCTATTCTTTTTTTTTTTTTTTTTTGGTTTTGATTTTGGTTAATCGACTTCGATTTAGTTTGATTTGTATATTTGGATTCCAAATTTCAAATCTCAATTGGATTGTTTTCCTTCTCTCGATATTCACCATTTTTTTTGTTAATCATAAAACGACATGATCAAACAATTTTTTCGTAAATCAAAATGTTACTGTTGTCCAATGTTTCATCAAAACAAAAATCAAAAAAAATAAATCAACTCTTCCAATTTCTTTCTTTCTTTGTTGGAATGTTTCTTTTACTTACATTCTTTCTCAATTCCATCTTTTTTTATACTTGATTTTTAGCTTTTTTTTCGGTTTAGTCATGTTTCTGATCTGTATTGCCAAAATTCTGTGATTTTTCTCTGTCTCTCTCTCACTGCTACATACACACACAAACACACGCACTATTCAATAATTTTGATAGATCGACTTTTTTTTGCTGTTGTTATTCCTTTCTTTTTTTTTGGCAAACAATGTTATAACGTAATCGATAATATTATATTATATAAAAAAACTGACCGCGTCACATTTTGGTTTTTTTGGAATCTTTTTTTATTTTATTCGGGGTGTCTGTATATGATTGCTTTTTTTATTTGGCCATCGAGCCATTCAGATTGATGATGATGATTATTCAACAACATCCCAATAAGGGAATATTTGCGAATAAGAGATTCGTTTACTCCGTTCATTTTTTTCGTTTTTCTGTATGCTTACACATTGATAATGATGATGTTTACATTGAATCTTTTGGCTCTCATCAACTATAGAATCCTTTTTCATTCATTCATTCATTGTTTACAATCAAGCAATATCCATAATAAAAAAAAAAATTCTTTTATGAATGATGTTTTGATTTTTACGTAATCTTTCTTTTTCTCTCTCTATATTTATATATACTTTTTTATAATTGACCAATATGGCGATCCATATACAAAAAATGGAAAAATTTTTCGTTAGCGGACAGATGGGATTCATTCATTCATTTTTTTATTATTATTTCGTTATGGTCCATAGAGAAGGTTTTATATTTTTGTTTTTTCTCTTTTTTGATTTCACCATCATTTCTCATCATAATCATCATCATCATCGGTAGCCAGTTTTTTTCCCCATTAATATTGGTAAAGCAATCGTCCAATAATATGAAATAGTAGCTAGAGAAAGTGACTAGATGCTGATTGCAATCATTGGCCAACCATTAATGGGTTATTATATCGAATCTAACCAAAAGAATCCTGATTCCAAAATCTCTGAATTATATTTTTTCGCTACTCCCGGGTGTTGGTATTCTCTCTCTCTCTCTCTCTCTCACTCACACACCTCTCTCTATTTTCAAAATCTCACTTTCATTCAATATACAGAGAGATGAGTCATTGTGTGTTTTCAATTCTGTATTTCCTTTTTTTATATATTCCTTTTTTTCTGGACCCAAAACATTCATTTGGAATGTGTTTTTTTGTTTTGTTTTGTCGTTGTTTTTGTTTTGTTTGTTTATTTTCAGTAAAGTCCAGTCCATTTAACCACCACCAAACCAAAATAATAATAAACAATTATTGTAAACCAATCAATCATTTATCATTTTTTGGTCTGATAAACAAAAAACAATTCCTTAGAGTCATTGAATGGTGAAACACCAAGAGTGGGGGAGAAAAAAAAATGAAATAAAATACCAAAAGAAACCTAAAAATAAACGCTGAAGAAAGTTTACCTAATATATTTTATTACTTCGAAAAAAAACTAAAGAAGAAAGAATATCTATTCCCAAAAGTTGTAAATATTCATTCATTCATTCATTCATTGTGGTAAAGTAGATACACAGTAACACTACTGTGTTTGGAATTTAATTTCTTCTTTCTTCTTTTTTTTCATTGGTTTCTTTTGGCTTTTGTTTTACTTAATTAATAAATAGCCATTGCTTCTTTGGGGTTTTGCGGATAGATATATATTTACCGCAGCTTATTGTTTCATTTTGGTTTTGGTTTTGGTTTTTTTGCTGTGTGTTTTATCGTTTTTCATTGTCAAAAAGAATATTGAAACATCGATCCACTATAAATATCGATACTGTCTATTTTTATTAATATATCTTAAAGTAAGGGAAAACAAAAACAGAAGATAAAAAACATTTCTGACTAATTGATGATCGACTCTTTTAATATTACCGAATTTCGTCCAGAAATCTGTTGTTGTTTTTTCAACACATCCATCAAAGCCACAAAATCCATTGGTTTTTCTTTTTCTTCACCAGTTTCAAATGATAAAATGAAGATTTTGATTTTTCGATTCGAGTTGAAACCAAAAAAAAGCAAAACAGCGAATATTGTTTAGGCAAAAATAAAATTCAACGATTTGTTAATTTCAGTTTCCTCGCCATTTATTTTTTTATTTCAATTTGAAATGATTATGTCACACACATATATTCTATGTAAACTCATTCATGATGGTGATTTGAAAATGAAAAATATCTTTTTGCTGTGTATGTAAATCATTCACAGATTTATAGTCAAATTGGGCGGTTTGAAACAGAAAAAAATCTGTGATTTCAAATGTATGCGTATTTAAAACATGAATTTCATTTCATTTTTTTGAATTTTCCAATTGAATTTCAACCAATGTTTAATCAATTGTCACAATTCTCTCGCTCTTTTATATATACGATTTCAAACACGCGCACAAAACGCGCGCGCGAGCTTTTCGGGTTTTGTTTTGTTGGTTGGTTGGTTGTAGATGTTCGTCAACATCCGAAACAATGGAAATTTACACACACAAATCGGGTGCAAAAAAAATGAAATCAAATGAGTTTTCTGAATTGTGTGATTTTGACCAAGGTCATTTGCATTATGCAAAAAAACAGACATTGTTCAGTGTCTGTGTGTGTGTGTTTGGTATGTCTGATTCCAGGATCCAGGCTTTTTTTTTATCAATTTGATTTTGTTGTTGATGAGGATGGATGGATGGAGAGTCCTAAAAATTCAAAAAAATAAAAATCATACAGTTACAATAAACAATTGAATTCAATAACGTGAATTTTTTTTTTCAATCGTCGTTAACATTTGTAGTTTTTTTTTCTTCTTTTCTTTTTTACAAATTCACTTTCCCTCTCGGCAATTCAGTAAAAAACACCGTTATATAACGATGATGATGATGATTTCCAGCTTTCATTTTATTTCATTTCAATTCAATTCATTTTTCGTTTTTCATCTTTTTTTTAGCTTGCTTGTTGTTGCTGTTGTTCAAGCTTGATTCGATTTGATTTATTTGCATTTCCTTTTGGATTCATACATTTTGGTTAGTTTTTTTAGTTTTTTTTTGTAAAAAATTTTTTCTACTTTATTTACAGATATGGACCGGAGATTTTTTCTGTGTTTTTTGCATGATGATTATTGGTTGTGTGTGTGTGTGTGGATTTGGATGTTTTTTCTCTGATTCAAAGCAATCAATCTCTGTATGGATGGATGTGTGGATAATAAATTTTAATAATATGATTATATTTTTGTTGAAAAAAAGGGGGAGAAAGAAAGAAACGTTTCATTAACCGGACAAATGCGTATTATTCGTTAAGTTTCGCTCGAATTCAGCAAAAATTCGTTATGATCACCAGATAGACAGAGGTCAGGATGAAACTTTAAATCTGCGAAAAAAAACGAAAAAACAAAAATTTGGTTCCAACGTGGAACCTTTTTCATTCAATAAACATTGAACTTATTAATAATGATGATGAATATTCATCAAATTCAATATCACTATATTACCATTTTACATTCATCCATTCATTGATTCATTAATAATCATTTATCTCACAAATGGATAGGATTAAGAATTTTTGAATAATAAACGAAAACCCCTCAACAACAACAATGATGAAAAATTCATTTTTCAAAATTATTTTTTTAATCTTGAAAAAAATGAAATTGAATGTGTCTTTGTCTGTTTGAATGTTATCATCATTTTTCATCATGTTTTTCCATTTGAATTTTACTTTTGAATATGACCTAATATGACTTTTGATTTCTCATTTTCATCCTATCATCCTAAGACCAACATGATTGCAGAACGAATCTTAATAAAAAGAAATACTTTAGAAAAAAAAAGTCCAAATAGTAAAATGTGGGTGGCTTTAGTTTCTTTTTCTTATGCACTTTTTTTATGGTTTCAAAATCTTAACGCCTCATCTCATTTCTACACATTAATCAATCTATCTCAATTTCATCATCATCATCATCCTCGTGGATCAAGATGGATGTTTATTTTTTTTTTCGTTCCTTTCTCTCTAGTTCAAATGGATGATATCATTTAAAATTTGGTAAACATCCTGTTTTAAATAATGAATAATGATGAAACTAACACACACCAACCATTCACATATGCATAGGAAAAATACTTTGCTTTAGTTCAGAATTTCTTTCTTTTTGGCGAAAATTTTTGTTTGTTTCTATAAACAACTTGTCTCGACGACCATTTTTGTTTTTTCTTTCTAGGTCTAGTCATCCAAACTCGAAAGAATCTATTTCCACCCTAATGTGTACAATATAAAAAATAAGAAACTTTATATCCATTATAATGATGATGATGATGATGTGGATGATAATGATAATAAACAACCCACTCTTGAAACCAACCAAACCAAAGCCAAAAACCAAAACCAATTCAAATCTTCTTCCTTTTTCTCACGACATTTGACCTTGTTTTACTTTGATTCATTCAATGATGATGATGATGAGACATAAATGTTAAAACAAGAGAGAAAAAAAAATTCGCACAAATTTGAATCTTATCCTCCCTCTCTCTCTCTCACTCTCTCTCTCTCTCTCTCTCTCTCGAATGTTTGTCTCGGCTCGGGTCATTGCATTTTGGTCAACCCATATATAGTGTTGATCAATGATGAATATGGTGTTTTTTTTTTGACAAAAAAATACTTTTGTTATCTGAATTTTTCAAAGTCTAATTTCATTTTGAACTACCTAAATGACAATTTTGGATGTTTGTTTGTTTCAACCATGACCCTAACTTAACTAACCAGCAACCAAAAATCAAGAAAAAAGTGATGGATCATCCTATGAATGTAGCAAAAAACTAGGTCTCGAATCTGTGTGTATGAGAACTTATCGAATATAACGACCAACCGAAAAACAAGCAAAAACAAAAACAAAAAAACAAACAAATTGCCCATCAAAATAAGAAAATCTGAAATTAGTAAAGTATATACAATTTTCTGCAAAAACAAAAGCAAAAATACATAACCGAGAGAGAGAGAGAGAGAAAGTAAGAAAGTCAAGAATATTCATTCATTTATTTATGAAGTTTGGATACAGAGAAACAACAACAACAACGACAATAACAATAACAACGGATGAAATGTTAACACGGTTGTAAAAAGTATACCTGATTTTTTTCTTTGTTTTCTGCTTTCTCATAAAAGAAACTTTTTTGGGAAAAACTTCTTTATTTTATTTTTTTTTTTTTGATAAAATTACTTTCTGAATGCTTGAGAAGAAAATTCCTTTCATTCGCTACCATATTAAGTTAGTTTATTCTTTTCTTCTTCGTTGTTGTTGTTGCCTAGACAGAAATTCTACAATAGAATTGAAATTGCATACGTTTCTAGCATGTGTGTTCCATAAAAAAAAGATGCAATAAAAAAAATGATAATAATAATAATTTTCGGCCAAAAAAACATTCTGCTTTGAAAAAATATTACATAATAATGATGATGATGATGAAAGTCAATGCAAAATTGGACCCTTTTGGACATCCATATGATGGAACAACATAAGAATTCCCTCATATTCTTCACAACTAAAAAAAAACATTAATATTTGGTGGAAAATGATTTACTTTCTCATCATCATCATCATCATCGTTGTAATCATTTCAATATTCAATATCCCCAATAAAATATACGCAATATAAGAATATTTGGCTGTTTGTTGAAGATGTGTACATATTCTCGTAGTAATGGTAATGGTGTAGAAATCAAATAAATAAATAAATAAAGAAAAATCAAAAAAAGGAATAAGATTGGTTGTTTGTGTGATTATTTCCAGTATGTCTGTACACATTGTAAGTGAGTCGATATCAATGTCGATTTTGTTAGTGTTTGTTCCAGAAACACTTAGAGTTTGTTTTTTATTTTCACTTATCCAGCGAAATGAGAAAAAAATAAGTATTTTTACGTGATTCTTTTCGTAACACGTCATATACAGTTACAGTTATTATTATTATTATTGCTTCATTTGATTGTCTACAATGATGAGTTTTATCTCTCACCTTATATTTGGTTTTATCCGGTAGCCAAAATTACTTTCATCTAATTTTTCCTTTTTCAGGTTTCTTTATCACATGATGTGTAGTGTGTGTGTAGTGTGTAGTGTCCATTTTATATTCTCGTCAATTTGTGATTTTTCATTTTATTCTACCTTTGATTTTCTGTATTCTCCAAAGCATCCTCCCACACTTACACACACTTACACACTTTGCCTTTATCTCATTATATTGATTTGAATTTTTTTTCTGTTTTGTTTTGGGCCATCAAGAATCATCAGAATTATCATAGATAGATAGATGGATGGATGGATGGATAGTTTGTTTTATTGGTATGAAGACACCTCTCTCTCTCAGTTAATATTATTATACACACCGAATACAAAACTTCCATGATAAAACCGGCCCCATTGTATATAAATGATGATTACATTTTTGCATTACTTTGATTATTATTATTATAAGGCCAACTACAATAATAATCATCATTATAATCATCATCATAATCATGGTAAACAAAATTATAGAAAAACTTAACCGTAAACAAACACACGAACCATACATTTCTTCATTGAATCTCTCTATTTTTTTTTCAATCCATAAAAAACAAAGTACAATGTGTTTTTTGGCTGATGCGTGTTATCATTATTTGCAAAGAAAAAGAACAAGATAAAGTTTGGAAAGCAAGTAACTGGCCATTCATAAGGAGGTTTTTTATTGTTTTTTCTCTTATCCGTTTCCGTTTATTACATCATTATTATGGTTAATGTTTGCCTTGTTTTGTTTTTCGTTTTGTTTGAAAATTTTTAATTTAATTTTGTAAAATTCAGTGAAGGTAAAATGTGTGAAAATTTTTTCCTGTGTAAAATGTTATGTCTGACCCTTTGTGATTTTTGTTTTACCTTTTTTGGATTTGATTTGGTCATCATCATGAAAAACAAAAAACCAGACAAAAGAAACAAAAGATGAACTAGATAAGAAGTAATTTGAAGGGGGAGAAACAACAAAAAATACCTAGGTAACCTGTAGGTTTTTATCTTATTTTTTTTTGTCTTTAACCCGAGGCAGGTGAAAGACCCATGACTATTTGACTTTTTTTTGTTTTGACTTTCAACCATGATGATTGCTTTTTTTTCTTGAAACCAAGGGTCATTCGCATTTGAATTTGGCCTCCTGAAGACCGGTTCGATGCCAAATGCCAAATGTTCCTCCCTTTTATTTTCTTTCCATAAACTAATGTTGTTCTTCATTCATGATGAACCTTTTCTTTCCTTCTTTCTTTCAATAACTGTCTCAGTAACTTTGAAAATTCAGAAAAAAAATTATTCGTCAATATTTGTAGCCACTGGGCCATGGCCACACTTGATGTTATTTTTATCATCGCCATAATCATTATCTTTTGGTAAATTTCATGAGGCTCCCTTTGAAATTGTTGAAAAGAAATTCTTATATATAAAAAATAATCGGCCCTAACATTCGTTGACCAGTCAATCTAAATGATGATGATGATAATTTTTTAGATGTTTTCTCCTCATTGACCATCGTTTGTTGATGATGATAATGATGAGTTGTATAAGAACAACTTTCTTTCTTTTTGGAAACCAATTTGGTCCATGGGTTGTTGTTTGGTTGTTGCATGATTGCGTGTTATGTATGGTTTTCCCTCTTTCAAATGTTCAATGTTTTTTTTTTTTGGTTATTTCATTAAGGTGAATACCCAAATCATAATCATCATCATCAATGATTAGCCTTAGGGTCCTTAATGTATTTCACTGATTTTTTTTTCTGAACTGGATAAAAACTTTGAATCATCCATCTAATTTTTTATTTTTGACATTAATTCTTTGACCGCTTGACTTGGTCACTTTATGTACCTGCAGTTTTGGTTTGGTTTGGTTGTTGTTGTTGATTGACCGCTTGATGATCGATTTTTCTTCTTCTTCTTTTTCTTTCTAAAAACGAGAATAAAAAAGGCCTAGTAAGACTGGCTGTCAATAAATAAATGTCTGTATGTCTGATGTCCTTATACATCCCAATACCAAGGTAGGTCAAATTTGATTTTATTTTTCGATTAGACTTTTGCACTAGAAAACACTAAACATTTATGGAACACAGATAGAGAGAGAGAGAGAGAGAGAGAGAGAGAGAGAGAGAGAGAAAGAGAGAGAACAGGTTCATCATCATTCCAGGTCATCAACCATATCGAAAAATAGTTAGTTAGTTATGCTTACCACCCCTTGGCCCTTATTTTTCTTTTTACTTTCTGGATGCCCTTGTAAACCGAATGGAATGTGTAGCACACACCTGATGATGATGATGATGGCAATGATGGTGAAACGAGAAACCTGTCACTTTACCTTTCAGGTCAAGAGGATATTTATTTTTATTTTATTTTTTTGACTTGAAAAAAGTTTGTCCCTTGGTGTGTGTGCGTGTGAATGAATGATGTGGCAAGTGTATATTGATTACAATCATCATCAGCGATGAGGGAAAAAAAAATTTGGTCTAAAATTCCAATGCTTGTGGTTCATATTAGAAACCAGCAAGAGAGAGCGAGAGAGAGAGAGAGAGAGAGAGAGAGAGAGAGAGAGAGAGAGAGAGAGAGAGAGAGAGAGAGAGAGAGAGAGAGAGAGAGAGAGAAAGAGAGAAAAGATAACGCAAAAAGATGACCCATCATCATTTTATTCATATCATTGCTGATGATGCCAATCCAAATTGTAAAAAAACCGAAACAATTTATAACGATGATTATAAATTTACACTGAACATTGTGAAACAAACGAAAAAACAAACGAAAAAAAAATGTCATTTCCATTGATCCGATTTGATGATGACGAAGAAATGTTTCATGTTTGACCTACCCAAAAGATATGTTGAAATATATGGATTTTCTTTTTTTTTCTTGACTATCATTGTTGACCCCGTAAGGCTAATGATAATGATGATCGTTTGTCTTTTTTTTTTTTGATGCATGATGGTAGTGATGTTTGGTTGTCCACTTGAATTTATAGTTGTTGTTGTTTCTATCTCGGTGGTTTACCTTGCCAGACTTATTAAAATTTATTTATCTGGGAAACAAAAAACTAAACTAAACTAATCTTTTTTTGTTTGTTTGAATATTAGCATCATCATCATCGTGACGAATGATGAATTCCATCATTTACAAGTTTGACCGTTATAAAATTTTTTTCAAAATCTTTGCTTACGGCTATCCTGGCTGGAATTATTTAAATTTTTGTTGTTGTTGTTTGCTTTCTCTCGTTATAAAATTGGAGAAAAAAATTCAAAACATTTTTTTTTCTTTTGTCAATAATGATGTTAATCCTTAGTTAGTAAAAAGAAAAAAAATTTCACTTGTCATTATTTTAAAATACCAAAAATAAACCAAAAACTTTTTTCCATCCATTTTTTCAAAATAATAATGTTAATAATGATGACTTTCTTCAGATAAATATACTTTTTCATGTTTTAAGTTTCTTATTCGATTTGTTGCTGGACCTATGGAAGATAACAAATTTTTTTACAAACAAAACAAACAAATTCCATTATCAGCCAAAGAACCAGAGAAAGATCCAATTATTATCTTTCTCTCATTAGGCTAATTATCATAATGTTTTTTCTGTTCATCATCTGAATTTACCTAAAATGATGATGATTATTATTGTCTTTATTGTTTTTTCCATATGATTTTCTTTTTGTCTTGTTATTCGTTGTCTATGTGTATTCTATTGCTGTTTGTTTGTTGATTTCCTTTTTTTTGGTCGATTTCCTATTTACCAAAATTATTTTTCCCAAAAAACACACAAACATTAAGCATGTGCATACAATTACATTTGGGGGGAGGTAAACATACATGATGATAATATACTCTGATCTATAATGATTATTTTACTTTTTTTTATAAACTATCATCATCATCAGATCCAAAAGTCAATTTATTCAATTTTCAATCATTAAAGATGGTCATTCTTAATGGTTTTTGGTTCATTATTCTTTCATTTTACTGTTGATTCAATGTGTGTTTCTCTTCGTTGTTGCTTGATTCATTTCAAACAAAATAATGAAAAAACTAAAACTAAAATCACTTTTTTTTTCAACCTTTTGACTTTGTTTTTTTGTTTCTTTTGAGTTAATGGATTATATTCAAATATTAGATTTCAATATAAATTATTTTGTTTTGGATTGTCATTCTTTGAAATCTCAAATTCAAAGAAAATCATACATACATTGCATATGTATTCTACCATATTAGTGATGAGTTATACAGTTATACAGTCACATTATTTGTTACTAAAGCAGTTTATTTGTTGGATCTCATTGTCATTTGCAGTATTCATTTCTATCTTCAATGTTTCAAATAAATAAATCCAAATTGTGAAACAAACTAAAACTAAAATGAAAATTATCATTCAATCGATATCATCAATTTTATTTTATTTGTGCTTTCTATCTATCTCTCACACACACACACACTTGTTTTCTTCTTCATTGATTATATTCTCATTTCAATTCCAAATGTATTCTCTTTTTGTATCTAATTCTCATTTCAATAATATACTCAAAAAAATGTTTACTAATCGAAGATGATTAAAACTTGTATCATTCACGTTTTCTGTTTCTGTGTGTGTGTGTGTCATAATGTCTTTTCTAGTTTTTCCTATAAGTGTTTCTCCATAATGGTAATATATTTATGACGTAATGATCATCATCATCATCGTTTTATATCCAAGTCTATTAAATGTTGCTGTTACTGTTGTTGTTGTTATATTTGAATTTATTCTTAGATAAACAAACATAGAATATACATATTAGAATACTTTCATTCGTTTTATCACAAGGTTTTTTTTTCAATGATCCATTTCGATTTTCGATTTTCAATCAATATAAACTTGATGATGATCATCATCATTATTAGAATTGCAATTTCTTTCAATGTATATATTTCTTTTTTTTTGCTCTTAATTTCGTGCATCATTCATTCATTCATTAATTTCAAAGATAAGAAAAATTCATTTCAGAAAATTCCTATAAGACTTCTTCTTCTTAATTTCTTGACTTTCTTGACTTTGTAAACATGCAAATAAAGTAATGAATATCCATAGATGCTTAATATGGACATATACCGGTGTCCTATACCATTTTCATTCAGCAATCAATTCTGCACTAAATTTTATTGATTTTCTTTTCTCTACTTTCTCATCACATTTGTATAC
Source organism: Dermatophagoides pteronyssinus (assembly GCF_027571235.1). Taxonomy (NCBI): domain Eukaryota; kingdom Metazoa; phylum Arthropoda; class Arachnida; order Sarcoptiformes; family Pyroglyphidae; genus Dermatophagoides; species Dermatophagoides pteronyssinus. Next base: position 2,223,806 of record NW_027461530.1, read on the forward strand.
AATGTTTATGATTCATATTTGTTATTTCTTTCGGTCTTTCGTTTTGCTGGATATACATTACATTACATAATAACAATATTAGATTACCTCAATACCATTACCATCTTTTTCTCTGTCTATTTGCTACAAAATCTCATTTTCAATTGCATAGAATAAGAGTCAAGAAATGAATAAAATGAGTGTGAGAATCACATTCTTGCACGAACATTTGATGATGAAAAAAAAATGTTTAATGTAGAATTTTTCTGGCCATTCAAAATGGAAAGAATAACCCAGGAATATTCCAAATTCATATTTTTTTATCAAACATCCTTTTTTTTCATTGAAATTTTTCTGGTTATTCTTGGATTGACAATGATGATGGTCAACCGACCAACCAACAAAAAAAAGATTCAAAAAAAAAATGAAAGAATTTCAATGAATTCACAAAAAACCAAAGCGAACAAAACAAACGAATGAATGTTATCTCTTCATATACTCGGTTTACATATTTTTCCTGTCATCATTTTTTTTTGCTTCAAAAAAAAACGAAATTCATTGTGTCGGTGTTGAATCGGTCACATTCTCTCAATTCCATTCAATTCTTTGGACTGTTTTTTATCATGGATGTTTCTCTTTTTTCAAACCCATTCAACAAACAAAAACATGACCAAAGCGATATTTCATACCAAAAAACAGAAAAAAATGAATGAATGAATGAATGTTTATTCTTCATGAATGAATTGAAATGAAATGAAATGAATTCAATTGAAATTGAAATTGAATTGAAATCTGTTTGTGGTGGTGATGATGTTGGTCATGTGTGTGTGCATCGAATTCCGAATCAAAACACAGAATAATAGAATGGGGAGAAAGAGAAAACGGAATTTTTTCTCTCTGTGTCCACGAAACAACGACAACAACAAACTTTTGGATAATTATTTTTTGTTGAACTTTTACATTGAAATTCTTATCATTATTAAAACGAGATTTGGTTTTTTGGTCGGTTGGTTGATGATTCGAGAAACAGTTAAATATGAATGTTTTTTTGTTTTTGTTTTTGAATGGAAAATGTCTTTTTGTTGTTTTGTCGCTGTCTCTCTCTCTCTCTCTCTACCACATTCACTTTTCAATGTATACGACTTGTGTAACTAACTGATTGAGTTGAATGAATTGAAATGAATGAAAATCACGATTACCCGATCTTGTTTTTATATAAAATGCACACGTCGTATATTTGTTTTCACATAGCCTTTTTGTGAATAGATTCACTCCTCTCCTCACCATATATACACACATAAACGATTAAATTAAGCACGACCCATTTGCCAACCCCGTTGACTACTTTGTTTTTTTTGTTCACATCCCATTTATCCAATTGCATCCATGGCATCCTGAATAGTTTACATTTGGTATTACTTTTATTACATACAAACATAGATACAGTGTTATGTGAAACGGTGAAAGAGAAAGAAAGACTGGTTTATTAACTTGCACTATTCACTATCACACAATCGACAATACTGACTTTGATTTTTTGGATTTTTCATTTCAAAAGAAAAAAGAAGTGATGCTTTTTTTTCACATAATAAAATCTCCACCTTTTTTCTTCTTCTTCGTCTTTCTTTTACATAGCAAAAAAAAAAAAAAGGCAAGGATGCATCATCTTTTATAGGAAAACAACAACAACTCTTTCTCTTGTTTGATGTTTTTGTTTCCAAATACATATAGCCAGTTAGGTTAGGTTATCCCTGGTTTATTTATTTTCCAAATGTTATTCAATTTCAGATGGTCAGATGGTTATCAAATCTAAATCATTTCCGCCAAGTTTTTTTTATCTGGCTAGCAAAAAACAAATCAAACTTTTCTGTTTCTAACCCAAAAGATTGATCATATAATCATCACGAAAGAAAACAACAAAAATCACCTGCAATCCTGACACAATCATCATCATCATCTCGATGGACCGAAGAAACAAGAAATCTCACGACCCAAACAGTAAAAAAAGGAAGAGTACAATTATTTTTTCTTTGGTCAAAACTGGTTTTTTGGGTTTATTTCTCAGTCTAACCCAAAGTAATTGGTTTTTTTAGCATTGATTTTTTCAGGCTGTTGTTGTTGTTCTGATTAACGATCCCCTTTGGTCCTGATCATTTTTTTTCTGATGGTTTCTTAGGGCCTCTCTATCTTATTCTTCATTGATGAAACACGAACATAGAGGCCACAAAGTTCAAAATTTTCTTGAAATAAAGATTGAATAATGGTTTGATGTTTGGTCTCAGAAAACAACAACTGTGAAAAAACCCTAAAGATTTCTACAACCGTTCTTTTTCCCTCTTTTTTTCAAAAAAATTCTCGGTTCATAAATGTTTGACCTATACTTTTTTTCAAACAGGCCAATTTATCATGACTTTTTCTTATATTTACCACCGATCTGATCGATCGATCAGACATCAATTTTAATCAAACAAGTGGTTATTTTTCTTTTTGCCTATTCTTTTCCTTTTGGTCATCGATGAAGATGATGATCATCACAGAAGAAAACCATTGAAACAAAAATCTTCAAAACCCCCTCCGATGAAGCCATGAAGATGAAGAAAATCCTTCATCATCATTACAGTTTGGGCGGATCTTGTTTTCTCTCCTTACATTTCTTCTTTTTACCCTCTTTTAATCATAATTTCGTAACGCATAATTTGACTTTAGGTCAAAGTCTGGACAATGTTCTAGACATTCATCTCAAAAATTGATAACAGAGAGAGAGAGAGAGAGAGAGAGAGAGAGAGAGAGAGGTCAAATCTACCAAGGGATTGTATGTTTTTTAGCTGATTCACACACACAAACAACCAACTAACCTAGACTCTCTCTAAGGTCTTTTTTTGTGTCCAAGATCTACACAAGTGGTATTTTCATTTCTTTTCTTTTCAATCCAAATGATGTTGTGTGTTTACCCATTTTTCTCTCTTTCTTTTTTTTTTTCTCAATACTTACCGAGCATGATCAAGGTTCGGCTTGACCACCACGGCTAGTGTCCAGTTTAGTCTACAGTCCAGTCTACAGCATAGTTCAGCAACATTTTTTTTATATGTCCAGTCATTCGGTAGACAGTTTTTTTTTACTTTTCTTCTTCCTTACTTTTTTTTCTTTTCGTTGTTTGAATTTTATTTGAAATTGAAATTTCATTCATTGTTGATTTGGTTATTCGAAAATAACCTGCTTGCACAACCATCATCGGTATTTGATCAAGAAACAAAAACTGTTTGTCTGATTTTTTTTTTCGGTTAAAATCTTCGTTATCGTCGTCATAAATTCAACGGAATTTTTTCTCGTAAAAAACAATTTTTCTGTTTTGTTTGTGAATGAAATTTATAAAAAAAAACAAACGAATAACATCCATATTGATTGTTTTGTAATTATGAAATTATAATTACTTTATTTTTGTAAAAATACAAAAAACTAACTAAAATACAAAGATAATCAATATCTTTACTCGTTTAATATATTTTACTTTTCTCTCTCTATTTCTCGGTAAGTTTGATTATATCATTTTCTAATTATTATTTATAACTACTATATTAAAATATTCACCATAACGACATTGTCAGAAAAAAATTTCAAAATTCAGAAATAGTGTCTTATGTTTGGTGGTTATGTTGTCTTTCTTTCTTTCTTTTCAGTGTGGCCAATAAAATCAATAAATCGATTGATTTGCTCTCTTTATAAAGACATTTTGTTCTTGTGACTTTCTTTCATGCTATAACCGATCGGTTATTCAATTCGATTGATTGATTGATTTTTCAAGCATTTTGAATTCATATTTCGATATTTCGATATTCCTCTTTTTTTTCTGGCAAAGTTTTTCTTATTTCTGGTCAATTTTTCCAATGTAAAAAACTACCAATTCAATTCTGAAAATTGTCAGTCGATATCTAATAATAACAACAAACGATAAAAAACACTCAGACCAATTATTTTCATTAATTAATTTATAATATCAAATTATGTCATTTGAAGAAACAAAAACAACAAAACGATGATGATGATGAAAATAACCAGCAAAAAAAAAAAAAAAAAATTGACTTTAGCCGCCAGTAGCACAACTATTCGAGTGTGTTTCTTTCCGTTGTTGAAAAATAAGGAAAATGTCAACTTGGTATTTCTTATTTTCGCTTTCTTTCCTCTTTACACTTTCGATATCTTTAGAATTTTCCGGTTATTTTTATTTCGTTTTCCTATTTGATTATGATAGAAATTGACAGCTGTTATTGTTCATTTTCTTTCTTTTACATTTTGATCAAAGATTTTGATTAATAATTTTTTTTTGAAAAAATAAAAACATTTTCTTCAGATAATAATTGGGTTATTTGAAAACAGAATTGGAGCAAGAAAATCAAAATCCAAAAAAAAACAAAAAACAAAAATTTGTTGAAATTTTCGCACGTATGTCGCGTGTCTCAATTCAATCATTCATTCCGTTATATAATATCATAGACACACAAACACACACATAATATGATGCTTCGTTTTTTATTTCATCTCGTTTTTCCCCCATCACCGAAATGTTCACTATGTTTATGGATTTTTCCCTTCTTTTTTTCTCTACGGTTTTTCGGTAAAGATTTCTCTCCCGATCATCATCATTTTCAGTGTGTTTCAGAAACAGCAGATTCATTCATTCAGTCAGTCAGTCATTCAATTCATTGAATTTATAATTCAAATGATTGGTCGGTTCATCCACACACATCCATTTTGGACTTTTTTTTTCGTTTGTTTGAAATTTCCTCGGTCATTTTCTCTCTCTCTCTCTCTCTCTCATATACCCATATACAATATGCATCCTCCAATTCAATCCATCTCTCATAGATCCATCCATCCATCCAATCTTCCCCCCCTATTATTCAAAATTAGATTTTCAAAAAAAAAGATTTTCTTACTTCGTTTTTTCTACAATGTTACCGATTGAGAGATGTTGGTCGCGAGACTGACATTAGGCCAGTATGAATTTTCTGTCTACTTGCATAGTTATCGTGGTGGTGGTGGTGGTGGGTTGTTTTTTTTATTTTTTTTTCGACAATAGCCGCACGAATAAGCGCGTGTCCGTTTTGTCCTGTGTTGTCCACATAATATCCGAATATCAAAAAAAAAAAAAATTTATTCAACCCCCTCATTCAACCCCCACTCGAAAATGAAAAAAATCCAAAACAGATCTTTGAATTTTTCATTTTCTATTTTGTTTTTGGAACTGTTCCAACAACAAAAAATACGATACACGTCGATTACGACGTGCCAAATGCAAATTTAGTTTAGTTTTTTAGGTTTCAGTTTTGAAAATCTACTTTGTTACTGAAGAGATTGCCCGAAAAAAAGAAAATCATTCATCCATCCATCCATCCTATACATCTCAGCTCTAAACATCCCATTCCAAGACCGACCGATATATGTGTGGTGTATGGTGTATGACCGTTTCATTCAATGGTCCGTTTTTTTTTCCAACCACCACCACCATCTCATATCTCACATCGGTCACCACTATTGTTTCCCCCCCTGTACCACTGAATGAATAAAAAACAGACCAAATACACTTCTCTATTGATGATGATCAAAAGTGGATGATGTGTGTGTGCATGTGATGGGCATATTTTCGATTTTTTGATTCAAAAAAAAATTTTTCTCGTTGTTTAAAATGATGACGACTATAGAATAACAATAGCCATGATGATGATGGCTTTCTCTTAATTTTCTGCTATCGTTTTTGTTCGTTAAAAAATTCGGTTCGTTGACTGATTTTTGCTTTTTCTCGTTTGATTTCATCCGATGGCCGAGATAAAACTAGGTTTTTTACTTTCCCCTTGGAAAAAATTTTTCGATTTCAATGTTATAACAGTGAAAATTAGGTCTCGGTCGATTTTTTTTTCCAAAAAAAATGATGATTATGATGGCAGTGTGTGTGATGGCGATAAATCACATTTTTTACAATAAGTTTTTCTTTCTCGAATCTCGGTTGTTAAGCCACAGTGTCATATTGTTTTTTGGGTAACTTTTAAGCTGGCTGTTAATTTTTTTTCTTTTGGATCATCGTTGTTATCAAGAATTAATTTCTATTCTGAAATTAGAAAATTCATTAAAGAAATTCCAAAAAAAAAAAACAACAACAGTCAGAAAGAATCTCTGGCCCAAGAATATTCCAATCTGATCTACTGTATTATTATTATTAGTAATGGATCATCGATTCAACTCTCTCTCCATCTCTCCCACTCTATAATAAGAGTGAAAGTAAAAGAATCTTCATTCAATTTGTATGAACCAAATTGGAAGATGCTGATGAATATATCTAACTATCTATCTTTTTTTCCTTCTTAATATTTGAATGTTTTTGGACCATGAACATATACATTGTACACAAGCACACACACAAGCAAATATATTATATATGCATGTCATCATTGTGTATGTGTTGTTTGTATGGTTTTTTCTCTTTCTCCATTTTCATTTTCGATTCTATCATTCAAACGGATTCGTCCATTGATGTTCCAGTTTGTATTTTGTTTGTATATGTTTTTCATCCATTCATTCATTCCATCTCTCATTCTATCTCTCTATATTCAATGTTGTTGTTGTTGTTTTGGAATTCAGGAATTTCATTATTTTTTTTCGATTTTTTTTCTGCTGTCTCCCTTTCTTTCTTTTTTTTCATATGACTATTCTGTGTTATTATTCTGGTACCATTTTTATTCTTGTTATTTTGGGCATTCACTCGCTCACTCACTCATTTTGATTTGCTTTTTTTTCGTTGTTGTTGTTGTCGTTAGAATATGACCAATAGATAGCCCAAACAACAACAACAAAAAACATCAAATGGATGGATGGATGGTCGGATAGATAGATTGTTTCTTTTCTTTAGTTCTTACTATTTATTCTGGCAGAATAAGTTTTTTTTTCTCTTTGGTATATTTGGTTACACTTTCTCTCTTCCACATTCTTTTAATATATTTTCTCTGGTCCCCAATGTTATTCTTATTATTATTATTAAAAAAAACTCTTGTTATGTAAGAATTCCTTGAACATCAACCAAAACAAGAACCAGAATCAAAACCAGAAAAAAAAACGGTGAAAAAAAAGAAAAGAAAGGAGTCTTATTATTATTATTTGTATATGGTGATTTCTTTCTCTCCTTTATTTCTCTTTTTTCTCCTTTCACATTGATGATTCGTCGTCGTCGTCGTAGTGGTGGTGGTCACTCTACATTCCTGAATAAAGAATATTCTATAGTTTTTTTGCAAAACTTTCATGGTTTTTTTTGCAATATCCAAAAAAAAACACATTCTTTCTTTCGTTTTTCTAAGTACATTCAATTCAAACATACAAACAAACAAATAAACAGAGCAAAAAAAAGTTTCCATATTTTTTTTCCAATTCGATTCAAACTTTTCAATACAAAATATATAGACTTTTTCATTTCATTTTCTTGTTTTGGTTACCCCATTGATGATTACCCAAAAAAATATATTTCGATTTCTCATTTTTTCATTGATTCTTATTTTTATTTGATTTTATCGATTGATTGATTTCGTAATCCACTATAGTTTATTATTATTCAATGTAAATCTACATACATGGTGTATAATGAGATACTGGCTACTGTTTACCAGAATCTATTCAAATTCCATCAAATTTAACACAGACGCAAACAAAGGGTTAAGAAGAACAGGAATACAAGCCATCAACTTTCGCGGTAAACACACTTGTTTGTTTGTCGATTTTTTCATTTTCAACGTTAATGAAATTAAAACAAAATTATTTTAATGAATTTGTTCTGATTCTTGATTCTTGATTCTTTACGATGAAATATTACATCCGATCAATGAATGTGCCTGTGTATTAGTCCACGTCTAGACTATGGATATCTTTATGCTGCTACTAGAATTGAACGGCAACAAAACAACAATGAAAAAAAGAATTTTTTAACAAATCAAACAAAAATCTTGAACCAAAAATAGCCAACAAATATTGAATGACATATTCTTGGTACATATTATTTGTTTTTCCCCCACTTTTTTTATCCAACAAGCCTCAACATCATCATCATCATCATCTATAATTCTGAACTACTAGAACAAAAAAAAAAAATCTCAAAAGAATAACTGTATGTATGTGTGGGAGAAAGAAGAACAGCGCCCGCCTTATTCTTGTTTGTTTTTTATTTTTATATTTTTGGTCGATCGGTCCAACTGGACCAAACAACAACAGCGAAAAAAAATCTTTTTTTTTTGCTTTGGTGTTTCATTCCTGTTACTGGACTATTAACTGGACGTCTCTCTTTTTTTTTATGTGGATTCTATCCACCATATACATGAATAAATGACAAAACACAGAATAACTATTTTTTACCACCACCATAGTCCAGTATAACTAACTACTACAATGTCTAGTACATACGGTGAATCCATAATAATATTTATAAAATATAAAACGAAGAACTTGCGCGTTTCATTATCATTATAATCTTCAATATCTATTTTTTTTGTTTTGTTGTTGTTGTTTTGTTTGTTGCTAAATTCTAACTGCTAGATCCATAACATTATTATCATCATTTTTCTATGTGTATTGGGCGCCCAACCACCGGTTTGTTTTCCTGTGTTTGTTTTTGTTTGTGTGTATTTTCAGTTTTTTGGTTGATCATTTTTCTTCTTCTTCTTCTTTTGTTTTTTATTTTCATTCATTTTCATTTTCATTTCAATTGACACCGTCGTAATCATCATCATAATACAACAATCATTAACCAAAAGAAACTGAGAGAAACAGAGGAAGAATCCAGTATGTTTGTTTGTTTATTTATATGATGATTCTGTTGTTTGTTAGTGTCATTTATTCTTATAATATTCGGTTATTATTATATTCTTTTCCACATTTGTTAATTTGATTTCTATGAATGTTTTGTTTTTCAATGTGAGTATCGTTTTTTGTTTTCTGCTTTTTCTGTTTGTTGTTTCGATATTGTCTTTTGAATTCTGAGATTCTTCTTCCATCTTTTTCTCACCTTATTCAATCAATTTTTTTCTCGTTTTTTTCTGATCTAAATTGATTAAAGAATCTTTGGAATCTTTCTTTTTTTTCATGCTTTTGAATTGACTAAATATTCCTCCCAAAAAAATATGATAATTAAATATCTGTTATCATCAACATTGATGTCATCGGTTGTCATCATCATTATCATCGTCTAGACTGGTAGTCACCGCCAACATCAAGATGATCATTGATCTAAATCTTGACCAAATATTCAACTTTCTGTTTTTTTGATATTACTAATGAGCCATTTCATTCTCATTTTCATTTTCTGATCTGATTTTCTTAAAAAAAATTTCAATGAAAAATTCATTTTTTTTTCTTTGAATGGCGCCAAATCCTTATCATCATCATGTTCTAAACATGTGTTTTTCAGAATTTAGTTCATTTTTTTCAAAAAACTAAAAAACTAACAAAAAAAAAGGAAATACACAAACACAAACACTTACCGAAAATTCATTCATTCATAGTTTTTTTCCATTGAAATGTTTGCCAAAAAAATTTTTTTTTCTTTCTTTTGAAAAAAAATTTTCAAGTTTACGTCTGTGTGGGTGGCTTGTGTTTTTTATGTTCCAATTCTTTTCTGATATCCGATTGTTTACCGTTTTTTCTCAACATTTCGTCTGTTATACCCGAAAAAAATATGTTTTTTTTTTTGGTTTCTTTTGTTTGTTTTGAACAAAATTACACAAAAAAAAACCGAAAATTACACAAATAAACTAAATTCAAAATAATTATCATTATCACCAAAATGTTTCCGTTTTTTTTTCACTATTTGTTTTTGCCAATTTGGTTTTTTTGGAAGTGTTTATCAGATGAACACCTACTGAAAATTTCCCCTTTTTTCCTGAGAAAAAAAGTTATTTTTTGATGAAGAAAAAATAAAATAGAAACAGTGGAGGTGGAAATAGAAAAAATATTTTGACTTTTAATTATCAAACCAGAAGAAAATTACCGTTTTTTTCCTCCGATTGGGTTAAGAATATCATAGAATTTTGCTTTTGATCTTTCAATTTATTTATCTTTTTCTTTGTTTTTGTTTGTTTCTTTTTTCTCAATGAAAATAGGTTTAAAAACGACACCAACGCAACAATCATCATTATCATTATTGAATTTATTCGCAATAATTAATACAAAATTACGTTTACGATTGAAACAACAAAAACAACAGCGACAACGTATCAAATTAAAGAAAAGAAAACGAAAGAAACTAAATTACTAAATGAAAAATCGAATGTGATTCATTTTCTTCATTTCAAAAAAAGAACATTTTTCGAAAAATTCTTTCGTTATTCTTCACCTGTCCAATCTTTTATAAAAATATAACGATTTCTCTTTGTTGAACAAAAGTTCCTATTAATTTGATTACCTCATCATCTCTCTCTCTCTCTCTAATTGACCATTTCAACCTCATCATTATTGGTTTTTTCTCTGAAACAACAGGTAGGTCAAATATTGTTTTTCCCTTAAAATTTTATCATTTTAAAGCTGAATTGAATTTGAGCAATCGATTTTTCTCTCGGTACATTTATTGGATAAGGGGTTTTTGTTTCTCTATTTCCACACATAATGATGCCTTAGTCACGAAATCAGTGCAAAAATAACCTTGTTATGCTGATTTGTTCATAGAAAAACAAAACGAAACAAAAAAACATTTTGACAGATCAAAAATCAAAAAAAATCCAAAAAAAAAATCCATAATATTTATGATTGATTCGTGAAAACAGAAAAGACAGGTAGTTGTGATCAATAGCTTATATTTTTGTTGTATGTTGTGTATGCTAATAATGTCTTGGATCGATGTTTTTGTGTTATTTGAATAAATCGTTTGATCGTCAACTGAAATGATGTTGACGTTATTGATGAATAAAATTAACGAATGAAGCTGTCATTTCTAGCTTGAAGAAATTGGGCGAGACATATTTATGGGATAAAAAACAAAAAACAAAACAAAAAATGGATTGAATGTTTATAAACATAATTAATATATTCCTATTTTAACTTGATTTTAGTGCAAAAACAACAACAAACTTTTTACCGTTATTTTTCTTCATCCAAATCAACCAACTCCCCACAACCGAAAAATACAAGTCTTTTCTCTTGTTTCTCCTGTTGTTTCTCTTGTTTTAGTTTGATCGTGATGACTTTAATTCTAATAAATTATTCAATTTTTTTTTTTTTTGACACAAAGTTTTTTCTTCATATTTTTTTCTACATTCGGGTGGATTATTATTTTCAGTGCATTTTTTTAGTTCGCTTGTTCCACATTACAAATATTATTATCAGGTTTTTTTCTACCGTTGTTTCTTTTAATGTCATTTGTATTTGATGACGATCATGTCATTCCTTCATCATCATTTTGGAACCACAAAGAAAAACCTTTTCATAAAAGACGTATCACGTGCTTTTTTTTGAAAAATTTGCCCGAAAAAAAAGATTCAACTTTGGCTTCCCAAAAAAAATGTGGTTTATTTGATGATGATGATAATGTTTGGAAATTTTGAATTTAGGATGCTTTTTTTTGGTGTGTGTGTGTGTGTGTGTGACTTTGCAAATTCACTTGTGTCAAGGACAAAATGTCATAAAGGTCATATCCATGATGATAGTGAAAATGATGACGACGACGACGAAGGCGAATCAAATATCGGCACATACTTTGAATTTTATTTATTTAGGTTTAGGTTTAGGCTTTCTATACATCTTTTTTATCCATTCATTTTTCTGCTTCAGTCATCTGTTTGGTTTGGGATAAACGAAAAGACATTGCTTTCGTTTGTTTCGTTTCATCCAGTTGAAAAAAAATATCTTGGGGACAAGTTTTTTTTTGTAAATATATTCAACATGTTGAATGAATGAAGAATGTGCATACATCGATCAACATGTGCATATTACACTTGATTCTCTTTTTTTTGAACGAAAAATAGGCAAAAAATAATGATGATGAGAATCAAAAGATTCGTCTCGAAAATGGATGTTTGTTTGTTTGTTTGTGGATGTTGGCCATGGTGATAATCAGCCATGTTGTTGCTTAATTCAAATATATTTTCGATGATGATGTTGGCTATTTGTTTATTTGGTTGCCTAGAAATGTCGTCGTCGACGACATTCGATATTATTTTACGCATCCAGTTTTTTCTGTTTGTTTCTCAAAGTAAAATAAGAACAAGTGAACAACTTTGCACAGGAAAAGCATCTGGAGGAAGCAAAAAACAAAAATTTTCGATTGGAGGGTTGCTTTATCGCTTTTCTCGTTCGTTTGTTTGTTTGATGATGATAATGATTTTTGGGTGAACTTTTAATGTTTTTTTCCTATTGCCATTCGTGTTATCAGTCAAAAGAAAAACTTGTTATGTGAAAATCAAATCAGAAAAAGTGAATGCTGATGATGATTGAATTCCTTGAAGAAAAAAATCAAGTTAAATATTGGATAAATATTGAATAACATTTCATTTCATTCATTTTGTATGTCATTTATAATCATTATCATCTACGAAAACAACAAAACAAAAACAATTTTTACCATTGGTTTTATGATTGAATCAATATGAAATGTTTTTCGCTTTCTCTCTCTCTCTCTCTCTCTCTCATTTGAAATATGTTTGTTCAAAAACAAAAACTAAATATGACAAATTTTTTTTTTTTTTTGATTCGACTTTGCCCTTCATTTGTTTTCTTGTGTTTTGTTCGTTTGGTTTGGTTTGTTTGCTTTGCATCAGCAGCAAACACACAACATTTAACAAATTTTTATAAAAAAAATATGATTGAAAACATCAAGCAAGCAAAGATATAAATTTGTCCATAAATGAATATGGTTAGTGTGTGTTTGGTCAAAGAAAAAACAATGAAAAAAAGAAATTGAATGGAAAAAGGTGTAGGTTAGGTTAGAAAACATTCTTTTTGAAAAAACAGAATCCATATACAAAACAAAACAAACGAATAAATAACAAGCAGCAGCAGCAGTAAAATTAAAAGAAAAAACATCAATCTATCAGCATCATTATAGTAAATGAGTAGCAATGTTTTTGCAATGTTTTAAATTATAGTGATGCTTAACAAAACAAAAACAAAAAAAACAGCATCTTTAATATCATCATCATTATTGCATTCATTTTTCTCCTTCCCTTTTCTTCAATCATGATATTGTTGTTTGTTGGTTAAAATGTAGGCAGCTAACGAAAACTCAACCCATTCATTCAATGCATAGAGATGTATCAGAAAAAAAGGGATGTGATGTGATGTGATGTGATCATCATTAACGTAGATGCATAAATGAAAACTAGTTTTTCCAGAAAAACAGATTTTCTCTCATTTCATTTCTATATAAATAAATACAGCAACTCTATAAAAATATTAGGGAAAAAACTAACCAGTCAACAAAGGGGTTATTATTATGCATTGAATTGAATTGATGTTTGGGTGCTTGTGTTGATGTGTGTGTGTGTGTATGCGATGCATCCTATATAATCAGTTTTTATTTTCTTTTTCATACATTTACCCCTTTCGTTTTTGTAGGCTGTCATCATCATATAGTCATCATATTGAATGAATGAATGAATGAGTAGCATTATAAACATACGTTTCAAAATACCGAATAACAGAACAACAACAATATAGAAATATATTCTGAGTATGTAACGGGGTAATAAAAAAAAAAACACAATCCATGCTTTATACATTGTGCATATAGTTTGTTTGTTTGTTTGTTTTTCTCATTTCTATTCTGACATTCATTTTGTTTTCCTTTCGATTCTTCTTCTTTTTTTTTGTTGCTTAGATTTTCTATTTCCGTTAATTTTTCTTTTTAATTTTTTTCAATCAATAATGAAATAACGGAATTGACTGACTGACTGCCTTGTTCTATCTTTGTTTTCATCAGTTTCAGGTTTCAATTCATATTAGATTTCAGCACACGATGATGATGATGATGATGAATGTACCCAGAAGAATTAGTTTTTTTTTGTTTTTGTTTCAATAAGAATTTCAGGTGAAAATCCCATGATTTTGTTCTTTATTTTTACAAATAATAATAATATTCCTCTTCACAGAAACTTAAGATTTTTTTGTTTTGTTTTGTAATTATTTATTATTCCGTTAAATTGAAATTATAATTAAATATCTTTGTTCATTATTATTTAATTATCAAATGGATCTTTATAATTAATTACAAATTACATCATTTTTATCATTATCGATGCGTTCTATTTACCTACGCTTTACCTATTACCTACACTGTATTTCTGATTGATTCAGATTCCAGTAGCCAGTATTCGTATGATGAGTTTTTCAACCTTATTACCATGATGATTATAAATGGATTAATCATCATCATCATCAAGGATTATCTTGAATGAAGAAAATGAATTACAAAAGTAATTCTGGATTGATGAAAATTGATTATTTATTTACGAAACGAAAACAAAATGAAATGAAATAACTTTATTCCATTTCAAAATGAATCTTTTGTTTTTTTTTTGTTTTTTTTCCTGTATTTCTCATTTATTCATCCTAAATCATTACGAAACAAACAAACAACGACGAATAAAGTATAGGATGCAAAGAAAAACAAGAAACTTTCTTTACAATTCTCATTTCAGTTCATTATCCAAAGATTTTGTTTTTTCTTTCTTTCTGGTACTTTCCATTTTCATTTATTTATATTCAACTTTTTCTTTTCTCTTGGTAAAATCTGGTTGACAACAACAGAAAAACAAAACAAAACAAAACTGGATAATGATAATAACCGTAGTGAAACCAAAAAAAAAATTCATTGAAAGAAACAATGAATAACAATCCTTGGTTGCAGATGCTCATACTGCATACATTCATTGCATACATCGCAAATCGATTTCCTTTTGGCCCGCATCTTTATCATCATCATATGGTGGAAGAAAGTGTGGAAAAACAAAACAAAACAAAATCTAGTCCAGTCTGGTCTGGTCAGTCAGTCCTGTCCAATTCACAAGAAAAAGAAAAAGTTTTCACATTTTTCCACATTATTATTATTATTATTATTTGGATCGGAAGCTGGACTTTTGGTTTAGGTTTGGCTTGGTTGTTCGTTTGTTTCTTTTTCTTTTTTTAACACTGCATCACCACTTTTACTTTTTTTTTCTTCTCATTATTATTTGAGTTTTCGGAAACTTTTGTCTTTCTTCGGACATTCTGAAAAGTATTTTGTCTGGTTGTTTTTCTGTGAAATGAAAAGAAAGTTGTATGAGAAAGTAAAAAAATCTTGACCGCACCTTTGTCGTTGTATGTAATATTTTTTTTCTGTAATTTCCAAACATCGTTTTTTTTCGTTTCATCTGCAAACATTGGTCATTGGATAATAAATGGCTGAAGAGAGAGAGAGAGAGAGAAAGTGAGTGAATGAATGAAAATCCCAACACTTTTTTTTTCTTTCTCACCAGTTTTTACCCGGTATACCGGATTTTTTTTTCTTTGGATTGACCATCAACCGGGACCCGATGGACGGGTCAGTGAGAAACTCTCTCTCTCTTGCTATTGAAATAGATCACAAGGCCATATTGTGTGTGTATGTGAATAACTCCTTATGCAACAAAAGAATGAAATCGAAAGGAAGGGAAAAAAAGAAAAAAAGATTTTTCTTTTTATATCGAATGGGTAACCTGAACAATCGTAAAGACAACAGCATTTCTATCTTTGAGAAAAAAAAGGTAACCAGAAAGAAGAAAAATCAAACCGGACGAGGTCAAATCACACACACACACATATTTTTCTTTTCCTACTTACTTACTTGTCTGGCAAGTCGGTTGATAGGTCGGTCGGTCATTTTTTTTCAGGTAAAGAAAGTGTATAATTCAGGTTTTTTCCTTTGGCTTGCCAAACATCAAACCAATAATACAAAAAAAAAAAAAAAAAAAACTACCCACTAATCACACAAAACTACCCGACGACCCAATCATCAGGTGAGCAAGCAACACATCTAGTCATGCAACATTTTTTTTTCTCTTCAATACTTTCATCATTTGGAAGAAGGAAAAAAACTTGATCATCTTGACCTCATTCTTCTTTGATTGGTCAATGAAGAAAAAAGTGAAAAAAAATTCATTACATTCAATAAATGAAATGATAAAAAATAATCAAGGTGTACTTTTCAGGTAACTAAAGATATTTATAAAAAGTGAAAAAACACATATACGCAACCTGTTTTCCAATATGAAATTTTTTTTTCGGGTTTATTTCATTCCTGGTCATTTGTCTATTTGGGTGTCTGGGGTTATCTATGGTATGGCTAGTGTGACAAATGTATGTAAATCGAACACAATCAAATTGACCCATTCAATGACCTAGTTTTTTTTTGTCACTCTCTCTCTCTCATTGTCCACTTTTGTTTGTTCCCTTTGACCACTGGTCAGTTGTCGGGGTCTATTTTGCCATTATTTGGGTGAAAAGGGAGAATGAATTGAATGAATGAATGAATAGAGAGAAAAGCGAAAGGGAAAAATGATTTTGTTTTGTTTCTGGGGTGACACACACTTGCTGTTTATCGATTTTTATATCTGGACGGTTGTTTTGTTGTTGTTCCATTGCATTCATTTTTTGTGAATGTGGCACTTGTTTTTCATACACTAAACATAAACATACCATCATTATACACTTGAATGAATGAAAAACTAAACTAAACTAAATTCACTTCACGCCTTTAGTTTTTTTCTGTTTCTGGAATCGATTCTTCTTAGTTGGAACCATTATTGTCAATGAGAAAAGAGAGAAAAACATTCACTTTTACTTTTTCTCTCTTTTACTTTTTTTTTCAAAATAATCATTATCATGTGTGGGATGCTAAAAAACACATCTTTTTTAACCCCGACCAACACACACACCAGCAATGTTTGAATATTTTTCTCTCTCTTTCTCTCTCTCTCTCCCTAGTAAACCCATCCAAGAATCTCTATAAATTTTTTTTGGTTGTTGACAATCATCAACTGGATATGGCCAATTTTGTTGACGATGCTACCACCACCACCACCAATACTGCTAGATTTTTTTTTCTGTTTTTATGAATATATCTTGTTTGTAAATCTTTTCCAAAAAAAATAATAACCCCCACCACCCTAAACACCCCCATCAAATGATGCTGAATATACATACAAGGTCAAAGGGCGATATGTTGGATGTTTTTTATTTCAATTTTTTCATTTTAGACTCTGCCTTTGGGTTTTTTTTTCACTCATTCATTTCTCTCTCGCCCTTTTTTTTTTTTTGACTAAAAAAACTTCGTTTATTTATCAAAAAATGCAATTCTGTGTTTTGAGTGAAAAGTTCTGTGTGCGTGTGTGTAGGCAGGCAAACAAGCCAAGCAAGCAAATAATATTCACCGACCTCATCCTTGACCTGGCTTGATTATTTGTATATCTTTTTTCGCTGGCTGAATGGCTGGTGTATTTGGTTTGTTTGTATAAACTTTTTTGGTTCGTTTTAGCTGAAACTTTGTTTTAGTTCAGTTCGATTGGATTCATTTTTTTTTTTGGATGTGCTGCTGGCTGGCTGGCTTGCTTGGTTATGAAATCAATGTTGTTTATAAAAAACAAAAAAAAATGGCTGGCTAAATGGATGGATGCATTGGTTGTTTTGCTTGCTTTGGTTCGATGGTTAACAAGATAGATAGATTTTTGAATAGATAAATGGTTGGTTTGGTTGGTTGGTAAAAGTAGCTTTCATACCCTTACCCTTAGCCATAGTAGTTTTTTTTAGTTTTTTAGTTTTCTGGTCGTGTCAAAATCGTTAGTTCGTAATTTTCGTTTCGTTTTTTCGTTTGGCTATTTTAACCAAATAACGCCGCTACCCTTCAGGATAAAAAAAAAAAGTAAAGCCATATGATATAACACACAGACAGACAGAGTATAAGAGAGCTATCCATCCACATCCCATCCATACATCCATCGATCGAGAGAAAAAAAAAGCCCGAGAGACAGCGAACAAGAGAGAGAGAGAGAGAGAGAGAGAGTATAATTTTTTATGCAATACTCTCTCTCTCTCTCTCTCTCTCTCGTAGCTCTTGGGCTCTTGCTATTTTTTTTTACTCGTAAAAAAAATTGTTATATCTAAACGCCACCTAAAAAACTAAATGAAAGAGAATTTCCCTCAGTCATCATCATCATCATCGTTTCAGTTGATGATGATCATCATTCAGTCCTCTACCACACACCAGTGAGAGTGTTTTTTGGTTTGGTTTAGTTTCTTTTTTAGTTTGGTTCAATTTTCTTTTCTTTTTTTGGCCGCCGGTTTATGACACAATCATTCAACAATTCGTCGTCGTCGAAAAATTGTTTTTCAAATTTCGGTTTCTTTCATTCAATCATCATCATAATCAACATTGGTTATCGTGTATGGACCATTCTGGTCGCTGCTATCACACATCATCGCGACTATATCGACAATACTGTGTTCATAATTGATGCGTTTTTTCACATGTTTTTTTGATTTGGATGTGATTTTGGAAAAAAAAAGTTTTTTTTTGAATGCATGGTGCAACCGCGTTCACCAAAAACAAAACAAAACAAAAATGTATAAATGTTGGTTGGTTGGGTGGATTTAGTTGGTGGATAAATTAATTAATTTGGATTGGGTTTATCATCATCAGCAAAATCAAAAAAAAAAAGTGATGGTTCCGAAGTAACAATCCGTGTTTCTTTTTCTTGTTTTTGGCCACAAACATCATCATCATCATGTAACGACATCCGTGAATAATGAACCGAAAAAAAACTTTTTCCAGTGTCCAAAAAATGGACAAAATACTGTGATCTCTCTCAACCACCTCTCTCTTATTTTTCTCATTTAGTCATTGATTGAAAATCAAAATATTTATCGATTCTTTTTATCGATGAAATCAACAACAACAACAAATCTCAATAAGCAATGATCTGATTTTTCTAATTCTTTAAAATTATTCTACAAATACGGGTATCATCATCAAATTTTTAGATTTTAAAAAATCACCAAAATGCAATCAGTTTGATCATTTATTTTTATAATAATTCGACAACTATATCTACCTCATTGATCCATTCATTCAAAATTGATCTCTTTATTTCTCTTTATCGATTTCGAAAAATCAATCAAAAATCTACCTCCAATCATCATTTTTTTCAAAAAAATGTGATTTTTTAAAAAGAAAAAAGTTCCTATTTCAACACAAACAACTACCTCAAAATAATCAACTACCTCAAATTTTTTTTAACACTTAATTTTCTTTCTTAAAATAATCCTTTTTCAATGAATGAAACGAAAACAAGAGAAAACATTCGAAAAAAATTTGCTCAAAAAAATTCTATTCATAACAGCCAAAAAAATGTATTGAAATTTTTCCTTCTTGTTGTTCAAATGTTCGATTTACTAATTATTTGTTTTTTCTTTTTTTGTTTTTTTCCCTTTTTTCCACCATTGTTAATCCTTAATTAATCAAATAGATTCTTGTCGTTGTCTTTATCCATCATCATCATCATTGTAATTCATTCAATGTTAAAATAGTCGATTTTCGGGTTTTTCTTTTTCGCTCTTTCTTTCTTTCATTTGTATGTGGACACATCATAATCGTTTATTTGTACAACGACAATCATCATTATCGTTACCATTGCTGCCATTATCAATATCATCACCATTATCATCATTATTTATAAGTAATGCTAAAAGAATGAAAGAAGAAAGCGATACTAGTGCCAGTACGAATGATCTCTTGGAGCGTCTGGCTTCACATCAACATCTTTCTTCATCTTCGACGTTAAAATTACATCATCATCATCATCATCATCATCAACAACAACAACAATCAACATCACCGGCTTCATCATCAACATCATCATCATCATCATCACCATCAATATCAAAAGTAACCAGTTCAACAAATGGAAATGGTACAACACAAACAGCCATTGTGGCACCAAGATCATCAACAACAGCACAACAATTATTATTATCACAGCAACAACAACAACAACAACAAGTATGTTCATCAATGGTTACACCTGCAACATTATTACATCATCAATCGAAAACAACATTCGATAAAATTGCTCAGATTTGTAATAATATTTCATTATCCGATACGTTAGCATTATCATCAATGATGGCTACTACTAGCCCTGAACATAATCGTTTAATTAGTGAAATGATTTCGGCTGGTTCCGAACATAATCGCCTTTTTCAAGAAATAATGGCTGCCGCATTATCATCACAAGCTATAAATCATAATAATAATAATAATAATAGTTCAAGATCAAATAAATCATCAAGTTCAGATTCATCGAATGCTGGTTCACCATTATCATCAATAAGTTTATCGGTAAATACAACATCATCAACAACAACAACAAATAAAGTTCCCGGTATTACAAAACCACGTCAAGCAGATTCACCTGGTTCTGGTTCTATTGCAAGTACTACCGGTACACGTGAAAAAGTATTTGTTTGTCAAATATGTAATAGAAGTTTTGGTTATAAACATGTATTACAGAATCATGAACGAACGCATACTGGTGAAAAACCATTTGAATGTCGTGAATGTCATAAACGTTTTACTAGAGATCATCATTTAAAAACACATATGCGTTTGCATACCGGTGAAAAGCCATATCATTGTACACATTGTGATAGACAATTTGTACAAGTAGCAAATTTAAGGCGTCATTTAAGGGTACATACTGGTGAACGTCCTTATGCATGTGAATTATGTACATCAAAATTTTCTGATTCTAATCAGCTTAAAGCACATATGTTAATACATAAAGGTGAAAAACCATTTCAATGTAATAAATGTATGGGACGTTTTCGTCGTCGTCATCATTTAATGCATCATAAGTGTCCTAAAGATGAAGCTAATACTGGTAGACCAAGACGTGGTCGTCGTCCAAGGGCTTATGATCAATTATCACATCAATCATTACATCATCATCATCATCATCTTAATAATAATAATCATCATCTTTTACATGATCATCTAAATAATCAATCAGCCAGTCCAAATTCATTATCATCAAGTCGACCTGGTTCTGCTGATGAATTACTTGCTCAACAATTACCATTATTAACAACGGCAGCGGTTTCATCTACAACCGCTGTCAATAACTCAATGACCAATAATAATAACAGTTATTTAAGACATATCTCTTCTAGCCATAGTAAAACAACATCATCAACATCAACAAGCCATAATCGTTATCAACATTTACCATTGTTACAACCACCGCCATTACATCCGCATCCGTTATCATCACCGAATAATAATAATAATCATAGTTTACCACCGACAGCACATCATTTTGTAAATGTTGGCAATAATAATGATGATAATCATCATCAACATCAACATCAGAATTTACAACCAACATCAAAACAATCAAGACGTAAACCAAGACATACGATACGAATATTACAACAAAATGATAATAATAGTGATATATTTTTAAATAATAATAATAATGATGATGATGAAATACAACCATTAAATCTTTCCATTTCACCAAGTTTAACAACTGTGGGTAAACAATCGTTAATTGATTTAAATAAATTACAACAACGAGCTTATAGCCATAATAATAATATTAGCCATACAAATGTTGAATTAATTGTTGATGAAGATAATGTATTGGATTTATCAAGATCAAGATCAGATGCAGAAGAATCAGAAGAACCAGAACCAATTGAAGAAGATGAAGATGATGATGATGATGATGATGTTATTGAAGAAAATATTGGTGATATGGATGATGATGATGATGTTAAAATCAAAAATGAAAGACGGAATATTATTGATCAGGATTTTGATGATGATCATGATCAGGATTTTACAACCAATGGTCGTAATAATAATTTTAAACGTCTAAAACGTTCAAATAATCACCATTTCAGTAATAACAACAACAACAACAACAATCATCAAACAAACAACAGTAGTAGTAGTAATGGGTTAATGAATCAATTATTATCATCATCAACATCATCGACATCGACAACATTATCACCATTTTTAAGTAAAATTATGAAGATAAAAAATGGAACATCATCCAAAACGACCACCACAACCACAACATCGTCAACAGCATCAACAGTGCCTTTCAGTTCAACAACAACAACAACATTTATTGATAAAAATGATGATAATGTGGATGATGATGATGATGAAGAAGAAAAAATTACCGAAATCAAGACAAGTCCCCCACCACCACCATCAACAACATCAGCAATTTTATAGCCAAAAATCAAACGAAAAACAAAAAAAACAAAAACAAAATCAAATTTGACCAGAAGAAGCAATGAACAACAACAGATATTCAATAAACGTATTTTTGTTTTATTGAAATTCAAATTCTTCTTCTTCGTGTTTGTTTGTGTGTTGACCAATAACCCAAGTTTTTTTACCTTTCTTTTTTTTCGCTACAAATTGTGTTCATTATTTTTTTTATATTTTGTTTTTTCTTTCTTTCTTTTCGTTTCAAATCACATCATTATTATTATGGAAATATTACCTGAATATGTACAAAAAACGACGATGACGATTCTTCATAATGATGATGCACACTCTACACTGATTTTTTTTTTTTTGCAAAAAAAAATAAGATTTATTTTCTGACCAGAATTTCGTTTCATTCATTCGTAGTTGTCCATATATATTTGGTGTTTGTTATTCAATTTTTTTTTTCCAAACAAAAAAAATTTGTTGTCCAAAAAACTTTTCAACAACAAAAACATTCGTTGTCCAACACGAACAACAACCACCAAAAAAAGAAAACGGTACAAATTCTAGTTCAACTAAACGAAGCAAAATTCATCATTAAAATTTGAATATCAAACACACACACCAAACACACCAATGATTATAGCTACCTCAATTTTTTCTAGTGTAACCCAATATCGAAGAATATCAATCAATTCACACATTAATTGATCAATTTTGATTTGTAATTTTCTTTCTTTTTGCTACTTTGTTTCTATTTATTTTTTTCGTTTTTTGTTTTATTTTTATTTTTTAAATCAAATTTCATTACTTAAATTTCTTCTTTTTTTTTGGATGTAAATTATTTGTTACAATTTTCTGTTTCTGTTTTTCTCTAAATTTTTTTTTTTTTTGGCTCGAAAACAAGATCCTGCAAGAGCTTATCGGTAATCACACACACACACACACACACATACATAGAAAACATCACTGAAAAAACACTCACACCTATTGCCGGGACCAAAATACCTCAAAAATTAATCATGATTTTTTCCGCTGTTCTGCTGACCATTATTTCATTTGAATTCTTTTAAAAAAATGATTCAAAACACACACACCAAACTAGCCAATTTCAATCAAATCAACAAAATTCAAATTAGTCAAAAATATTTTTTTTTCTAACCTGGTCACAAAATTTTGCTCGCTATGCATCCATCAATTTCAATGTCTTGTCCTTTTTTTTCGTTATCCTTTTTCACCACCAACCAACCACCACCACTTCATCGTGTTATCAATCGAACAAACGATTCGAATCAAAGAATATTTGGAATCAAAATGAATCAAAAAAACAAAGAATAATTTCTATTTCCTCACTTTTCACTTATTTTTTTTCGTTCAACATAATTCGCTTATATCAAACTAAATACGGGTATATTTAAAACCAAAACACACACACACACACCACCCACACACATGCTTATCCACCATTTGTTCCACCATAATGTTTTCCGTTTTTCTTTTCACTTAACACACAAACACGTGATACACAAACTATTTTAACACAAACCTCTTTTTTTTATAAATATTATTATTATTTTTCTGGAAAAAAGTTTGTATTATTAAATGAACAAAATGATGTGAAAACACAACAGACACACAAGACACACTATATTACAAATTATATTTACCCCTTTTTTTAAATATATATTACAACCTACAAATATCGAGCTAATCGAATGTCTTTTTTCTTCTTCATTCACATCAATCTTTTATATCTTGATATCTTGATGTTTGCCAACAATAATAATTTTTTATTGTGTAATTAACAGGAAAACCTAGCAAAATGGCCATACAATTTTTTTTTTTGCTGTCAATCCTTTCTCTACAATCTACCTATACCTATATCATTATTTATATATATTTGACTTTATATATTCTATTCTCTTCCTTTATATCAAAACACACACACACACACATTTGATTTGATTTGTATAAATTGATTTTTTTTCATTATATAATATATAATATATGTGCACACCAATAATAAATTTTTAATTACAAAAAATTAATTAATTTTTAATTTTTGAATTTATAAAAATAAATAAATGAAAAAAATTTTTAAAAATAAAATTCTGTTCAAATTTTGTTTGATATGCAGGAAAAAAAAAATTACCCTATCACTGCCACTTATCGGTTGGAATGTTCATCATGTTTTAATTTTTGAAAATGGATGTTCAATTCATGTTTGGAAAATGACATAATCAAAAAAAAAAAAAAAAAAAAAAAATTAGTATCCTTGTTTATTCATTCGTTCATTCATTTCAAGTCACTCGTCCTGGTCATTCTGAAATCATCATCATCATGATGGAAATGACTCAATCGATCCACAATGCAATGCAATAAAAAAAACTTTTGTTTGACCCATACATCCGCGCTCGTTGTCCGATATATATTTTTTGTTTTTTGTTTTTCCATTTAGCTTTTCTCTTCAATCGATTTTTACGACAAAAAAAAAATCATTCGGCTATTTACCCTTTTTTTTATATCCCGACTGCTGCTGCTGTTGTTGTTTGTCGGATCTAATGTTTAGGCGCACGTGGTCGGAATCATCATCATCATCATCATTATCATCATCGATTGTAATCATCATCGATTGAATATTTCGCATATTGCACACACATACTATGTAAAAACGCGTGCACGTACCACACACACTCGAGAGACAAACAACAAAAAGCGAAAGAGTAAACAGCTGTTTGGATGAAAACAAAAACTAAAAAAAAATAACTAAAAAACTAATCCATTCGGTCACCAATAACCTAGTTTTTTATTTATTATGAATTGACCAGCTGACCATCATCATTGGCTGTTGCCATCATCATCATCATATAAGCCTTTTCGTTCGTTTGGTTCGTTTTTTACTCTTTGATCTCAATCAATCAAAAATACAAACATACAAATAAAAAAACGCGTGCCAGATGCAAATTATTTTTTATCCATTCATCATAAATGTCCATTTTTTGCATTTTCATTTCGTAATATTTGCAAGCGCATTATGGAATTAGGTAGATTTTCTTTTTCTTTTTTTTTCACATAACGTACTTTTTCTCACTGACCCAAATTTGTTTTTTTTCAGGATAAATTTTTCTGCTGTTTGATTGTTTGTTGTCCATAATCGAATATTAATGGGTTTTTTTTAAATGTGATGGAGAAAATCAATCGAATCGGTAATTTGATTTGAATTTGAAATTTTTTTTTCTATTCTTACCAAAATTCTCTATAAATGCTTGGCTATTGTCGTCTTGAATAATAATCAAACCTATAGGATGAATTTCTTCCTATTTGTTTTGTTTCTTATTAGTTTACCGTTATTTGCTTATATTTCCAATAAATGTAATGTATTTTTTGAATGATTTCAATGTTTCGAAAAATCCTAATTTTAATTTTTGATTTTCCAAATAATAGATAACATATTTTTCTGTTGTACGGATTTTGATGATCAAGATTATGATCAAGAATCGAATAGAAAAAAACGTAAACAACAACGAAGACGACAACAACAACGACAACGAAGACATAAATCAATTCAATGGAAAAAAAATTATCGTAAATATCGTATGGATGATAATAATTCATTGGATGAATCATTATCAAGTTTTGATGATACAAGTTTAAATCAAACAAAACAACGAAATAATAAACGTATGAAAAAACAAACAACAACCAGAAGAAATGAACATCGTAGTAGTAGTCAAGTTATTAATGATTATAATGATTACCGAAATGATGTTGATAAACAAACATTTTTGACACATAAATTAAATAGCCAGAACAATAATGATAATGATTTTAATGTTGTGGTCAATGATGATAAACAAACATCGTTTGATGAACAACAGCAACCACAACAACAACAATCGATACATTCAAATGATCAGTTTATAACAAAAGTATCTTCTGATTTACAAAAACAACAACAACAACAACTCAATCATTTTGGTAATAATAGCCCAACAAAAAATCTGAAAACAACAACGGAAGAATTATGTGAATATGCTTATATTGTATATAATCCTCGTTCAAATTCTATAGCCATGTCTCGTACATTGAATAATTTAATACCACCAGATACAACAATCATCTATAAAGTTGATGAAACATCAAATAATGAAGATAAAATACGTATTAAAAGCCGTAATGGAATTACTTCGGATGAATGTAATGTAAGTAAATTTGATTGTCTAATTGTTGATTGTATTTTTAAAAAAAAATTCAATTTTTTTCCATTAACAACTGTAGACGAAAAGTTTACGTTCTGATTATTTTATTGTAAATAGTAATTTTTTCCTTAAAGATTGTCAAAATGATGGTGAACATCTCAATTCATTAACATCAACAACAACAACAACAAACGAAACAGAACAAAAAAAACTTTCGGTAAAAGATGATGAAGCAATTCATGTTGATGATCAAACAGTTTTTGTCTATTCAACTAAAGCTCCACAAAGCCTTAAGAATCAATGGGCATCAACAACAACAACAACAACAACAAAAGCAACATCAAATACAAAATTGATTGCCAATGATAATCAACCATCAATCGTTGAAGAAACCACAAAACCATATTCTTTCAAAAAAGGTAGTAAAAAACCACGATCATTAATCAGATCTTTAACCACTGAAGACAGTGAAGAAGATGATATATCTGCAAGACAAAGAAATCGTCATCGTGCATTACCGCGTAAATTAAAATCTTCAAAAATTGATCATCGAAAACGAAAATCAATACATCGTCGTCATCATCAGTCGTACATTCATAAAAAACGTAGAAAATCCAAACGAGAAACAAAAAGAAAACGATAAAATAATCCTGTGTGTATAAAGAATATATTTATTCCCTGAATAACAGTTCAAAAATACAAATGTAATTGTTAAATAATTTTATTTTTTAGCTAGATAATTTTTCTTTTTCAGGACTTGATTTTGAATCACTGATTTTGTCTGATTTACGTTCATCAATATTGTCGGTAAGATTGCCATTTTGTTTCAAATGTTGATCATCATTCAAATTATCAATAGGGTTCGATTTTTTTGATTCAGATTTCAATGATAAACGATCTACAATAGCATTGTCTTCACTTTTTATACTGATTGGTGAATCTTCTTTTTTCATAGCTGATGATGATGATGATGGTAATTCATTTTTCATTATATTACTATCACGTAATGCACTATATTTCGTTAATGGTGTTTGAACAACAGTACCCATTGGACAAACATAATCTGTTAATTCAAAATCAGCACGTTTCTTTCTCAGGGTAAAATGTCCTTTTTTGTATGCCTGTGTAAGTGGAAAAGTATTTTAGCAGGATGAAAACAAAAAGAATATGGAATCGTGGTTGAATCTTACTTTGATTTTGGCACCAGGTACCAATTGTTGATAATTGGGCATCAATTCATATTCTTGTTTCATTTTGCTTAATTGATCACCAATTAATTGTTTAAATTTTGATGAGATATGTCGTCGTAATAATGTTTTGTTTGCCGGTATGCTTAACAATGTTGCAAAAAGATCGGCATTGAATGCATTTTCATAAAGTATCAATGCACCATGTACACCTGAACCACGTAAATTTGGTGCATATTCAGATAGATCAATACTGCGTAACCATTCCATTATACGATGTGAAGACCATACAGCCACTTCTGAATTATTCCATTCATTTTGATTCACTTCATCCGGGCCAGCTCTTCGTTTAAGACATTGTCCATTGTACTGAATAACAACAACAACAAAATCGTTAAAATTAATCAAAGATATAAAAATTGATTATAATTACATTGTTCTCTCTTAGAACACGTATAGCTGCACGAATACTGGCAAAATGTAATTGATTGGTCACTTTTAATTGAAATAAATCTTCAATATTCAAATAATGTAATACACGACCATCAACACGTGCATCAATAAATGATTCTTTGTATTGTGGTAGGCCAATATCATCTAACCATCTTGCTACCCATAAATAATCCAATTTTCCAGCACATTTCAATAGGTCATCTTCCTCTTCATTCATCGAAACAACTGCTAATCGTAATTTTTTTCGATGTAATGAATTTTTAATACCCAATTCTTTTTCAACTTCCAATGATGATGCTTTCATTAGATGTTCACCATCTTTACACCAACGTTTACATTCATTAACATACATTCCCAATCCGATTAAAGCAAACCAATCGGCCACCAATGTTGTTCCCCAATTTGAAAATGGTATGTTAACACTGCAAAAAAAGATAAGACAAGTAGATTAATGGCTATTTATAATGATGTAAAACAAACTAACTTTTGGAATTTTTTCTCTTGACTAAAACCAAGTCTAGGTCCAGATGTAGCTCGTAATCCACCACGTGAAAATGAATCCGAAATTCCAGCCAATGAAGATGTGCTTCGTTTTCTATTTTCATTTCAAAATCAAAATCAAATTAAAAAAATTACAAATCAAAGTGCCATATGTGGAAATACCTGGAAAAAATTCTTCTCAATCCTTTCGGTTTTGAATCATCCAAATTGATTCGTGGAGTAATTACTGTATTATTGCGTGATATCATTTCATCATCTTGAGCTGTAAATAAAATAAAAATAAAGATCAGTAAAGATATGTATTTTTTTTGAATTAAAAAACAAAAATCAAATGCAATTTCAAAAAAACGAAATAAGCTCAGCGCAAACCAGTTAAAAAAGCAGTAATGTTCATTAACTAAATTTTTATAGAAGCGTTAATTTAACCAAGAATTTTTTTAAAAAATATGGAAAAAAACTTCTTTCACCTAATTCTGGCGCACTGGCTGCTCTTTTACTTTTCTTCAACCAACAAAATTTTTTACCAAATGTAACACCAAATCCAGGTGATTCTTTATT
This sequence comes from Dermatophagoides pteronyssinus, assembly GCF_027571235.1. Lineage (NCBI taxonomy): Eukaryota > Metazoa > Arthropoda > Arachnida > Sarcoptiformes > Pyroglyphidae > Dermatophagoides > Dermatophagoides pteronyssinus. The sequence goes on from NW_027461530.1 coordinate 2,252,941, forward strand.
ATTATTTTGATGATGAGGACGATTTGGCTGTGGTTTAAGTGTAATCATTGGAGAATTAGGTGTTGAAAATGCCTTATTGTTATTGTTATTCGGCGTCATCATCATCATCATCATTTGTTCTTCATCGATCAATGATTGTGACATTGGATTTGTTGTGATGGCTGACTGATGATTATGATTATTTTCTAATTCAAATTGTCGTTGAATTTGTCTCATTGCTTTTGAATTATGTGGCAGTGTTGAAAATGAATTTTTATTATCTTTATTATGATGATGATGATCATTATTATTAATATTTTCATTCAACAAATGTTGACTATCCATCTTCATATTTTCAAATGAAGTTGAACGTCTTAACATTGGTTGTTGTTTTGATTGTTGTTCTTCTTCATGATGATTTCGATTGTTATCGAATGATGATGCTATCATCATCGGTGGTGAATTATGAATTGATAATGATTGTTGTTGTTGTTGGTCGGCTATTGTTGGTGATTGTTGTTGTTGTTGTTGATTATTATTCCTATGTGATCTTGGTGGTGCTACTGGTGAATAACGGCCACCACTTATCGACAAGATACCACCACCACCACCACTTGATTCACGACGAGATGGTGGTTCTGAATAAAAATAATTTGTATTTCGTACAAATGGGCCAAACATCAATTCATGATAATTTTCTTTCATTTTCTAGATTTAAAAATATTGAAATGAAGAAAAAGAAAATTATTTATTTATTTATAATATCTATTTTTAGATTTTTATCACCACCAACCAACCAACCATCATTCATCGATTTATTTTTTACAACTTACATTTTTAATATAATCACTTGCAATAGTTTTACCTCTGAGTAATGATAATTCATTATCCGATAATACATAACCAGTAGTACGAACAATTTTTGCCATTGTCAAACGTAATGATGATATTTCAGTATCTTTTTCCAATAAACGTGTTTTCAATTGTTCAAATTCATTTTCAATTTTCAAATTTTGTTCTTTTAAAATTTTTTGTTGACTTTCAAAATGTATTAAATCCAATTTTAATTTATCCACTATTGTCAATAGATCACAGTTTGCATTTTCTAATGATTTTTTTGATATTAATGCTTTTTTAAATAAATCTTCAGTATTAAATAATTGATTTCTTAATATATTTATCATTGATTCTAATTGAATAATTTTTTCCATTTTTCCATTCAAATGTTGATATTGTTGTTCATCATTTGGTTGTTGTTTTACATGCTGTGATTGAAACAAATAAAAATCCATTAGAAAATATTTCAGTGAAAAAAAGTTGGTATTTTTTCAACAACAAAAAAAAGTAAACGGGAAAAATCAGGAAAAAAACATTTTTTGACAACAAATCAAGCATGAAAAGCTTTCTCTGGAAAGCAAACATATTTATAAAAAGAAAAATTTGGGGCATATTTTTTAGCGAAAACTAATATCCTTATATTAAACTTTCATCATCAAAAAAATTTTTTTTTATCTAAGACATACAACACGCACACACTGGCAAATCTAAATTATATCGAAAAACATTTGATATCCTACCACCGCCAATGCAATCATCATTTGGAAAGATTTTTTCCCTTTTTTTCATTTGCTTCTCAAATTAACAATTTATTTGAAATTTTTCGGATTACACTAATTTGCTATCGAATGATTTTTTTTAATGAATGAATGAATGAAAACATGCGAATAACATCTGAACAGAAAGAAGTGCAATAAAATGAAAATCAATATTGGAAATCAGTTATCCATGTTTATTACGAAATATCTGATGTTATATAAAACATTTCATTCAAAGTGATAACAAGCAAGCAAACAAACAAACAAACAAACAATAATTAACATCTTCTTTTTTTCAAATTCAAAAATAGAACATTTTTTCAAAATGTGACCGAATCAGGATGTTTGTTTGTTTGTTTGTTTGTTTATTTTCGGTATGATTATCATAATGATGTTGATGATGGTGATAAAGATTAGAAAAAACATAAACATTTGGTGATAAATTTTGTCAATTTTTTTTTGTCTGTTTCATTAGTGATAATTTAGCAAAAAAAAGAAAAAACGGATTTAAATTTAGAATCGTAATCTTTTTTTTTTGGAAATTTCAGGTAAATTTTCCAATTCAAAACAAAAATAAACATACCTGTTGTTGATGATCATCGGATGATGATTTTTCCATTGATGAATAAAATAAATTATTATTATTAACTTTATTATTTGCTACTGAATCTGGACTTGTATTGATTGTATCAACTAGATATTCTGTTGTTTGTGCTGAAGGGTTATTATTATTGTTGCTGTTTTTACCATTATTATTGATGATCTATGTAAATGAAGGAGAAAAAGCAGAACTTTTTAGTTAGAAAAAGCTTCTTGAAACAAAGAAAAAACAAGCTAATCTGGTCAAAATATCCAAAAAAAGAAAAACAGTAATGAAATTTTTCAAACAAAAAATTAATTATGTTAAAAATTAACCTTTCGTAGGTTTATTTGGCTTAAATATGAATTATTTTGTTGAATTGTGGATTGTTGTTGTTGTAATGATGATGATGTTGGTGGTAATATTGAAGCAAGATTAGGATATGAATGATTAAAATTCATTGCATAAGAGTTAGTTAACATTGATGAGGAATTAGTTATATAATCATTATTCAAATAATAAGATCCCGCCATATTATTATTATTATTATTATTATTCATGTTTACCGATGATGATGGTGTTGTATTTGTTACATGATGTAATTGTGAATCACAAAAATATGGATTCGAATGATAAGGTGAAGAAATTGAAGGATAACCGCCACCAACGCCACCACCAATATTCATATAATCATTACATATCGACCCACGACAACAATTATTATTATTTCGATAATAAGATGATGATGGTGATGATGATCTTTGTTGTTGTTGTTGTTGTTGTTGATGATATTGTTGTTGTTGTTGTGGCTGATATATATTATGATAATTATTATAATGATAAGGATGATTGAATGGAATTGTATTCAATGAAAACATTGATCCACCAGGTATATTACCGGCTAATTGTTGTTGTTGTTGTTGTTGAAGATATGCTAATGATTCCATAGACATGTTATTATCATTACAATTTGTAATTTGAAAATTTTTCAATACTGGATTTATTGAATAATGTTGCTGGTGTTGTTGATGTTGATGTTTTGGTAAAGATGTTGATGAATAACCAAGATTTCTGGCCACTTCTTCCAATAAATATGGATCAACAGAAGCTCGATGATATTGATGAAATGATGATGATGGTGATTGATTAGGATGGTGATAATGATGTTGATGATGATGATAATGATGAGGTTTATTATGGTTTATTGCTTTTGAACGTACATTTAAATCATAATCATCGATTGGTTCGCTTAATGTACGAGATGGTCTTCTATTTAATAGTTGTTCAGTATGATGATGATCATATTGATAATGATGATGGTGTTTATGTTGCTGTTGTTGCATCAATGATAATCTATTAATGGTAACATTACTTGTTGCATGGACATCATCATCATCATCATCGGTAGCCCGAAGAAGAAGAAGATTTTTATTTTCTTTATTATCTAATACATTAGTAGCTGTTGCATTAGACAAATCATGTTCTGAAGAGCCAATGGTTGTTGATGTTGATGTTGATTTAGATGTTGTTGTTGTTGTTGTTACTGTAGAGTCTGATAGTTCATCTTTGCCATCGCCGCCGCCATCATTATCATCATCATTGGATGTAACAGATTTTTGATGTTTTAACTCGTTTTTGTTGCTTGTTCGATGTTGTTGTTGTTGTTGATGTTGATGGTGATGGTGATGGTGATGATGATGATGTTTATTCGACCTTTTTTTACATTTGCCACCACCACCACCACCACCACCTTTATCATCATCATTAACTTCATTCACATTCGTATTGTGGCTAACAGGATCGTCTTCTTGATGCCGATGATGATGATGGTGATGATGATGATGATTATGAGAGGATTTCTTCATCATCAGGCACGTTTTTTTTGGCGTTTGTTATCGTTCCAAACGTAACAATTTAGTTCCGGTACAATGTTGTTGTTTTTGGATTTCGTGTTTGTTTTTTTACCCAGTTATTGTCATTTCATTTAAGATTTAATTATCATTTTTTGTTTGTTTGTTTGCTTGATGATGAATAATTATGACCAAAATGAAAGAAACAAGACTTTTTTATTGCAAAAAATTCACAAAAATTCATGGATTTTTGTTTTCTTCATCAAACAACGACAACAACGAAAACAAGCATATTGATAATGATGACTAGATTGATTATTGCTGTTGATTTATTTTCCTTTATATGGATGTCAATGATGATCGATGATGATGATGATCAGAATGATCACCGTATACCACCATCACCATAATAATGATGATGATGACGATTTTCAATGATGATGATGATGATCATCATCATTCAGAGTTAAAGGTGTACTATATATTGAATTGAATATGATGATCGATGAAAATCCAGTGACCATCAAAAACAAAAACAAAAAAAATTCAAGAAAAACAAACTTAAAACATCTTGCCAGCCATCACATAACTGTATAAATTATTTTCATTTTTCAAGTTTTTTCAAATATCGATTATTAGTTGTTCAGATGTTGTTATTATCACTATTTATTTCGGCCTCGTTTTAATTAGAGGAAAGAAATTGTATTGTGGAAAACAAATTTGAAACAAAAAACAACAACGAAAAAAACATTTGTTGAATCTAAACAGCAGCAGGATTACAATTTCGGCAAACACATCAAACAAACACATCAAATGTTCAAAGAACATTGAATTTCTTCATTTTCAATTTCATTTTTCTTGGCATTCACACCATACGGCAATGTTGTACATAAGGTACATGAAAAAACGCAGATATATTTTTCTTTTACGAAAATCACTTGCAAAAAAGTTTTTTTTTTAAACAAATCTTCATCATCATCCATTCAATTACACTCAAACAAAACAATGAATTAATGCCTTTATTAATGAATGCCGTAATTCACACTTTTTTCTTATATAACACAAGCAAGAAGAAGAAGGAAAAAAAGATTCGGCACCAAATCGACAAACACACCGGTGTGTGTAAATGTGTTTACAGCATCCAAGCACACACACAGATGCATCATCATATTCATAACATTTACGAATTCATATACGTTGTGTGTGTTATGTGTGTGAATATCTTCAGTCAAATCTTACTGAAAAGAATCAAGACAAAGATGCTTTTTTTTTTTGCTTATCCTCATTCAATTTTTTCTGTTATGTTTCTCTTCATCATCATCATTATCGTTGTTCATGGTTTTATTATGAAAATTTTCTTCTTCTTCTTTCATTTTAGTTCAGCTTCTTTTGATTGTTTGGTTTGGTTTGGTTTTTGTAAGAAGTTGGATGGTTTGGTTGTTGTTGTGTATCTCTTCAAAGCTATAGCTTCAAAAATAGTTCGGGAAATAAGAATTTTTCTTGTAGTTTGAAAATAGTTTTTTTTTCGTATATTTTTGTTCATTTCAAGTCTGTGTCTGTCTGCGTGATAAAAATATAACCATCATCAACAACAACGACAACAAGTGAATTTGGAGAAAAGAAGAAAAGTTTGAGGATGATCTATGTTTTCCGTTTGAAATAAAAATGACATATCAAATATGAACGAGAGAAAGAAAGAAAGAGAATTTGATTTTACTTGTTTGAAAAAATTTATATCAATTTTTTGTTTCGCTACATCCATTTCGATCAATGATTATTTGATTCAGGAATTATTTTTTTTTGTCAACATTGTGCATCATATTTGTGTATTTGCAATAAACAAAAATCCAATTCGTCAAAGTTTTTTTACGAATTCTGCATAGAATGGACAAAAATCAACAATGTTTATAAATAGAATTATTCTGGTGACAAATTCATACAAAAACATATACAAGAAAACAAAACAATTGAAAATCATTTGAACAACAACAAAAAACATACAGTTAAGGAATTAGACAAAAAACAAATCATGTCATGTCATGTCATGTTAGGTAAAGGTAATTTTTATTGTTTTCTCTCTCGCTTCTTCTTCATTCATTCATTCATTCATTCATAGATCAATTGGTCAATCATTGAATTCAGTTCAGTTATATTTTTTTGTTGTTGTTTTTGTTGTTGTTGTTGAAAATGAATGTCGACAACAACAACAACAACAAAATATCTAAATATATATTTTTTTATGGTACTTTGTAACTGTTTCGATCGTCTAAAAAACATCGAAATGTCGAAATATCGAAACTGTCTATGCATGGGAGAGCTTATTCATATTTTCGTTCGAATTGATTTTTTCGTCGTCTGTAGTTTTCCGCTAATTTGCTAAATAACAAAACTAGACTAAATTATCAGTGCAAAAAAATTACGGGTATTTTTCTTCTTCCCGTTAGAAAAAACATAGGAAAAAAGACAAGATTTAGATCGAAATTACCGAAATGAAATGAAAGAAAATCATGTCAAACAATTTATCATTTGATAGATGAAAAATTTGATAAATGTTTTTTTTCCTATTTGGTTTGGTTTAAAAGACAAAATCATTCATTTCGACCAAACTAAAGTACAGTTGAGGAAAAATGAGGTAACAAGCAACAAACAGAAGAAAAAAAAAGCAAAACTCACCACCAAATTCGGGATGTTCAAAGAAATTTTGTTTCACTTGATAGACATCAAACACACACATCAACAACAACAACAAGTACAGAAGTCTAATTTGATCAGCTAACCGAACAAAACATCACTATTATCATCATTATTTCAGGTTGTCAAATTGTTATTTCAATCAAAAAAAAACTTATTATTATTTTTCAATTTTTTTTTCAGAGCAAAAGATGTAGATAAACAACAGCAACAACAACAACAAAATAATGATTATCGTTGAGAATGATGTTGTTGTGGTCAAACAATCACAATCACACACACTCGACACTTGACCAATGATGAAATGACCAATAGTTTTTTGCGAAAGAAAAACAAAAAAATTTCGTGATGATCCGATTGAACGAATAGAAAAAAAACACTGAAAAAAAATTGTCAAATTTTTTTCAGTCAAAACGATGATCAAATCTATCAGGAATTTGCTCATTGAAAAGAAAGAAAGAGAAAAATATTCATCTTGTGGATGATGTCATCATGTCATATTTTTTCGCATTAAATTCAATATCAAATGAATGGAAGTTTTTCTTCTTCTTCTTCTTCATTCGTCTCTTGTTGTTGTTGAACATAATAGACTTTCTTGTTGTTGTTGTTGTTGTTAGATCATTGCATCCAACAACAACAAAATTCATTCAGAGAAAATTTCATTTCATTTTTTTTTTTTTTTTGAATGAAAACATCATGAATGAATTATGATGATAATGACGACAGCAGCAAAATAGCCAGGAAAAAAAGTATTAAAATTAAAAAAAAAGCCCAAAACCCACACACACATTCTTTTCTCTCTCTCTCTCTATATATTCAGAGTTGTGTGTACTTGATCTTTTCAAACATCAAAATCATCATCCATCTTGGAAAAATTTTTCATATTGGAAACAACAACAACAACAGAAAAATCTAATTTATGTTCTGGTGTGGTTTGTAAATGTTCATCATGTCCATAAATGATCATTTATAACAATGATGATTATAAGATTTGTGGAAACGAAAATTGTCAGATTCAATGATTATTCATAACCATAACCACCTACACACAACAGAAACTGTTCCATGTTGAATCCATGGACAGTTTCTTTTTTTTTCTTGGGTAGAGATACTTGAAAGTAATTTTAAAAAGAAAATCATTATCAAGTGAGATATCAATGTCAATTTACATTGTCATGTGTTATCACATTTTTGAATATTGATTATCAACGTAATATCAAATTATCGATAACGAAAAAATGTAATTTAATTACATCTTCTGCCATCTATCCAGGATGTTTGTTTGTTTGTTTGTTTCTGTGCAAATTATCTTTTTCTCACTTACATTTTGATTTACATCTCCTTCATCGCCATCATCATCATTATCGTCTTTCGTTGATTTTGATTTAGCAGATTCATCTTGATTTTCATCCAATGATGATGTATGTAAATCATCATCATTATCATTAGAATATTCTTTTAATTCTTGTAATAAACGATTCAATTTATCTTGTTTTTGTTCAAAATGTTTTTTCTCTTGTTGTTTTATGTGGCCATTTTGTTGTTGTTGATCAGATGAATCTTTTCCATTCAAATTTTCATGATTTGTATTTGTATTTGTCGAATTGATCATTGGATCAATTTCATTATTGGCTAGAAAATTTTTGAAATTTTAATCAAATTTATTTGCGGAAAAAATCTATCTACTTACTTGCAATAATATTATCCATTTTTTGTAATGCCATATGTAATATCAGTGATGCATTCATTATATTATTATCATCAGCATCATCTAAATCAACGTTGTTGTTTTTGTTGTTTAATAAAAGATCATCACCATTGCTACCGCTGCTACAGTGATTATCCATTACAATTCAGCAACAAAAAACAGAAAAAAATGTAGATCATAAACAGTTATTTGGTTTAATGACGAAAAAACAAAACAAACAAACAATGAAATATGAGTTGAGCAGCAAGAAGAAGGTTAATCCACTTGACGTATGGATAATAAATTATCGATAGATAGATTGATTGCGAATATTGAGAACACAAATATACGGAGAGAGAAACTAAAAGACAAAATTTTTTTAATATAAAAACCAATAAACGATATTGACAAAAAACAAACCTTGGTTATGTTTGGTTGTTAATAGATACAAATATTCAATACAGTTTAGTTAGTTAATCAGAGATACTAACCACAGTGAATCGTCAAAAAAAAAAATCGAATCGAATGATTCATTAAGATTTCAATGTAACGATGATGATGATGATGACGATGAAAAAAATTTGATATCACAATTTTGGTTAACCGAAAAAGAATTGGAATTGGATTTTTTCGATGAAATATTCCGGAAAAAAGTTTACAACTTGTTGATCGAAATTTGGAATACTGAATTACGAATACTGAAAAGGTTTTTTTTCTTGAAAAAATCAAAGATATGTTTGGAACCAAAAACCAGAAAAAAAGGGTAGAATTTAGCAGGAGAACCCGATGAAATTGACCCGATGGACAAAAAAAAACTAGCCAAGGCCCACTGCCATCATTCGCATATATTGATGTGTATACGTCAATCGTGCGATGACCGCTAGCTCTTGCTTGTCAAAAAATTGCTCAATATTACTTTCGTGGCAAACATACGATACGTTGTTTATTTACGAGACAGAATTTTTGTTCGTTGATTTTTTTCGATTTGATTTTTTGAATTTTTTCGACTGTTTTTTTTTGGTTTTTTGGTTTTGATTTTTTCTTGTAACCAAAATGAGTGTCGAAATACCTGAAATAAAATGTCTAATAAATTTAGAAAATTTATCATCAAATGGATCATTATTAAATAAATCAACAATAACAAATGGTCGATTATGTTTATGTCGTAATAATTGTGGTGATTGTGTTCTATTAGTTTGTAATGATAAAACAAAAGAAACAAAACGTTTTACAATGGCTAAAAATAAAGGAAATTATCGTTTGAATACACGATTTGTAAACGAAGGAAAATGTTCAATTCTGCTCAATGATTATAATATTCGTCTTTTCATATCGAATTGTCCATCAAATGATTTATCATTATTTTTAAAAGGATTTTGTTTAAAATGTAGTAATAATGATCAATTAACTACCACCGCCAATAATAAATGTCAATTATTCAATTCAAATCCAAATATAGCTAATCTTCGATTAAATAAATCAAGAAATTCAAATATTGAAAAAATAAGTCCATTAACTGGTAATGATTTTATTAAAGCTATATCATTTCGTGATCGTACCAATCTACAACAATCTAATAATAATAAGAGAATGGAAAAAAATCAACAAGTTACTTCACCATTAGCAGCTAAAAATGGTAATTTTTCAAAACGAAAACTTGATACAAGTAAGTGAATGAATTTGATTTGAATAAAATAAAAATAATTTCCTTTTTTTCGATCTATAGTTTTGGAACAAATTTCTGAATCTAGTCCAAAAACTAAACGTAAAATGTTATCATCAATTATACCATCACCAATTCGTGCATTAAAAGTTTTAAATGCAACCAATCTAACTGATGATCAATCAAAAGTTGTTAGTGCTGTTTTACATGGACAAAGTGTTTTTTTTACTGGTAGTGCTGGTACAGGAAAATCTTATCTACTCAAATTTATAATTAGTCGTCTTCCACCGGATTCAACTTTTGTTACAGCTAGCACAGGTATTGCTGCATGTCAAATCAATGGTATTACATTGCATTTATTTTCCGGTATTCCTGTTAGTTGGTTAGAAATGCAACAAATCGATTCGATGCAACGAAAACTAACACCACAAGAAATTGTTTTACGTTTATGTAAAAATGAACTTAAATTACAACGTTGGAAAAATTGTAAATGTTTAATTATTGATGAAATATCAATGGTACCGGGTGATTATTTTGAAACACTTGATAAAGTAGCACGAATTATACGAAAACGAAATTCTCCATTCGGTGGTATACAATTGGTTGTTTGTGGTGATTTTCTACAATTACCACCAATTTCTAGAAGATCACAAGAAAAAAAACAACATGCATTTCAATGTAAAGCATGGAAAGATTGTATAAAATATTATTTTGAATTAAGAAAAATTCAACGACAAACAGATAAAATATTTATTAACATTTTACAAATGATACGTGTTGGTAAAATGAATAATTTAGTTCGTGAAACATTACTTAAAACAACTGAAAATGATTTAAGAAAAAATAATTCAATACCAACACAATTATTTCCATTACGTCAAGATGTTGATACAGTGAATACAAATCAATTATTAAAAATTCAAACAAAATCACAATATTTTTTGGCTGAAGATAGTAATGGTATTTATAGTGAAATACTTGATTCACTTTGTCCAACACCACGTCGTCTTGAATTGAAAATCGGTGCACAAGTTATGTTGAATAAAAATTTAGATTTAAATCGTGGACTTTGTAATGGTATGACCGGTATTGTTATTGGTTTTGAATGTGAATCAAATGGATTAGGTTCTCAACAACAACAACAACAATTACTTCCAAGAATACGTTTTATTAATGGTATTGAAACAATAATCGATTATGATAAATGGTCATTTCGTTTACAAGATAATTTTACTGTTTATCGAAAACATTTACCATTACAATTAGCATGGGCATTATCCGTACATAAATCACAAGGTATGACTATAACGAATGGTGTTGAAATATCATTGGCAAAAATTTTTGAATCAGGTCAAGCATATGTCGCATTATCTCGTTCTACATCATTAGATAATATTAAAATACTTAATTTTAATATTGACAATATAATTATTGACCATGATGCATTGGAATTTTATAAACAATTAAAATATGTAGTTTAATTAATGATTTTTTAATTAAATTTTTATTTTTGTAAAAATTACTTTTTGCCATTATTATTATTGTTATTATAATATACATGTTGATGTTGATAATAATTTTTCATTTTTCTATCATAATCTTCAATACGATTACCATCTTTATCATCAATATCATGATGTGGTAAGGAAAAACCAATCAAACCGGATGACCATTTTAAATATTCACGTAAATATTTTCCACGAAATAATGGTGGTGGATCACTTTTATCCAATGATTCTTTTGGTATACGAAATGCACGATTAATACGCATTTCACCTGTTTCTAAATCAACTTTAATTGAACCTAAATCATCTTCAGTTGGTAATCCATCGGGAAATTTTAATGGTTTCAAACGAATCAAATGTTTAATCTCCCAAAGCATACTATTATAATGTGGTGTATTTGGTATGATAACCGGTGATTTCATATGTAATCGATGTAATCCTAAACGTTTAAGAATTAATTTATGATTCCAAGGATTACCATATAAATGTTTATATCTCCAGACCAAATGAAATGGTGAAACATCTTCATCATTTAATGGTTTAGCACGAATTTCATTGATTTCAGCAAATTTTTCCTCTAATCGACCTTTATTGATACCGAATGGATAATTATACATTTTTGTATCTTTTTTCTTATATTCAAATGGTCCTTTATAAACTGGATTATAAATGTAATGGCGAATTTGCCGTTGAAATTGTAAAATGAAACTCATTTTTTTTCAACAATCACAAAATGGAAAAACAAAAATTCATTTATTTTTTTTTCAAATAAAACACATGTAGTGATTTACTATTTCAACAGTAGCCTAACATTATGATTGAAATAGTTAAATCGAATAATTGAAAAAAAAATTCCAAAAATAAACAAGCGCCAACAATTGCCATAAAATGAAATAAAAGTTCAAAACTTTTCAAATAATCAATCGAATTAAGAAAAAAAAATTGTTTGTGAAAAAATGGCTAAATGTATTAATTTTTCATTGGAACTTATGCGTTTTCTTTATCGAGAAACAACAAACATTGTATTGTCACCACTATCATTGGAAATAGCTGCATTAAGTATATTATCCGGTGTTAAAAATGCATCATTCGATGAAATGAGAGATAGTATTTTCGATATGAAAATTAGTTTAAGAAATATTAATGATTTTTCCAGTGCATTAAAGTCGATTATAAGCGAAATTAAATCATTACAAGATATGGAATTTAAAATGTATAATTTTATCTATATTTCTTCCAAATACAAGCTAAACGAACAATATATGAATAATGTTACGAAAAATCTTGATACCAGTCTTAAACTGGTAAATTTTGAAGATACTAGTCTTGAACTATACAATATGATTGATGCTGAAGTCAGGTAATTTGACTAAATCAATTGATTATTGTAATTCTAATTGAAAATATTATTATTTTTATTACAGCGATGCTACAATGGGACGTATTAATAAAGTAATACAAAATGTACCAACCGTATCGAATATGTTATTGATTAATAGCACTACATTGCAAGTAAATGAATCACGTCAATCAATTTCATCGGCAACATCATCCAAACAATTGAAACAATTGTTTAAAAGTTCTTATGAAGGTAGAACAAGCATTGCAACAACCACCGAATATGATAAAGCAATGGATATTTCATTTTCAGTACATAATGGCCAATTTAAATATTATCATGATAATGAACAAGGTTATACATGTGTAGAATTATCATATATAAATGCAAATCTAAATTTAATATTAATTCTACCAAAAGAAGGTTCTAGTCCACGTGATATAATTAATCAATTATCACAAAATAAACTTCAATCAATATCCAAATTGATGGCATTGAAACAATTGGAGATAAAAATTCCAATTATAAAACTTAAAATGAATATCGATTTAGCTTATGTTTGGCAAATTATTGGTATACAAAAAATTTTCGATCAAGATGAAGCGGATTTTAGTGGCTTATCAACAAATCCAAAAGGTTTATGTCTTGAATCAATAATATTCAATTCGGAAATTAGTTTGAATGGAAATTTTAAAGAAAAAACCGTCAGTCAAGAATCAAGTAAAAGTAAAAGCAATAGTAGTAGTACAAATAAAAAGACTGGAGGTAAAAAAAGTACAACAGTATTATCAGTTGCATTTAATAGGCCATTTATTTATTTTGTTACCTGTAATATAAAAGAACAACGAAAAGTTATTTTATTTGCAGGTGTTGTTAATAATTTGATTGAAACAAATTAAATTATTATTTTTTTGTTTTTTTTTTTAAATTAAAATTCATCAATCAAATATCGAGCGGTTAATGCGGCTAAATAGGAAAAAAATCAATCAAATTAATATTGGAACAAAAAATTGAAAATTTGCTTACGTATTGGAGCACCAGTCGGTACACCCGGGAAAGATCCTGATGAACCGGCAATATCGATATGTGAAAATGGTATTGGCAAATCAGAATCGATTCCATGTTGATCCAATTTTGAAACCTGAATCAAAAAAGCAGCAGGTATTTGATGACCACGTGGCGTTCTTGATGATGGTGCATTATTACTTTGAAGAATTTCTTCATATTCAGATTTGCCTTCATTGAATTTAAAATCTTCACGACGAATAGTTGATACTTCGAATAAATCACCAACACGATCACCTGCTGCCTGAATTAATTGTGCTGTTTTCTTTTTTCTTGCCGGACCATTATCCAATATGATTGAATATTCAAAACCAACAGCCATACAACAATGACCAGTCAATGTTGCAATAGTAAACATTTCAGCATTTTGTATATTTTCGGCAATAATTTTCTCTTTATAATATGTAAGCAAATCAACCATAGCCATACGACCTTCAGCATCAGTATTACCGATACGAATTCGTACACCAGCACGTGATACAATCAATTCATCGGCAACATAACCATTTGGACCAATACTATTTCTAACCATAGCCATTGCACCATAAACACGAATTTTTTTCGGTTTCGATTTGTTAACTGTTTCAAGAAAACCGGCAACAGCAGCAGCACCACATTTATCACGATGCATACCGGCCATTACACCACCAGATTTGATATCACATCCACCAGTATCATATGTAACACCTTTTCCAACCAAAAATATTGTCTTTTCGGGTGTTTCTTCCGGTTCATATGATAAAAATATCACACGAGCTGCATGACGTTCAACACTTGCACGATTTACGGCAGCTAAATATTCAGATAAATAGATAGATTTTCAGTGGATTTAACCAATAAGATGTTTGTTTAACCTAACACACTTACCTAAACAAGGAAATTCTTTTTCAATTATTTTCAAATCACTAATCACTTCAACTTTGATGGATGAATTTTCAAATAAAGCTTCAATATAGCTTGCTGTGTTTGGTGCACTCATTCGTTCTGGATCAGATCCACCAATATCTCTTGCAACACCACGTCCACATTCAATTGCTTTGGCAATTTTCATGATTTTTGTTTCACGTTCAACATCACAGAAATTTGTAAAATCAATAAAATCAACTTTAGTTAAATTTTTAGATTCACGATTTTCCAATGGTACATAAAGAATTTGATAAACACCAAGTAAAATTGACAGATCATATAATGAATATTGTTCATTAAAACCATTATTCGATGGTAATACAATTAATGGCATTCTTGCACCAGCTTTCAAAGCACGAGATAAACCTCTTGTTGCAGCATCCATAAATGTACGTACATCATCAAAATCTCTATCGATAGGTCCAACCGGTGTATAAATTAAACGTTTAAATGAACTACTTGGTAAAACAATCATTCCACCTTCAATCTGATATTTTATATCATATTCTTTTTGTTCATCAATTAATTTTCTATATTGTTCCAATTCACGTGTAAATGTTAGCTTATCATCATATGATATTATAATGAATGCATCACATTTTTTATCAGTTGAATTTGGTGCTAAATTTATACCGAATCTTTTCAAAAAAATCAAACAACAAAAAAAAAAATTATTCAAAATCTTGGTGGTGACAACAAACAAACAAACAAAAAGACAGCTTACCTATGAGGCATGATGATGAATCTTTTTTTTTAACTTTTCAATCGTAATTCAATTGGTAATTTCTATAGGATCAAATCTACAAAACAAAAAAAAAATATTTAAATTAGATTTACAAGCAAACAAACAAAGATTTGTTTTGACTGTGAGAAAAGGAAAAACTAAAAAAAGAAAGAAAATTTTTTGGGAAAAAAAATTAAAACGAAACGTGTGGAGGATGGAAAAATAACGAATGATGATGATGATGATCAAATATATTTTGCTCATCCAAAAGAAACAAAAAATTCCAATAGCAGCTCAGCCATCTAACGTTTACAATATAATTTTTGTTTTTTGTTGTTTTCATCAAATCATTATCATTATTATTAAATAAGATAAGGAGATAAGCAAGCAAAGAAAGAAAGAAAGCAGAAAAATCTTTTCAAATAAAAATAAACCATTCAAAAAAAAAAAAAATGTTAGACGAAGACGACACACGATGACTTTGCTTTTGGAAATTAACCATAAATTTGTTGTTGTTTTTTGCATTTAAAAAGAAAAAAAACACCCACAAAATTATATCATTAAAAAAAATATAGAGACTTTTATCGAATTATTGATTATTGTTTTGATAATCATCAAGTATATTCGTTTGCTCTCTCGTTCTGTCGTTATTTTTCCAGTTGGCATTAGTTATCATTTTGGCAATAAATGATGTTTACATTGATGATTGATGATTATCCAAAAAGCTTTTTCTTTCTTCTTCTTTCATTCGAATTGTAGTCAATGACAATAATCATCAAATGTGACCATAGATTTTTTTTTCTTTTTTAAATCGTTGTTTGAACAATGATCAATAAAGGTTAAACTTTTCATGTGATATGGTTATTTTTTTTTTATTATCAAATGATCTTTTAAGTATATAGACTAATCATTAAGACGTTCGTTCGTTTTTAATTATTTTTGATTACATTTTTTTTTATAAATAAATCTGTAGTTATGTAATAAAATTTTTTTTTGTTTTGTTTGTCGGTCGGTGGCAGAAAAACAAACCTTTTAAGCAATGATAATGATGATGATGATGATGGACAATTTGAAACAATAATAATTATTTTATTTCATTGATAATAATCATTTAGAATTTGACCATCATCATTTTGATTTGAAAACAGCTGCTAAAAGATTCTTGTTTTTGTTTCGAATACATACCGCTAATATTATGGAATTTCATTCATAGATGGCGTTGTTTTGAGAATTTATTTTTTTCTGTTTCAGAATAACAAATTCATTCGAAATTCGAATGTTATTAGAATTTGTTTTTTGTTTTTTACAAGAATTTTTTTTTTGTTTTTTGACAAGAATTTTTGTAATTATATCGATAACAAATTATCGATGCATTACAATCGATGATTTTCATATTGAAATGATTTTAAAATTGCTGCTGTTGTTTAATATATTTTTTTTTCTCGACATCTTTTTTCTCGTCATCATTGATAACTGATGATAATGGTTGTCGTCTTTATGTGGTGATATTATGATTGTTGTTGATCATCATCATTATAATAACGATGATAATAATGATTTTGTTTTTGCTTTTTTTCAGTAAGTAAGAATGAATGGATGAAAAAAACAATAGAATTTTTCATAATGTCTTTTTGGTTCAAGCAACAACAGCAGAACAAAAAACATCGAATCAACTTTGAAAATAATGACAATAATAATAACATTACCGGCAATGACAAATCGGCTACTGTAAATTTTCTTCTTCTTCTTCTTCTTCTTCTTCTGTTTTTTCCCCTCTTATTTGTTTTGCTTGTTATTATTATTTTTTTCGGTTATGGTTTGTTGGTTTATAATGGGTTATTATTATAAGTCATCATTATTATATCATAGTTATTTGATTTTCAAGTTTATTGATGACTTTATATATGATATAAAGATTTTTGAAGTTGGTCAAAAAAAACAAGCAACAAAAATCATTCAGTAAATCATCATTATAATCATCATTGTCATTATCATTATCATTATCATGATGGGTGATTATGGATGATGATGATGATAGTGACAGTCAAACAAATTTAAAATCATCATCATCATCATCAAAGAGAGAGAGAGAGAACATTAGTGTTGATCAAATTATTTCCCAGTTTTTTTTGTTTCTTACAGAATTTTATTACTTTTAGATAAGAATTCAACAAGAATCATACTTATGGTAGTAGTAATTTTCCATATCAAATAATGATTCGAACAAACGAAAAATAGAAAATTCCGGATCTGGAAAAAAAGAGTTGAATTCAACATCCCCCCACAAAATTATCATTCGATATTGAGCAACAGCAAAATTTGCTTGCATTTTTGTGTTTCTCATTTCATCAAAGAGGCGAAAAAGCAAAAATTCTTCAAAGTTTTGAATGTAAGTAAATCCTTTATTGTTTCACTGAAAATAACCATAAAGATAATGATGATGATGATCATCATCATTTTTATCATTATCATCATCGTTTTTGGTCTTTTCATTTAATGCAATGGTTTTTTCACGAGGGCCTCTTGGTTTTTTTTTCTCCATCAATTATGAATGTAACCTGGTGAAACTTTTCACAATCCACCAACTACATATTGATAGATAACCGGAGCTCAATAATGATGACCGAAAAAAAATTTGTTAAACTTACAAAAATGATAATTAAATCATAGAGTGCCTCTTGTTTTTTTTTTTTTGGTTTCCAGGTTTGTTTTTCTTTTTCCGAATGTTAGAAATTTTCATCATTTCTTCATTTTGGTTATTTGGTACCTCTTTTTTGATGTTTGTGGTTGTGGTTATTTGATCATTTGAAGCAATTTTTTTTTGTTTTCACGGCTTCAAAATGATCGATGAATTGATGAATGAATGAATTTTTTTGGTTTGGTTGAAATTAGTTTTTCGGTTGTTTTTTTTATGGTTTTTAATGACCATTATTTTATGATGATGATGATAATTACATGAAAACCAAACTCAAAAAAAATGAAAATTTGTAAAATTCTGACCGCAAAAACAACCATAAAGAGAGAGAGAGAGAGAGAGAGAGAGAGAGAGAGAGAGAGAGAGAGAGAGAGAGAAGTTTGGTGCGATCATTATCATAAATTAAAGATGATAATGATTTCGTACCGAAAAACTAAAACAAAAATCCGAATCCGGCAATTATGAATTTTGGTTAGTTTAGTTTAAACACCGGGCTAACGAAAATTAGCTTATTTTTCCTGGCCGAAAGAAAAACATTCCAAACCGAAAACACATTGAAATAATTATGAGAGGCGAATGTGTGTTTGTGTATAATGAATTCCAACAGAAAAAAAATTCATTAACAAAACAAGAAAAAAAATTACTTGAAAATTTGTCTAATTTTCAACTTGAAATTCTTTTTTTTTCAAAACAAAACTTTATTACATCATTTATTTATGATGAAATGAACAGTGTTTTTTTTGGTGAAATTTTCGTTTTTTCCTCATTCGGAAATGAAAATTTGAATTGAAAACCAGGAAAAACGATGATAATTTACATTTTTTCTCGTCTAAAAAAATTAACAACATCATCATCGTTAATTCAGAATGCAGAATTAGATTCTGTTAATATTTTTTTCAGCATCGTCATCATAATAATAATCATCATCATCTTGATTCTTCAATTATATACGGATGTTAGTGGGGATTTTTTTTTGTTTTGTTTTTGGTTATTTTTTTCATTTTCCTACAAGCTTGAGGTTGGTTAGATATTCATCCAAAAAATGATAATGATGATGATGATGATTAAGGTGATGTTTATTTGGTTGGCAACCGGCTTTGATGATGTAAAAAACAATTATCATCATCATCCTGAATGAATATCTAAGTGCAAATAAGAAAATAGAATCTAAATATTTTTAGTGCAGATTAAGTAAAAAAAAATTCCATTTACAAACGACAATCATCATCCACAATATTCGGGTTAAAATCATCAGAAAATTTTCTAGTTTTTTTTCCCATTAAAATATGGCGTTTTCAAAAAATGCGGGAATTTTGAAATTAAAAAAAAATTCCCGCATCTATCCTGAGATTTTCCGAATGTTTTTTGGAAAAAATGTTTATGTTTTCCACCAAAAAATAAATCTGGATTAATCACATTGAAGCTACCAACCGAACCAGACATAACATTGAATAACTACAGTAATGGGAATTTAAAATTCAAAATCAAAACACCCGCATAAACATCCCGTTTTATTGAAAAAAAAATTTGTTTTTTTTTAAATTCTTTTTTCAAAATATCCACTATCCATCTATTCTCTATACATGCAAACATTTGTCGTAGTAGTAGTCATCATCATTGAAAACAAAAAATTCTTGTAACCAAAACAAAACAAAAAAAAATCAAAGATATCATCCGGGGGGAAGAGAGAATTTTGGGGTAGTAAAATCAAAGAAGCCATAACCACCACCACCACTACCGTATGCCGCAGTCTCATACCAAAAAACAAAATAAACAAAAAAAACCGAATTATAAACAACCATTATTATTTTGGTTATAGTCGAATTTCACGGGCCATCATTATCACCAAAATATTCAACAACAGCAACGACAACGAAAAAGATTCGGATATATTTTTATAACAACTATATACCGCCGATTGGGTATGATGTTTGAAATTCATTCAATTTTTTTTTGTTGCAAAGAAGAGGTACTGTGCAGTGTGATGTTGTTTTTTGAATGTCTGTTTTGTCTGAATTATATATCATCATTATCATTGGATTCGTTCGTTCGCCTGGTTTTTTCCAATCTCTCTCTCTCTCTCTCTTGATGTTTGTCTGTGTTTTTTTCCTTTCTTTCTGCATGTTTAACACACAGAGACAGAGATATTATATATGATGATGATTTCGAAATAATGTTCCTCGTTTGTTCAAAAAAAGAGCTTAATATTTTTTTTAAAGCATCAATTCTTTTCCCATTGAAGTTCAGTCTATCTATGTATGTGTGTATGTGTGTTTATTGGGTATATGCACTGTAGCAAAGAAGAAAAAGAAGATTCCCTCCATCCATCTATCTCTCTGTATTGATCTTTTTCTCTCTGGTTGTTTTTTTTTGAAAAAAAAGATGCTTTTTTCAGTTTTTTTCGCTGAATGTCTCTCTCTGTGTTGTATAATAATTTTTTTATTTTCATGGCTCATGTCTGTGTTGTCGTCGTCGTCGTTATTTAGATTTTTTTTTCAAAAAAAAATGTGTCGTTCTAGCTTTATATAATGGGAATACATGTCTAATGTGACTGGCTTTTTTTTTGTTTTGTTTTGAATCATCCATTTTGTCAAATGTCTGTGTCTCTGTTGTATGTCTAAAGATATTTGTATTTTTTTGTTGATGCGGTTATCACAATTTTTTTACATCGACCAAAAATCATCATCGTCTCGACTTCGTCTTGTTTTTTTTTCTGTTGTTGTTGTTGGTTTGGTTAGTTTGTTGATGTGGTATGTGTGTGTATGTGTATTCCCCATATTGGCATAGTGTGATACACACACACTAACCATACAAACACATGATACAAACACACGGAGAGAGAGAGAAAATTAAATGAAAAATCCAGAAATGTTTTTTTTTTCTTTTTTTTTTGGTTTTGGTTTTTTCTTTTTTTTCTTTTTCTATAAATTGCATCCAATCAATATCATCGATACACAGCCATAATGATTTTGTTTGTTTTTGAAATAAATTAAAACACAGCAATAGCATCAATTTGGGAATATTCTTTGATTTTTTCATTCATTCATTCGAAGATCATTATTGGAATTAACCGTGTACAAAATACAAACTCAAACTCAAACTCTCAAACTCAACTTTTCTCTGTATACACTCTCACCAGACTATACGGGTATCTTCTTCTTCTTCTTCTCGTTGTCCTCCATGTGTGTGTGTGACATGACACACACACACCACGACTCAATCATCAAGAATATACATAGACAAAGTTTGTGTGTCTTATGTTTTTTCGTTTTTGTTGTTGTTGTTGTTGTTGTGTCTTTGAAAACAACAAAAATCAAGTTCATGTGAAAATTAGCCATCCGAATATTCTTTGTGTGTATCATCATCATCATCATTTGATCTTGATCTTGATGTCTAATCAAACATTGTTTTGATAACCTTGGATTTCTTAAAATCATCATTTTATCATCACCATCATTGATTGATTGAATGTGATATCCATTCTACCTTCATTCATGTAAGGATTCTTTGTGTTTTTTTTGTTTAATAATTTTGAATTTGTCGATATTTTCTAAACAACGAAAATAAAAAAGCATCAACAAATGATAATGAAAATCATCAACATAGTTATGCAGAAAAGAAAAAAAAAAAGTTAATTAAAATGTTATCTAATGAAAGAATTTTTTGTTGTAAACAAAAATGTTGAAAACTTGTCGCAAGTTTTTTGGAAAGAATTTTTTCATCATTATTCCATATTTATGGTGGGGAAAAACAAAATTTACATAATCATTTTTTTTGTATGATGGTTTTTTGAATGGATGTTTTTGAAAAGAAAAAGTATTTTCCCCCCTATCTGATATGACATTGTGTTTGGGTAGAGAAAGAGAGAGAGAGAGAGAGAAAGAATGCAGCAAAAAAATGTTTGAAAAATTGGCCAGTTGGTGATTGTGGAATTCTTTTATCGATTTTTTTTTTTTTTTTTGTTCTCAAAACAAAAACAATCAAGGTTACCTGTGTGTGTGTGTTTACCTGTTTCTTATTGAATATAAAAATCTCATACACTCTCTCTGTATGTTCTGTTTCGATGTTTCAATTGAAAATTTCATTGAACTTCTTTTTTTTGTTCAAAGAAAAACTTCTTCGAACAACAAAAAAAAGAGTTGAGAGAAACAAACAAACAACACAAGGATTTTCAAGGATTTTTTTTTCAATTTTAAAATTTACTATCGAAACAACGACAGGCCGCATCAAAAAAAAAGAACATTCTTTTTTTTCAAACATCTACTTGATGATTTGATGATCACTCCGGTTATGTAAAGGCAAAACAAAACAAACAAACATTGAACATCCAGAATGTCAGAAATATGTCCATCAAAATGTTAATTTTGGTAGCTTGCTACATAGTTGTAAACATATCAACCAACCAACAGCGAAAAAAAAGGATTAACGAAAAATTTCGCTTTGTACATTATATCAAACGCAAAATAGATTGACATCGTTACTTTTTGTTTTGTTTTCATTCAATTATTCAATCAATTTGAAATCTAGTTTGTTTTTTTTTCTTTCTGATTCTCTGTGTGTTTGAATGTTAATGAAAATTACCTAATCATGAATTTCTGAGATTGTTTTTTGTGGGAAAAATGTACATTTTTGCTTTACCACAGAAAAAAGATTGATTGATTTTTGAATAATTTTTCTGTTTCTTCAATTCGATTCAAAATGACACCAAAAAAAAAAATGTTTGTTGTATTTAGTGTTTTGATGTATGTAAAACGCTGATGATGATTATTATGATAATGAAAATATAATACTTTAAAAAAAAGAGAATAATGAATGTGGGGGGAAGAGAAATATAAACAGTAGTAGTTAGTTATGAAGAATTTCAGTGAGTTGAAAGAGTTAAAATGAGAGAGAGAAAACAAAGTCAATAATGATTATGAAAAAAAGTAAAGGCAAAGGCGTCAATCATTTCAAATTTTCAGGTAACAAAAACTACCATTTCATCATCATTATCATTAACTATTAACCATTACAGAAGCAAACTACCGGCCCCCATTAAAAACGACAAACAGAGAGAGAGAGAGAGAGAGAGAGAAACATATCAGCCGTATTGAAAAGTAAAAGATTTTTTCGAAAAAAAAATTTCTAATTTTAATTTTGAAAACCAAAAAACACAAAACAAACAAACATTTTTTTCCATTTGTCATTTGAACATTGTAAGTGAATGTTATGGCACATTTAATGAATGAATGAATGAAAACTGAATTTCAGAAGTGATGCTAATCATTTTGGGTTTTTCGGTTTGAGAATTGAATGTTTGTTTGTTTTTTGTTTTGTTTTGATGAATGAAGTTGACAATTTTGAAAAGAATCATATTCAAATCAATCAATAATTTCTTGTTTTTTTTCTTTCTTTTTCTTCCCGGAAAATTTACCGTTATTAGAATTCAATAATTTTGGAGAAAACAACAACAACAACAACAACGTTTCCATTGTCAATTTTTCTATTGAAAAACGAATTTGGGAAAAAGAAATATTGCTGCCTATAAAACTAAACAAATGAAAATCAAAATTTTTCTGCATTCGTTTAAATGATACTTTGTTTGGTCATTTAAAAAAAAAATTGGATTTTTGATTTTTGATTTGTTATAACTACCATCAAAAACCAACCAACCAACCACCATCAACACACACACACAAACACCATTTATATTAATGAACTACTCAATGAGGACGGACGGCGATGTCCTTTAATAATTTTGGTCATCAATGCAGCAACAAAAATAATCCAAATCCGAATAGAAAAAATGGCAATAATAATAATAACAACAACAACACCGAAAATAATAGCAAAAATTATAATTATAAAAATTATTATCAAAATAATTTTAATCATAACAACAATAATAATAATAATAATGATTTTAATAATGAATTATTTACATCTGGATCATCATCATCATCGACTATTAATTCATTATCAACATCATCCTCCTCATCAACATCATCATTTTATAATAACCACCACCACCACCACCATAATAATAATGTTCAACGTTATCAACCATTGGGTAATCAAACAGCCAACAACAGTAACAATAAAAATCGATCATATTTTGATAATGATGATGATGAATTACGAAGAGTGTATATACGACCACCACCTAATCGTCATGCTTATGAAGCAATTTTATCCGATAATAATAATTATCGATCGAATAATAAAAAATTTCTATCATCAACGATTCAAAGTTCCTCACCATCACCATTTCAATCATCATCATCATTTAATACAACAGCAACAACAAAAAATAATGATAATAGTCAACATTCAAGCTCAAAATTTTCAATGTTTGGTAATAATTCTTCCGCCTCGACATCATCATCTGTATTATCCAAAAATTCATCATCGACATCATCGACAACAACATTATTACCATCACCAACATCATCTTCGTCATCATCATCATCATCATCATCATCATCTTCCAGATCCAAATGGTCAGCATCATTTTTATCAACACTTGGCAAAAGATGACATTTGAGATTTATTCGTATTGGTCACACAGCAAACATTATCGTGATTATTAAGTGATGTTCCACACACACAATATGTTCCACCTTGTTTTTTTCAGCCATATTTATTCAATGAAAAAAAAAATGATGACAATCATATATACAATGGACCATGATGTGATATTTAATTTTGGACGATTATTTATCAATTTTTTTTAAATATTTTATAAATAATGTAAATAATATTGATGATTATAAATTTGTAATGTAAAAAAAGAAAATTTATAATTAAAGAGAATCATGGAAGAATTGTCCATTCACCACCACCACCACCACCACCATCAACAACAATTTATCCACCAAATGAGCCAAAGATTTTCATATTTTTTTTTTCAAAAATTACTTCAAACACAAACAAACAAACAAAAATTGGGTTTCTTTTTCCTTTTGTCTAATTTCTTATCAATGTCAAAAATGTTTGGCACATCATCCTTGAATTTATATTTTACTTTTTTCTTTCCAAACATCTTCATTTTTTCGAGGATCATCTTGTGTAAACACACACACACAGAAACACACATTTGATTTCGTCGTTTTCATTTCTTTTTTTCTATTTAAATGCACACAGACACAGAATATGTTCATTTATCATTTGATTATTATTCTCAAATGATGTTTTTTTTGCTCTAATTATAATTATAATAATCAGAAATTTTTTTGCTAAAAAATCTAAAAAATAAAAATTTATTTTTAAGAAATGAAATTTTTGCTTCGTTTTTTTTTGTTGGGAATTTTTCCCGGGAATTTCCCATTTTCGAAAGATGTTTTCCCAATATCATTTTCGTTGTTGTTGAATAAATAATTTAAAAGAAGAGAAAGAGACAACGAAGATTCTATACATTAATTTTTTTTCAATTACAATCATCATCTACTGTATCACACTATTTTTAGATCAAATGAAAGTAGTAATGAATTACATATGTATTTTGGAGGTGGGAGAAAAAGGCATTTGGGGATTACATTTTCATTGATGCACGCGTTGCTTTTCAGTTGTTGAAAATATCCAAATCCTCATCATCATCATCATCATGATAAAGGGGATTTTTATAAAAGAAAATTATTATTATTATTATAATGATGATGATGATGATAATGGGAATATTAATAATGATAATAATAATAAAAATGATGTGGCGGTTTTTTTTGTTTGTTGAATTCTGTTTCTGTCATCTTCTGTAGTTTGTTCGGTTCATTATTTTGTTTCGTTTGATGAAGGGGGGGAGAAGAGGATGGTTAAGTCGAAATGGATAGGAAGGACAAAGGACAGAAAGATGTTAAAGGATTAGATAAAAAAAATCAAGTGTAAATCAACTGATAACCACCACCTACAACACCACCTACAACCACCGATAAAACACACATCTAAACAACCTTGGAATATATAAATCGTCGTTGTAGTCGTTGTTTTTTTTTGTCTGGTTATTATTATTATTATCCTAATCATCATCATCATAATCTAAACAAACATTATGGCGAATTTTTTCTCTCTATAGACAACATCAACGAAAACAACGAGAAGTAATGATGGCAGAAATGAAAACAAAAAAAAAGTAGACGAAAGGGTTAATATTATACAATAATCTATGTTTGTGTATAGACATTATTCTAGTGAACAACAACAACATTGAAATTGAAAAATTTTTTTCAAAAAATTTCAAAATCTTTTTAAAACACTGTCGAATAACCGGCAATGCCGGTCGATTGTTATCATCATCATTGGTTACATCGTCGGCATCAAATTCTCAAATGGCAATGAAATTGAGAAACCAAACGAATTGAAAGAAAAAGAAAGAAAGAGTGAATTTCAAATGAGAGAAAAAAAATCAAACTTTCAATAGAAGAATAGAGAAAACAAAAACAAAACAAAACAAACAAAAATCAGACCTAAAAATATAACTGAACGGGTGAAAAAAACGAGCATAATATATTCCATTTCTTTTTCATTGGAAATTCATTTTTTATTTATTTATTTCGAGTTTTCGATTTCATTTAATATTGATTTCGTTTGCACATTGCTGCTCTGTTCGAAAACATCCTGAATTGAAATTGAAATTCCTGTGAATTTACAAGAAAAAAAATCGAAAAAATCATCAATTTTATTTTGGATTTTTTTTTCGTTCTTTGCCCCCTTGTACTACTATATAGACATCCTTGAAGAAACAAAAAAACATTCTACTTCTACAAACCAGTGGATTCTTCTTTTTTAGTCATCAATACCTATAACTGAATGCAAACCCCCAAAAAAAAGTAACTGCAAGTGATTAGATCATTATGCACTCATTATCGATGCTACCGACGAAGAAAAAAGGAGAAAAAAAATGAAAATCAACCACCGAGAATGCCACTGATGAAGGAAGAAAAAAGATAAAGTAACAACAACAACAGCAAAAATCAAATAAGGATACATTTTGCTACATTGTTTCATAAATATAAATCAATGGTTGCCCCTTATCTAGTTAATATCATAATCATGAATGATCGTTCTTTGTTTTTTTTTTTTTTTTTTTTGCTTTTTGTTTCAGTCTTTTTCAATCCTTTTTTTCCACTGAAATTATAATGAAATTCATCAGATGATATGATGATGATTTTCGGAATAAATTTTCTTATTTTTCATTTCATTTCATTGAATATTCAATATTTTTTAATGATCATCATTAAAACACACATGACCATACTGGATGATGATGATGAAATATATGCATAATAATGAATTGAAAACCAAGTTGATTGCAAAAAACAACAACAACTTCAAAAAATGAATTGAAACTAATGAGTTTTTCTATAGGAAGTGAACAAAAAAAATAACGGCAAATTCCATTAAAATTATTGTTGAATAATAATCAGTGATTATCAATCATTTTGACACGACCATCATCACATTTTTTTCTGTTGAAAAATAACTCTTTGAATACTTGATGATGATGATGATGGTTAAAAATCATCAGTTTCATCAGTTTGCCAGAAGAAATTTTCTTCTTTCAATAAGACCAAGTGACAATGATCCACCCAGAAACAACAACAACAAAAATCATCATTGGAATTTTTTTCATCAACAGGTGCATTTTGTAGCTGCTGTTCGAAATGAATGACAAAAAAAAGAAAAGAAAAAAAGAATAAAAACTAATTTCAATTTCTAAAATCACATTATCTGCGTTCATCATCATTATCATCATCCAGTGAATTTGTTTCAAGGATAATTTTTATTTCAAATAAATAAGAAAAATAAGATATGCTGAATGGCCTAACAGTTAATTTTCGAAAAAAAAAATTTTTTATGCATAAATTATTTACAATCCTTTGATGACAAAAAAAATTTCGATATCGATTTTTTTTTCAACCATTCATTTATTGACCATGGAATGTCAAGAAAAAAAACTTGAACAAAATCAAAAATCGCCATTTGAAATGAAGAAAAACAAACACCAAATCAATATGCAGGGGGAATTTTTTATTAATTTTTCTTCCAACAACAAACAAATCGACATGAAATAACATAAAATAAAAAAAAATTGAAATAAAATTATTATTTTAAGTGGTCAGAAGGGAAGAAAGGGTTGAAAAAATGAAAGAAGAAAGAATCACAAAATTATTTTATTCGATTCGATGATTTGATTGGATTTTTGTAAATATAAAGCATAAAGAACCTGTTGAACATGTACACGATCATTCCAATCGATTATATATTGTTGATTATTTAATATTGATAATAATCGATATTTAAAATCAATGGACATAAATTTATCAAAATAATTTTGATATTCAAATGAACATAATAAATTTAATGTTGTATGTACTAATTCAGCATTTAATGATTGTAGATTTTTTATTAAAAATGGCATTATTAATGGTATTATTCTTGAAAAAATCGATTCTGAATCCTTGTTGCTATTAATGTTGGAGCCATCATCATTATTATTGATGGTCAACAATAATAAATTCAATACCTGTTTCAATTCGGCCAATATTAACATTGATATTGTTGTATGTAATGATGATGATGATGATGATGATGATAAATTTCGCCAACTAAACAAACGACGAATAAAATCAATAATTTCATTCGGATATTTAGTCATAAATTTTATCGTACATGTAAATAATGGTATATAATAATAATAAAGATATGGTAAACGATGTAATGATAATAATAATGATTTGATTGCATTCATTTGAAATGGTCGTTGTTGTTGTTGTTTGGCAATTAAATCTGAATTTGAACGATCTCGATTCAACATTAATCGATAAATATACAGTAAATTTTCTAAATGAATATGTACTTTTTCGATTGAATCATATGAAATAATATCATTCAATTTTTGTATAATGATTTTATCGATAATATTACGTCTTGTCGGTATATATTGATAAATCAAACAAACAATAGATGAAATATGATTTCGTTCAGTTTCATCATCACTATGTATCAATTCCAATAATTGTTGAACGAATAAATCATCAAAAATCGTTCGTGTATATTCGAAATCTTTTTTGAAAAATTGTATTGAAAGATTCAATATTTTATATACAATATTCAAATGATCATTTAAATCTGATGTAGAATTATATTTTTCAAATACATGTCCATAATTGATTAATTCATTTTGTAATTTGGATGGTCCTAATGAACGAAATAAATTCATTTTAATTATATCCATTATATCGGGGAAAAGATATTTAATATTTATATTTTCTTCAACAGTATCTTCAGTCATAAATAGATCACAAATTAATTCAAGTTTTTTATATTTTTCTAATTTTTCCATTAAATTATTATCATTGGTAAAATCAAAAATTTTCATGCAAATATTTTTAAAATTGATATCCATTTCTTTTGTTGATAAGATCAAAAAGCCAAAAGATGATTCAGAAAATTGAAAAATAACAACAAAAACAAACAAAAAAAACCGTTGAATTTTGAAAAATTTCAAAAAACGAAAACAATCGAAAAACATGATCAGGCCATCAATATAGTACGTAACCACGTTTTCGACAACCATCTAGTGTTGAAGAATCAAACTAAATAATTTCATTGGATTCTGGATTCTGCGATTTTTTTGTGAATTTTAATCACAAGAAAAAAAAGAAAAAATGAACTGCCATAATCAATCATCCAGGAATAATAGAAAGAAAAACAGCATGATATATTAGTAAATTAAAAATCATTACGCCTTGCTAATAATAATCAGAATAATAATTCCCGGATCAATTGACAAACCGAGAGAGAGAAAAGAAAGGGAAATTAGTTAGTTAACAGAATCCAGTAAAAAAATAATAATAATCCTTTTTTTTTGAAAATATTAATCAGGAACTGATAAAATTCATTTAGATTATAAAAAATCTAATTATTATTCCCTTTATGATTATTATTGTTTTTCTGGTTCTGGTTCTGGTTCTGGTTCTGGTTCTTGGTTCCTGATTCAATTTCCTCGATTGATTTTGATTTTGCGTTTTTTTTTGGTCTGGTTCCAATTTTTTTGTTTTCTTTTTGTCTAATTCCATTAGATTCAAGCAGAAACAAACAACGAAACGAAAAACTGCAATAATAATTTAGAAACCAGCGAGAAGAAGAAGAAGAAGAAAATCGATTTTATTTCGAGAAAAAAAAGGTAGAATTATGAGCAAGCAATAACAACAAAAACAACAGTGAAAACCATCAATTGGATTCTGCATTGATGGTCATTATAGGAGAAAAAAAAGAAACGAAATTTCTAGCCAAAAAAAGGCCAAAAACAAAACAAGAAAAAATTTCCAAAAACAAGAATCTTTTCGAATCATTACTCATTACACATCACTTTCTATCTATCTGTCTATCTCTGAGAAAATGAATTTGGTAAACTAGAAACAAAAAAATTAAGTCAAGTCAAGTCAATCAATCTGATGAATGAATGAATGAAAAAACAAAAATGGAATAAGTATAGTGAAAATGACCGACCAAAGGAAAAAAAAGAAGAGAATCTTGGAAACCAACGAAAGAAAGAAGAAAATTATGATAAGAATTGTTACCCAAAAAAAACTAGAAAAAAACATCCTTAGTGGCATTGGCGTGGACCAAAGAGAGAGAGAGAGAAAAATCCAGAATCCAGACCCAATATATAATATTCTCCAAAAAAAACCAATCGACTCTCTCGAATGAATGAATGAGTGAGAATCCTATGAACTCTCTCTCTCTCTCATTCTAGATTCTGTATGATGTGATTCTGTAGTTGGCCGTTATTGTTGTTGTTCCCTATTACACTTTTTTTGCCTATCAAAAGAATCGTTATACAATAAATTCTGTTTCTTGATCTCTCTCTCTCTCTCTCTCTGTGTGTGTGTGTGTATGTTCAAGTTTGATGATGGTGGCAGCAACCCAAAAAAAATAGAAAAGAAAAAGATGCTGGCTTTTTCCCTTATCAAGAATGATGATGTTCTCAGGGTTTTTTTTCTCTTCCCAATTCGAAGGAAACAAAACAACAACAGCGAATAATTATTTGTATCGTTTGATGTGTATCGAAGAATATGAACCATCACCATCATCAAACTTATAACCAAAGATTCAAGTAGGAAACAAAAAAAAAAACAAAGAGTTCAGAACAGTGGATTCAATTCAATTCCATTGCACACAACGAATAAATACTGCATCAAAAAATAAAAGAAAAAAACAAATTTTAGATCGATAAGATTTTGGCTGTTTGGCGTTTCTTTATTGGCCCGTCGATTTTTTTTTCATTTTTTCGTTTGGTCCTTGATTCTTGGTCGGGAAAAAACACATTTTTTTCATTCAACAACGGAAAAAGACTTGACTAGAAACAATTTGAATCGATTTTTTTTTCTAAAATTCTTTCTTTTTTCCATAAAATTCTGTAATTTTCAAAAAACAAAAAAAAACAAAATCCGACCGATAGAGGGCATTGATATTTCTTTCATTCATTCATTTCTCTTTTGAAAAAAATGCTTGTCAAAAAACTGAATACAGGAATATCATCAAGTCCAACCAAACAAACGAAGAAACAAACGACTGAACCTGAACCGAAAAACATAAACATTATTGGAGTGTCCAAGATGTATGGGGAGCTCAAGCTCGATATGTTTGTTTGTTTGTGTGTTTATTTTTGGAAAGAAAGAAAAGCTGTCTGCATGGATCTTTTTTTTATATGATTTTTCGGTTGTTTGATAATGAAAAAAAGAAAGAAAATATTGCTATCATTGAATGGATGGATGATAAACAATTTTTCTTGCTTCTTTCGAGTCGTATATTTTGGCCATTAGCCTTTGTTTTTCGAATGTGGATTTTTTTTTTTTTTTTGCAGATTTTCTGCTGATGGTTGAGCAGCATGCTTGAAATCAAAAAAAATCACCTTCGTCATTGTCATTTGATTTTGATTTTTGATTTTGTAAATTGAAAAATCGATTGTTTTTTTTCTCTCTCTCTTCTGAAGAATGTTTTTGTTGTTTTTCTAGCAAAAAACATTTTCCCAATTAACATCAATTTAATCGAATGAAATATATGTCAATCAATCAATCAATCAATCAATTGATTTTGTTTAAATGACAAAAACAAAAATTTCATTAACAAAAAAAAACCCGGTGTTTTGTCAAACTTGAATCCAATCCATTATTCTTGTTTTTTCAACGTCAAATTTGTTTTATAATCATCCACCGCCGCCAACCGACCGATTCTTGATTCTTGATTCTTTCGTTTCTTTGGTTGTCTTCCCTCCTTCACAATTTTCGTAATTCAATTTTCCATCCATCCATCCATCCATCCACTGCCATCATCAATTAAAGATCAAAGGTTACTTATAATCGTTTTAATCGTCGAATGATTGATCGATTCTTCGATTCTTGGTGATTAATAATTTTTTGGCCATTTTTCCATTTTGAAAAATTATTATTTTTAAAAATTTCATTGGAAATTTCGAACAAAAATCAGCAGCAGCAAAAAAAATCATGAGCCGTTTTACAGTTAGTCGTAGTATGCCGGAAGATAGTTTGGCAATTGTTAATGAAATTGAAAATAATGTTGATGATGATGATGATGATATGGTCGCCAACAACAATAGTGGTGGTGGTGGTGGTGACACTGTCAATGATTATTTGTTTGATAATATTGGTTCATCGTCCGTTAAAACATCATCGCCAACAAGACAACAATCAACGTCATCAGCAATATCATCATCATCGGCGACGAAGACGACGATGAACAACAACAGCAACAGAAATAATCAATCAATAATCAATATTGAACAAAATATCAATCATGAATCAACAGAATTATTACCAAATGTTGATATTAAATCATCAACATCACCATTATCATCAACATCATCGACAACAACAAAAATGAAACAACGTACAACAAAAATGTTTAAAAGATATGGTTCAACCACCACCACCACCACTACAACGAATGGTATGTATCATTTAAAGATTTGAATCAAAAAAAAGTTTTCAATCGATTCGATACACACGATATTCGAATTTTGTAAAATATGTAAAAAAAGTTTTTTTTTGTGGGTAATTTCAAATGCAAATTCCAAAAAGAAAGAGAGAATGTTTTCAAATGAAACTTTTTCATTCATTCATTCATTCATTCAATGAAATGAATGTCTCTATGGAGATTCATTCATTTTCTTGCTGAATAATAACATCCAAATGAGAATTTTATGTTTGGTTTTAGTTTGGTTTTGGTTTTCTAATTAATCAAATTATGTAATATTATTTTCCGATTTTTTTTTTTGTAATTTTTTTGGTAATTCTATTTATAATTTTAAACATTTCTCTTCACTGTGTTCAGAGTTGCTTTAGTTTGCTTTGGTTATTTTGTAACAATAATAATAACGATAATGGAAAATGAACAGAATTCGAGATTCTTCTGCTTC
This sequence comes from Dermatophagoides pteronyssinus, assembly GCF_027571235.1. Classification (NCBI taxonomy): domain Eukaryota; kingdom Metazoa; phylum Arthropoda; class Arachnida; order Sarcoptiformes; family Pyroglyphidae; genus Dermatophagoides; species Dermatophagoides pteronyssinus. Next base: position 2,286,635 of record NW_027461530.1, read on the forward strand.
TGCTTCTTTGTCTGCTGGATGATATTCAATTCAATTTAATCATTTTAATGGTCGATTGAGAATAGCTAGCTAGAAACAAGAAACAAACACAAAGAGAGACCGAATGAAATGTCCGAACAAAAAACGAAAAAACCGAAAATGTTCAATTTGATAATCAAGCAAGCAAGCAAAGAAAACATGACCGAAAGAAAGTTTTTTCTCTCTCTCTCTCGGTTTGTTTGATTGATCAATTGGCTTGGTGGTCAATATGATGATGATGATCGACTTTAATTAGTGAATATAGGCCTGAAGTTGGTTTGGTTTGGTTTTTTCGATTGATTCTTTGGCTGAAAAATATAAAATGTTCAGGGCGAAATCCAATTTACAGAAAAAGAAGAAAAAGAAAAAATCCAATTTGTAATTTGGAAAACAAAACACACAATTTCGATTCTCTCTATGCCCTTGATTTGTGGATTTTAGTAGAAAAAAAAGAAATTCATTCTGAAAGAAAATTCTGTATTTTTCAGACCAACAAACAGAATATTCTTGATCTTTTTTCTTTTCTGTTATTTTTCCTTCAAGTTTTTTTCATTGTTCCGGATACCGAAATGGACTGTTATTGAAAATGGAAATTTCTTTCTTTTTTTCTTCAGTTTCATTCGGGTGATAATTACCATTCTAACATCATCATCATCATCATTATGATGTCGGATTGTATTTTTCTGCAAAGAAAAAAAACCAGACAAAAAGTAACGAAATAAGATTCATTCTATGAATGAATGAATGAATTGAGAAAAAAAAGTACTGCATTCGAAATCATAATGATCAATGTCTCTTTGTGTGTGTATGTCTGTCTATGAAATATTGGTAAAAAAAAATGAAAATGAAAAAATATTCTTCTGACATAGTGGTAATAACCAACTTTTTTTTCTCTTGAAAAAAAAAGAGATTCGATGCTAAGTTGATCGAGTTTTTTTTTCTTCAGTTTTTTACCCGATTGCCACCATATCGGCGCATTGAAGTTTTTTTTTTTTTTTTGGTTGTATCATTTCACGAAACGAAACGACAGGCCAATATTCTTCGATTCTATGATGATGATAATGATGATGATAACGAAATTGCTATATATGCGATTCTTTTTCAGTTTGTTATTGTTGTTATTGTTATTGTTTTGTTGTTTTGATAGAAAAATTCTATTTCTCTCAGTTGATTCTTTTTTTCTTTCAATTCTACTACCACTACTACTACCACTATTGGATTCTGTTGTTAAATTCTACTACATTGAATTCTGGGTGTATGGTCTGTGATGTGTGTGTGACACACAGTATACGGTAGACTTTAGTAGTGAAAACAACAAAGAAAAGAAATGGAAAAAAAACGAACGAAGCATGAGCCAACAATTCCAGCTAAGAATATTCTTTTTTCCGAACATTTTTCTATACTTCTATCACTTTTTTTTTGGTGACTGACATGGAATCCAAAATTCTCTCGATTCTCTCTCTTATTCTTGTTGCTATTTCAACCCAAACCAACCCAACAAAAACACAAACAAAAAATATATATTCCATATATATTCTGTATTGTTTTCCTATTTTCCTATTTTTATTTATTTATTTCATTCTTTGTTGTTGTTGTTGTCATCATCATCATTTCAGAATTCGTTCATTTCATTCATTCATTTGGTTCCTTAATCATCGTTCGGTCCATGCATACACACACAATGACACGATGATCATTTTATTCTTTCTCTAGAATCGTTTTCTAGATTCTGCTGTTTTTTCTTCTTCGTCGGTTACATAAATTTGGTACCAGTGCAATATTATTTTTGATATGTGATGTGTTGTGTTCGGCAAATATATTTACCAAACCAAAACCAAACTAAACCATCATCATCATTCTTGTTTTCTATCTTGATAAAGAATAAAATTCAGATTCTTTGTGTTTTCTTTCGCTGATATTCTGGTTGTGCGCCCGTGTGTTTGTCGGTTTGTTTTCTTTCTCTCTCGTTGTCTCACACACACACTTATCAAAGAATTGTCCTCGTGTTCTGTGTGTTTGTTTAGTTTTTTTTTCCGAAAAAAAAATATTCATTTTTTGAAAGAAAAATTCAGAATCATCAGATTTTCGTTTTTCCCAGCTTTTTTTTTTTGATTCAAAGTTGCATTCAACAAAACGAGAGAGAGAGAGAGATGTATGATGTGAAGGGAAAAATTTTTATTTTTTTGAAAAAACGAATTGAAACAAACGATGCGGCAATATATTCAACATAATTTATTTCTATATTCACCAAACGACGACTGAAAAAAAAATTTCACCAGTTCTTTTTGGTTCGCTGATTCGCCTAAAAAAGGGGTGAAAAACAATGAAAACAAAAGTGGTAGTCGATTTGAACGATAAGCCAGATAAGCCAGAATAAATAAAGGAAAAAAGATAGAATGAATCTTTCTTCTTCTTCATATTTATCATCTCTTGCTCTCTTCAGTTAAGATTGTAAATCTTTTTTTTTTCTTCTTCATTTTGCATCTGATTTAGTTTTTTTGTTATTCAAAAAAAAAAAAATTAGCTCCGTTATTCATCATCATAATCCTCATCATCAAGAAAAAAAAAGAAGACCCAGTCTTTCAACGCAGTGTTAAGTTTTTCTAAAATTTTCCAAGTCATTCTGTTATTCCAAAAGTGATCAATTTATTTTGATGATCAACATTGATTGAAACAAAACGAGAGAAAACATTCATTGTTAATTCATTTAACCAGTCATCATCATCATCGTTGTGTAATAAGTTTGATGAACTTTTTTCTCAAAATCGATGAATTGATCTTGATTTTGTTGTTGTTGAAAATAACTTGCATTTTTTTTTGAATGTGTGTTTTGCTGGAGTTTATTTTTGTTTGTAAAGTGTGCGAAATCATCATTGAAAATAATGACATTGATGATAATGAATTTAGTTGAATGACGACGACGATTCATTTCAAAGAAGAAAAAGAATTCTGTAAAGAAAAAGAATTCTGTAATTCTATCCAGCAAAAAAATAATGTAGTAGTGGTGGTTTGTGAGGTGATGATTATTATTTACAAATCTTTTTTGATGATCATCATCATCAGAATCAAACACTAAAAGCAAACTTTTTTTCTTGCCCTAGAGGCTCTCTCTATGTTCATCCATCTGTGTGTGTTATGTGTGTTAAGTGTGTGCGTCTATGCAATGTCTAATGGAATAACATTGAAAAAAAATGATGAAAGTTTTATCAAGCATTTTTCACATTCTCCTGGTGCACTACATCTGAATTAATGGAAAACTTTTCTGTTTTCTGTTTTCATTCACTTTTCTGACATGATATGATAATGAATAAATCAACAGCTTTTTTCTCAGTCGTCGAACAGAACAACAACAACAACATTAAATTCTTGAATCGAAAAATATATCATATTTCATCGAAGAAATAACAAACAAGAATCAAGAATCGAGTGCAATAAAATAAATTTTTTTTGAAAATTCATTTTTCGAAATCGATTTGAATGTGAATGTTGAATTCCAGTTATCGTTACCTTTTGTTTCTCGATGATAATTATATAAACCGATAAATTCTTTATCAAGAATTTCCATATTCTGTCAATTTTATCTGAACTCTTTTTCATTGCTGCTGCTGTTGCCGGTGAAGACAATAAAACTTTCTTTTCTCCCTCTCTCTCCCTCTCTGAACATTTTCTGTTTCTTCCGTGGAATTTTTTTCAAAAAAAAATTTCAAAATTTCAAAATTCTGGTTTGAAAGCAAGCTTTTAAATTGTTATTGTTGTTGTTGTTGTTTTGTTCAAAGTTGAAAGCCAAGAAAGAGAATATCGATCTCAATTGTCATTATCGTTGTCATCGTTTTTTTCCTTCTTCTTCTTCGCTTCCAATCATCATCATCATTTCAAAATGTGAAATTTGTCATGTAGTAATGGGTCATATCTAAGAAAGAATTTTTCTCATTTTTCTCGACAGTTTTCAGTTTTCCAACCACGAATGTTTTCACCTTTTTTTCAAAGGAGGCCTGTCCGATTCTCTGCTTTTACTTTTTTTTTATCGATTTTTTTCTGTTTGTGAATAATGATAATGCTCAATGAAATTCCATCATTCAATAAGGTCAACCAATAATAATAATCATTCAACCGAATAAAAAAAACGTAATCACATAATTTACAAAGCCAATAGTCAGCCATCAATAAATCAATCTTTTTTTATAGTGAAAGTTTTTCTTTTGGTGATTCATTTTTTCCATATTCATAACCGAACGAAGCCATATATATAAAAACCAATCACATAACTTCCATAGAATAAGAATTACGCTTGATTAACTTTTTTTTGTTTTTCAAATGATTTTCATCGATTCTTCGTATTATTCTTCTCAATAATAATAATAATAATAATCAAGTGCTTTTGATTGACACAAATTCTCGAGAAAAAAAAATTTTGTTCCAAAATAGAATCTGTGAAGTGAAACGTTTCAGCAAAAAAATGGAACCAAAAACATCCATCAATGAAACATCACCATTATCATCATCATCAAATAATCGTAGTATGCCTAAATTTGAAGTAAGCGCAGTGGATGAAGATGAAATTCGTAAATCAAATGAATCAACACCGAATCGTAATAATCAAAATCATAATCAAAATCGAAATCAAAATCAAAATGATAATGATGATGATGATGAACAACGTGGACAAATAATAGCAATAAAAAGTATTGATGATGCAGCCGATTCATCCGCTGTTTCACCATTCATTGTATCACTGCCATCTGATGAAGGTGTTTACATACATATTATTTTGTTTGTTTATATTTCAATTCATTTAGAGAATATTCCGTGCTTTTTCGGATTTTCTAGTTTTGTTTCTAGTTATGTTTTTTAATTATTCATTTGTTTGTTTGTTTGTTAATGAAAGAGAGAAGCGAAAAAAAACAAACCACAACCAAATTAGTGATGTTTACAACCCCCAAAAAAATTCTTTGAATTCTTTATGAAATATGCATAATATATTAGTATTACATAGCATAGCTAAATGATTGATTATAATTAATCGTTTTTTATTTATTTATTTATAAATTTGTAATTTTGTAGTTTGTAATTCTGTAATTCTGTAAATTTGTAATTCTTTTTTTTTCTCTTTTTTTTCTCTCATTCTAGATGATAATGAACAAAGTTTATATGATCGTAATCAAATGTTTTTATTTAGTGAAGATGAAGATAAACGTGTATCATCATTATTATCACGTTTAGCTAATTATGATGATGCAATACAACCGATTGAATTGGAACCAGGTGCACCGGGTGCAACAGATTCAGCAACCGGAACGACAACGAAAATCAAACCAAAACCAAAAGCTAATCTTGGTGTATTGACCGGTGTTTATCTACCTTGTTTACAGAATATATTTGGTGTTTTAATTTTTATACGTATGGCATGGATGACAGGTACGGCCGGTGTACCGGCTTATTTTGCTATCGTATTATTATGTTGTTCGGTTACATTATGTACGGTAAGTTTTTTTTTTGAAAACCATTATTTTTATATAACATTCATATTGCCAATGAAAGAATGAGAAAAACAAACAAAATTCTCAACAGTGTCTATGGAAAAGAAACTATGGAACTATGTTTCCAAAATGGATTGTCTGTTCAATTTTTCCATCATCGTTATATATAGGCTGCTGTTGTTTTCAATATTTTTTTCTGAAAAATGAGAGGGGAAGAGAATTCAGTCTGTCTTTTTTCCTTCCTTCATCGTTCACCAACGAAAAATAGAAAACAATAATGGTTTATAACCGAAATATCTAGTGAAACTTTGAAAAAAAATAGAAAAAATTCCTTTACAGCCAAACAATTCATTCCGTCATTTATTGTGTGAAGAAACAGTGTAGAGAATTGAATTTTTCGATTCTTTACAAAAGTTTTTTTTGTATGTATGTTGTGTGTGTAGTTTGAAACATACAGATATATAATGTTTTTTGAAAATGGATTCTTTTTGGATCCTTTTGGATCGCTTGCGCGTATATTGTGCTTTTGCATGACCAATATCTATTGCTTTGGTCCTTTAATAATATCATTTTTTATCATTCATTTTGTGTGCATTCTCAATGTGTGTACCATTATGGATTGAGAAAATTTGCAAAAATGAAATGAAATGAACCGAAACAAAAAAGAAAGAAAAGGAAAAGAAACCAAGAAATTGATTGTAAATGATGATGGATAATAAAACAAAAAAAAAATGATGTCAGAATTTTATTTCGTTTGTTTGTCAGGGTAAAAATGATCATCATAAAATTCACAGAAAAAAAAGGAAACAAACCAAACAGACATTGATAATGAAATGAATGGAAAGGAAAAAGAAAAAGCGATGAAAAGAATCGAATAAGCGATGAAATGAATGGAATATATTTTCGTCTTTTGAGGCATTTTTTTTACTTCTTTTTTTTACTTTTTGAGGAAAAAATTGACATTTGGAATTTTAAATTAGATTATCAAACACATAGAATTTTCAAGTCAGGCACGCACGTAAATACAACGAACAAATGAAGGAAAAACAGATGTTTGAAAAAAATTTGTTTGAATTTTTCTGGCTTTTTTTTCCATGGTGAATTATCCAGAATTTTTTTCGACTTTTTCATCATCATTGGAAATTGACAATTTTTGTTGTTGAAAAGAATTGTGGTAACCAAAAAAGAAAAAATATTTTCCAGAAAAAAGTTTCCTGAAAAGTTTCCCATTTTGGTTGTTTTCAATTTTCAAAAATTTTCAAAAAAATCATCATTTTCTGGATTTTAAAACAGAAAAACTTTCATTCAAATGGAAAAAGGTTTCTTCATTTCATTTGTGGCACTATCTTTTACATTTTTTTTGTTTTGTTTTTTTAACCTTAAAAAACAAAAGCGAGAAAAAAAACCTTGATAAAAACTTTTGCCAGAAACTTTTCTTTGCCTCTGTGTGTGTTTAAGTGTTAGATGTGCATGTAATTTAATATCCGTCCCGGGAAAACAAATGTTAAATTTCTTTTCGTGCTTGTTTGCTTGCCTTCATGTTCATCTTGATGTTTTTTTTTGCGTTCACATTTAACGATAATGATGGTAATCAACCAAAACAACAGTTCAGAAAAATTCATTCCAAGATAATATTCTATTCTCGTTTGATAATTTTTGTACTGTCCTCATAAAATCTTTTTCATATCATTATCAGGGTGAGATGTCAAGATAAGTTTCTCTCTCTCTCTCTCTCTCTCTCTCTCTCTCTCTCTCTCTCTCTCTCTCTCTCTCTCTCTCTCTCTCTCTGTGTATGCGGATAACCGGATATTTACATTTTGTTTGTTTGTTTGTTTATCTGATCAAATATCGGATTTGACGACCGATTTTTTTTTATTTTGGGAAACATGGGACTTTTTTCTTTCTTTCCTTTCACTATAACAACAACAACTGGGTTAACAAACAAAAAATGTTTAGATTTATCATTATATTATCCTCTGTGTTTGTCGTTTTTTTTTTTTTTTTTTTTGATATCTGTGATTGTCATTTTGCTTTGTTGTTGACATTCAACTTGACCGTTGAAAATGTTTTTTTTTCTATTGACTTTTTTGACTGGTCAGATTCTCTCTCTCTCTCTGTGTCTTTTTCGATAATTGCTTGGTTCGGAATGTTATTACTGCCACTACCCATCATACTATGTTGTTGTTGTTGTTGTTGCGTGTTTATGATTGGTTTTTTTTTTGTTTTTCAATTCGTTATCTGTCTGTCACTGTGTTTTGTGTTTGTGTGTATGTAGCCGATTAATTTGTCCACCATTATTATACGGGTATTTATTTTTCGGGTAAATTTCGTTACATTGTGTGCGGTGTTTGTGTGTGCGGTGTGTGTGTGTGTGTGTAGAATTCATTAATGAATTTAATTCTAGGGTTATTTTCTAGGGATGATTCGTTGAGATTTTTTTATTCTCTGGTTTGATAATTGCGAAAGAGAGAATACTAATCAATGAAAGGGTCACCGAAAATAGTTAATGTTATTATTCAAAAAACATAATAATAATGACGTTGATGACGTTGATCGGCTGTTTAACCAAAAAATTCTTCTTTTCTGGAATATCTTCGATTCATTTTTTTTTCTTCTGTCGATGACGTTTGTTATTTGATCTTCTTGATGATTTTGGCTTGCTTCTCATTCATTATTCATTAGTATTCCTATTGGTTTTTTCGATGATTTTTGTTGTTGTTGTTGTTGGTTGTTGTTGGTTGTTGTTGTTGTTGAGAATACATGTCATCAAGATCATTAATAATCAAAAGTAATAATAATCTTTTCTCTGGTATATTGATAGTTTTTTGTTGTTGTTGTTTGTTTGTGTATTCAGCACAACTATTCATTGGAATTTTTTTTTTCTTTTTCCAGTGCAGGTAAATATATCAGGTATTTATCGGGTTCGAAATTGATGATTTTGCGATTTGAAATGCAGATTTTTTTCCGGTTTTTTTTTTCAATGATTTTTATCTATCTTTGTTCGGGGAAAAAAAGTTTCAAAAAGTTTTCACAAACAACAACAAAAAAAAAAATGAAAAATGTTTCAAGTTTGTTCAGTAAAGTTGCTTATGAATTCAGTTGATAAAGTGGACTTTTTTTTTGTTTTGTTTTGTTTTCAAAAGTTTTTTATGCCTGAAAGTTACTCTTTCTTTTCTTCTGGTCAATAAATAATGTCCATCATCTTTATCATTTTCATATATTCTTCAAAAACAAAAACAAACAAACAACAAAAAAGTTTTGAATTTTGCTCCATTTTTTTTTTTTAGTTCAATCAAATCGAATGTTCTGTGAAACATTATTTATGAACATGACCTAATACGTTATATGTGTGTGTACCACGGATGATGATGATGATGATGATGATCACGCAAACATTCGAATTCGAAACAAGAATATTATGTGGTGATAATGAAAGAATGTAATGATGATGTTTTTGCGATGAAATTGGACATGAAAATTCAATTTCTTTTTTCGTTTTTTCCTTCTGGTAATGGCAGAAAATAATATATTCATTTTGTGTTTCCCTCCATCATCCCCCCATCACCGACCGAAATGAAAATAAATCTATTCAACGGAAATTGTGTCATTCTCCAGTGATGCTGCTCTGAATTTTGAAATTTCAATCTTTTTCAATTCTTTGTTTGAAAACAAAATTATTTATTGATTTTGATTTTGATTTTTCTTCATTTCAGATTTGAATATATCATGTTTATAATCGTATTTGTTTTCTTTCTGTGTTCAAAAAAAAAATTTTCAAGCAAAACCAAAACCAAAAAACATTATTTTCTGGACCTAGTTTTGTTTTTTTTGCCTAAAAAAAAGATCAATGCTGTAATGTTTTTCTCAAATATATTGTCAATGTTCGATCGGGCATCCAATCTTTTGTACCAATCGCTCACACACACCAGCAAACAAACAAACATCCATTAATTTTGTTGTTGTTGTTATCTATCCGGATTTTTGGTTTTTGTTTTTTATTCTGGATTTTTTGTTTGTTTGTTGGTTCTGTTATGTGATATTTACGTAATTTGTTTTTCAAACACAAACATTTTACAAAAAAAAAAAAATGTCGAATCGAATAAAACGAAAATCATTGCTCAATCTATTGTCGATTATCAATTGTTGTTGTTGTTCACGTTGTTGTTGTTGTTGTTGCTGATCTTGACAATTTTTTAGTGTTGTAAAAACAACAACAACAACAACAACTTATAACAACAACAACAACAACAGGAAGATATAGATCTCTTCTTCTCAGTGAAAAAATCTAATCGTTTTCAGGTCTTTTTTTTCGGTTTCATTCTCAGATTGAATAGTTGGAATGAAAGGGAAGAATATTGTTTGTTTATAATTGCTGAATAAGAATTTCCTACATGAATAATAATAATGGGAAATAATAAAAAAAAACTTGTTTGTTTGTAATGAGATAAAAATTCCCTAATTTTCTATTCATTCGATTCCTATTTGAATGCAAGAAAAACGGGTTTTTCTCTTTTTTTCCTCTTCGGAATACCCGAATGAATTGACAAACACACACACACACACACACCATATTGAATTCACTTGGAATATTCTTCATTATTCCAAGATTCAATTCTAAACTTTTTTTTTGTTCTCGAAATGAATTCCTGAAAAGGGCCGGTTTGTTTTTATTGTTGTCGACGATTTGAATATATTTTTGTTTTTCATATTAAACACGGAATTCGTTAAAAGTTTTGCTTTAATTTTTTGTTCCTCTGTGATTTCCCCCCCACCCGGAATCCATTGTAGTCCTTTCAACATTTTTATTGATGATTTTGAACAACCAGAAGAAGAAGAAGAAGAACCGAGTGGCCAGAAAACGATAAATATTCCAACTCATTCATTCATTTTGGGTAATATAATTCCTTTATTAACATTCCATTCTCATCATTATCTTATCGAAGGTTGGTTGTTGTTGTTGTTGTTGTTAGTATTCTTCTTTTGTTTGGATGGCGTCAAAAAAAATAAAAAACAACATTTCATACATAATTCATGTGTGAACCAAAAAAAAACAAAAACATATTAGTTTTCCATTTCACAATCACTTCTTTCACTTCTCTTATGATGATCAATTCTATCATGAAATTTTTTTTTTTTTTTTTGGCCATCGGTCAGTTGTTGTTGTTGTTCAATTTTCTTGTTGTTGTTGTTGTTGTTGAAATCATTATCCAAAAAAGAAAAGAAAAGGAAGGAAAATATGTGATATGAATGTCATATTTATTGATTGAATAGAAAAAATTTGTTGTTGTTGTTGTTGTTGTTGTTCCATCAATGAATTCCAATTTTTTCGTTTTGTTATCGTGTTTAATAGCTGTCAGAAAATTTTTTTTCCGCCAATAAATGATTCAATCATTTTACAAATCATCAACTATTATCACTAATGTAATACCTTTTTCAATGGTCAATAATTTTTCATTCATATTTTTTGATTTTGTTCGTGATGATTGTTCGTGGCTATACATTAATGGCTATATATATTACACATTTGTCCTACTGTCAATCATCAATTTTAATGATTTTTTCTATTCATTCGGTTTGATTTGATTTCATAAAAAAAAATTCATTCATTTTTTTTTCTATTCATGTTTTTGATTGAATTTAATGTTTCGGAATGTGTTCTGTGTACGATGCGATAATGATGATAAAGATGCCTCATTATCGTATTCTTAACACGAATTCATTTGTGATTCTTTATGTGATTCTTTGTGTGATTCAATGTGAAAGTTTTTTGTATAAGTCACATCACATCATCATTTTCAAAAAAAAATTGTTAAAATGTCTAAATTTACATTAATGAAATTGAAAAAAGCAAACAATTTTCATCGATTCGGTTTTAGGTTTTTTTCGCCTGTCTCATTCATTATCATCATCATCATCATTTTACAATTAATTAGAGCGATATTTTTGTTTTCGGTGTTTGGGAATTTCTGCTTTTTTCCCGTTCGGGCATCTATATTTTGACATTTAACATGTCAGTTTTTATTATCATCATCATTATGGAGAGAAAAAAAAATTCTGTCATTTCTTCTCTGTGTTTTGAGGGAAGAAAAACAAACGATTGAATGAATGAAATTAAATGAAAACACACTGTATGTTTTTCACTGTTTCAACAAACAAACAAAACATTCAGGATTAATGAAATTTTCAACTGTCATTATCATCAAAACCGAATTATATATGACTAAACTAACCGAACGACCGACCAGTTTCAACCTAACTAAATTTGACCACCCTTATTATAAGAAAAAATGTGCAAAGTTTTTGTTTTTTTGTTTTCAAATTTATAATTTATTGATACCATTTTTAGATTATTTAATTTATATCCACACACCGACCGACCGACCGACCGGAGAGAGTGTATATTCTGAATTATGCATAACAATTTTTTGTGTGTTTAAACAAGCTTGATTTATATATACGTTTTTTCCACTATTTAAACCGTTATATGAATACTAATTTTTTTTCGGCTATTTTTACATTTTTTTCTTTTCTTTTTCATTACTTCATCCATCAACTTTATCATCATCTTGTTGTTCAAATATTTGTCAACATTTTTTTGGAATGGAATGGAACGCCATATGAATGAAATGAAATTAACACAATCAAACCAACCAACTTTTTTCAATAATAAGGCAATATCATTAAGCGCTGTTGCAACTAATGGTATTGTACCTGCAGGTGGATCATATTTTATGATTTCACGTAATCTTGGTCCAGAATTTGGTGGCGCTGTTGGTGTATTATTTTTTCTTGGTACTTGTGTTGCTGGTGCTGTAAGTATTACTTGTTATTTTTATTTAAAAACATTTAAAAACCAAATAAAAAACAAATGTTGAAATTCAAATTTTTTTAAAAAAAATTTCCATGTTTTTCATTATTTTCCAACATAAATTATTCACGAAAACAAAACAAAAACAGAAAATTAATTTGAAAATTATCATTTAGTTACTAAGTAGCCTAGGTTTGTTTCGCAATTTGAATGTTGTTGTCGTTTTTTTTGATTGTTTTTGAAAAAATTTTAAAAAGTAAAAATTGAAAAATGAAAAGTTCTGACAACCAACCAACAACGATGAAAAGTTCCCCACATAGAATAGTGAAGAGTTAATTATTTTTAAATTATTTGCCAAAAGGGAAAACCGGAAAAAAACCCAATTTATTAAATTGAAAACAAAACAAAAAAAAATTTCAACAATTTTTCGTTCGTTTTCCATTAATTTCATTTTCTTCCTGAATGTTTCAACTGAATTCGGAATGGTTTTTTTTCTGTGAAAAGTTTACGGTAAACATCATCCGCATTTTCCTTTCCGGAATTTTTCCTGGTTCCTTGTTTTTTTTCAGGCAAACAAAAGAAGAATCCCTTAATCAATATTGAATTATTGAGCAAATTTTTTCCCCATTTCAAAGTTTTTTCTTTTTCTTCATCACCTCGAATTAGTTTGGTGATGTTTAATTATCATTAGACGACGATGACGACAACGACATTCAAACACATTCTTTTCTTTTATTATGATCGAAATTAGTTTTCAAACGATTCGATCTGAAAGGATGTACGTATGGTTGAAACAAACAATGAATTTTTCCTTGGTTTGCGAAAAAAAAATCATTCATTCGTATTGCGTGATTTGAATTAGAAAAAATTAATGAATTTCTGTTTGAATGAGATTAGTTAGTTTTTTTTTGGGAAAACAAATTTTTTCTCTCCATTGAAATGTTAAAAGAAAGAAAGCGAAGAATCAATGAATTTCTGTCGAATAAAGAGAGAAATATATATCGATTCTACTTCAATTGCAATTTCCAGCAATGATTTTTCTTATTCGAAATTCTTGATTCTTGAATTTCATTGGATTTTTCTTTCGTTTCAGTTTCGTTCAGTTTTCGGATCACTAGATTTGGCAAAAATAGACAAACAGAATACAAGAAGACAAGAATAGACAAATTTTTTATTTCGATTGAAAGAAATTTGTCTTGGTTAGTTTCTCTCTACAATTTTATATGATTTTTAGTGGTTTTAGTTTTAGTTTTTTTTCATTACTAACAAAACAACAAAACTGAATCGAATAACAATAAATGTTTGCTTCACTGCATTGCATTTTTTTCTATTTTCGGTTTTAACCTGCATTGAACTTCTTGGTATTCTCTCTCGGTATACCTGTCTATCTGCCTGCCTGCCTGCCTGCCTACCCACCTACCTACTTACCTCTCTGTGTGTTCTGATAGAATCTATGTTCCAATATATCACATGTGTGTGTGTGTTGTATTTTCAAATTTTCTCAGAAAGAAAAAATCCTCATCATTATTATTTTATCGAAGGAAAAAAAAATATAATTTATCGATTTTTTCCTATTTCGAGTTTTACACGAAATATATTGTGTGTAGTGATGATGATGGTGGTCGATATTTATTTCATGATTGATTTTCTTTTTCACTTTTCGCTGCTGTCCAGCACTTTTATCAATATTGATGATGATTATTATTATAGGGAAAAAACTATTGTCCAGTCCATGTTGTTCATTCAGTTGCATCGAAGAAGAAAAGAAAAGAAAAGATGTGAAGATTATAATCATATCAATCTATCTTTGTACGGTTTTTTGTACCGTTTTTTTTTACTTGAAACAAGAACATTCCATTGATCAACCAGCCAAAAAAAACTATAATAATAATCTTCAAGTGATGATCATTTTCAATTCTTTTTTTTCATTTTCATTTCGTTTTCTTTTTTCGTTTTTCATTTCGTTTTTTCTATTTCCAAAAACATAGATGTACATTACTGGTGCCGTAGAAATATTGCTCAATTATATTTCACCAGAAATAGCATTGTTTGGTGATTTTGAAGCCGATAAAAGTATATTATATCATAATATACGTGTTTATGGTACAATATTTTTAATAATTATTGGTATATTGGTATTTATCGGTGTACGATTTGTATCGAAATTTGCACCTGTCGCATTGTTTTGTGTTTTGGTTTCCATTCTAAGTGTTTATTTGGGTATTTTTGTCAATTATAATGGTAATTATTTTTTCAATTTTAAATTATTGCATGATTTTTTTAACACTTTCTTTTTCCAAAAAAAACAAAAGGTATTGATAAATATCAAATATGTACAATTGGTGGTAGAATATTATCATCAAAAAATAATATTACCTGTACTGAAGAAGGTTTACGTGATGTATTTTGTAACTTGAATGGTACAAATGATGGTACATGTGATGATTTTTTTATAAAAAATCAACATACAATAAAATTGGAAAAAGCAATACCTGGTCTTAGTTCGGGTGTATTTTGGGATAATTTTATGCCAAAATTTCGTGAAAAAGATGATCTAGTCAGTAATGATAATGGAAAATATCGTGAAAATAAATCATGGATGGCACAATTTAATTATGTTTTTGTTGATATTAGTACATCGTTTGCAATATTAGTATCAATATATTTTCCATCTTGTACGGGTATTTTAGCCGGTAGTAATCGTAGTGGTGATTTAGCTGATGCACAAAAAGCAATACCATTAGGTACTATTGCTGCACAGCTAACAACAAGTTTTGTTTATTTGTCCGTTATATTTTTATTTGGCGCATCATACAATCCATTATTTATTCGTGATAAATTTGGTGAATCACTGGGAAAAGAATTGGCTGTAAGTTTAAATGAAATGAAATGTGATTTGATCATTTTTCATTATCGATTTTCTTATCAAATATTTTTTTTCGCTCACAGGTAACATTAATATCATGGCCACATCCAACAATAATATTAGCCGGTGCATTATTGTCCACATTTGGTGCTGCATTACAATCATTAGTCGGTGCACCACGTTTACTACAAGCAATTGCCAAAGATCAGATTATACCATTTTTAGATCCATTACAATATGTTAATAAACATGGTGAACCAGTTATTGCTATTGCTGTTTCATTGGCCATTGCTGAAGGAGCTATTCGTATGTTTTTTGTTTTTTTTTGCACTGATTTTTTGAATTATGCAAATCAACTAATTCATCATCATTTATCGATCTGTTCTCATTTTTTCTCTTTCCTTTGATTCTAGTGATTGGAAATCTTGATTTTATTGCACCAGTATTAACAATGTTTTTCTTAATGTGTTATATGTTTTTAAATTTGGCATGTACAGTACAATCAATATTACGTACACCATCATGGCGTCCACGTTTTAAATATTATCATTGGTCAATATCATTAGCCGGTATATTTCTTTGCCTGTTGGTTATGTTTTTATCATCATGGATTTATACATTATGTGCAATGGCATTAGCTGCATTTATTTATAAATATATTGAATATCGTGGTGCTGAAAAAGAATGGGGTGATGGTATACGTGGTTTAGCATTAAGTGCTGCACGTTATTCATTATTAAGATTGGAAGAAGGTTTGTTTTTTTTCCGCTGAAATGACATTATTTTACCAATATCAAATTACAACGTTTTTTCTTTTCTTTTCTTTTTCTTTTTCTCTCATGGAACTTAGGTCCTCCACATACCAAAAATTGGCGTCCACAATTACTTTGTCTAGTGAAATTGAATCCCGATACATTGGAATTAAAAAATCCAAAAATCTTAACCTTTGCTTCACAATTGAAAGCAGGCAAAGGTTTAACAATTATAACAAGTGTTTTAAATGGAAATTTTGAAACCGAATCCGGTATTGCTCAATCAGCTAAACAATCATTACGACATTCAATGGATAAAGAAAAAGTTAAAGGATTTGCTGAAGTTATTATAACTAAAGATGTTACACAAGGTTTAAGTCATATAATACAAACAGCTGGTTTAGGTGGTTTAAAACATAATACCGTATTGATGGCATGGCCACATAAATGGCGTCATTCAACATCTAGAGATAAACATAATAGATTTTTATCCGTTGTACGACATGCAACATCAGCAAATGCTGCATTAATTGTTGCAAAAGGTTTAAATATGTGGCCAGAAAATAATGATCGTTTAGGTGGAAATATTGATATTTGGTGGATTGTTCATGATGGTGGTTTGGTAAGTAATGATAGAAACAAACAGAAAAGAAAGCAAAAAACAATTCCCCACTGTAAATTGCTGTCAATCACAAACCTAATAAAATTTCTTTTCTTTTTTTCGTTTTGTCTTTTCTCGTTTTGTCTTTTTTCGGTTTTTCTCTCTCTCTCTCGTCAACTAAACTAAATGAAAAAAGCTCATATTATTGGCCTATGTACTATCACAACATCGTACATGGAAATCGTGCAAGTTACGAGTATTTACCGTAGCACAATTAGAAGATAATTCTGTACAAATGAAAAAAGATTTGGAAAAATTTCTTTATCATCTGAGGATAGAAGCTTCGGTTGAAGTTATTGAAATGAGTGACACAGGTTTGTTATTATTACTGCTTTTGTAGTTGTTGTTGTTGGCATTCTGATACGGAAATAGATGAATTTTTTAGATGAAAAAAAAACTTTTTTATTATATCAAAATGCATTCATTCATTCGACTGAGATGAATAATATTCAATTATCATTCATGAATAAAATTTTCCGAAATGTTTGTTCTAATTATAATGATTTTCACTTTTACTTTTACTTTTTTCTTTTTTCTCTTTTTTCCATTTCCATTCCTGTCCGTATGATGACTGAAAATGCTGCTGCTGCTGCTGCTGGTGATTGTATTGTATTTTGTCATTGAATTTTCAACAAAACAAACACAGATGTTAGCGCCTATACATATGAACGAACTGTATTAATGGAACAACGAACACAAGTTTTACAAGCATATGGTAATGAATTATCAGTTATTAATTCAAGCGAATCAATTAAACCAGATGAATTGAATGTACGAAGAATGTAAGTAATTTTTACAATAGAAAATACAGATTCTAGAATTCGACGATTCGATGATAAATAAATAATTAAAATATTCTCCATATAAAACCAATCATTTTGATTAAAAAAATATCGAATAGAATCATTCAACTCACGTTTTTTAACCCTTTCTTTTTTCTTTTTCCATTTTCTTGTTTTTCATATTCTCATATATATATAGGCATACAGCAGTAAAATTAAATGAACATATTATAAATAAAAGTCATGCATCAAAATTGGTTATAATAAATATGCCTGGTATACCAAGAAAAATGACACCAGGTAGTGAAACAAATTATATGGAATTTATTGAAGTACTTACTGAAGGTTTGGAACGTGTTATATTGGCTAGAGGTGCTGGCCGTGAAGTGATTACAATATTTTCCTAAAAGAAAAGAAAGAAAGAAAGTAGGAAATCGCAAAAGAAAATCGCAAAAAAGAAAAGAAAAAACACTCAACCAACTCAACAGAAAAACGTCAAACTCATCAACAACAACTAAATCATTCAATTCATTTTGATCTTTATTTGATTAAATTTTACCATCATCATCATTATCACTATCATCATCATCTTGTCTTTTGTGCTTGTGTGTGGCATTTGTCTCTGTCTCTGTTTCTGTTTTGAAATGTCAAAAAATCTATTCACGTTATTATTCGATATACATTGACAACCTGCATACACTCAACACATATAATCATTATTTCATCTAATTTATAATTGAAAAAAAACAAATCTTATTCGCAAAATGATCGACACTTGGAAACATTCATTCATTCATTCAGAAGCTGTTAAAAATTTCAATTTCAAAAAAAAATTTCCAGCAATTCAGAAACAAAAAAACACTTGAACTTTTTCTTTTGAAGTGAAAAACTTTCCTGAAAACTTTCTGTTGTTCCATCAATGTCAAAACAAACATTTTTTTCTTTTCTTTTTCCGCCCTATTTTTTCATTATAATTTTATCCAACAACAGCAAAAATTGATTCAAACATGAAAAATTCCAACAACAACATCGACAGAAATTTGCCAGAAAGATTCGTCCATGTCGTTATTTGCGATTTTCAAAAAACAAAATTGATTGTCATTTCAAAAAGGAAAATCTGTTTTCGTTCGTTTGTCACCACCAATCAATCCACCGAATACGGTTATATAAAATAAATTTTTTTACCATAATTGTATAATGTGTCACACACACACCAAACACACACACAATGCATACTTATTTATTTTTCAATGGCACCAAATATTTATTTATTATTGTAGATTTTTCATTTCATTTCAATTCAGAAAATGATAGTAATAAAAAAAACTTTTATTAGATCCATCTGATTCATTCAAACAAAACAAAAAAAACATTTTACCATATTGGATACACACAGACTCATTCCATTCATTTGTTTGGTTGAAGAAAATAAAGTCTTTCCGATTCATTTATCGATTTGCTGGCCTCGTTTCGTTTGAAATTAAAATCATCCGAAGATTTTCACCCGAATACAAAGAATTCAATTCATTTCTTCTTCTTCTTCTTCTTGTTGTTTTTATAAATTATAAATATTAATAAAATTATTATCATTGTTAAATAATAAACTAACTATTAAATGATTACAAACAAAAACAAAAAAAATTTATAAATATTCAAAACATAAACAGAAAACAAAAAAAAACTGTGATGCGGTTTTATTTAAAGTAAAAACTAGAGATTTTTCTTCTGTGCAATACTTTTCTTTATGTGTAAAACATCGAATAATAATGATTTTTCCATCAAATTTTTTTTTGAAACATATTGATGAAACACACACACACACGCATATTGATTTTTGCTTCTTTTTAAAATTTTAAAAATTTCAATTTTTTGAACAAAAAAAAACAAGCATAAATTAATTAAAAATTCATTCATTTCATTTCATTTCAGTAATCACATCACGATAATAACATAATTTACAACATTTTTGAATCATTAGTGAATTGAAATATCCATCTTTCCATGTTTCTCGTATGTTTTTTTTCCACACACACACCATCATCACACAGCAACTAAATGATCAAATATTCGATTCTTTTCAACCAATAAATATTCAATTAGCCTATGTAATCTTTAACATTGTTTTTTCTTTCTTATGTTATGTCAAAAAGCAACACAAGAGATTCTAATATTCACACACATTGGACAGAAACATTGATTCTCACTTCCATAATTTTTGTCATTTTATTATTGATAAATAATAATATTCGTTGATCATAATAACCATTATTATAATGATAGTTTCTTTTTTTTTCAAAATGTAATGTAATGTAATTTTCTTCTTTCTTTCTTATATTTCTTCAAATTAGATATAAAAATACTAATAAAAATAAAAATATTTATCTGAATAATAATAATAATAATAATGATGGCCACCGCTAATGTGTCATATTTTTATAACATTCATTTTTTCTTCGTAAAAGTGTGTAGGTGGTGGTGATGATAATGGCGGTTTTTATATCGAGAAACTGGTTCCTTCTTTTTTTTCTCCTTATCTCTCTCTCTCTCTCTCTCTCTCTCTCTCTCTCTCTCTCTCTCTCTCTCTCTCTCTCTCTGAGTTTTAATCTTTCTTGCTTCTCTCTCCAATTGGATTTTGTTGTTGTTGTTATTGCATCGTTCAATTTGAACCACAATAATAATAATAATAATAATAATAATAATAATTTTTGTTTCTGTAAATGTTCGGACATCATTCATTCGAAATAAATGAATTTATATGTGATCGACATTCATAGGAAATTGATGTGTTCACCATTCGTTTGTTCGCTCGTTGTTGTTGTTGTTAGCAGTCAAAACAAAAAAATTGTATTTCGTCGGATGATGATAACGATAATGTTTTTTCTCATTCCACACAGTGAAGTTAGCATCAATGTTTTTTAACAAATTTTGACCATAGAAAATCAAAAAAAGAGAAAGAGAGAGAGAATATTATTCTTTCTTTCTTCAACTAAAAGTGTGGGAGCCAAGTGTTGTTTGTTTTTCTTTCTTTTCTTTTCTTTTTGATCATGATGTTGACGAAGACAAAGACGAAGGTCAGATCCAGATGATGATCTTTTTTTTCAACAAAAAAAAACATGTTATTGAAAACATTTTCGTTTTCTCTGTTTTTTTTTTTTGTTGATTTCCTATCGAATCTCATTGATCATGATAATTGGATTATGTCAAAATTTTCATGAAATTATCGTTACTAATGTTGTTGTTGTTGTTGACAACCATGTTTAGTAATGTCATCAATTATTATTATGGATCACTATTATGGAACACCTTGTATTGTTCCATATGGAACAATTGAAATCTTTTGTTTTGGTCATAACCTTCAGGCATTTTGACAAATTTGTTTTTTTCAATTAAATGGAAATATTACATGCAAAACAAACAAAAAAATGTTAATCCAATATCCCTCAGTACAAACAAACAGAAAACAGAATTACCTTGTTTGATTTTGTTTTTTGTTCTTTGTTCTTTGTGCTATGTGTGTTTCTATTAATAAATCAGAAATCTGAAGCTTTTTTCTGGATTGTCACACTGAGGATTATTTTATTATTTTTATTATTTCAGCTATAACCGGTCAGTCAATGGTCAAATATATTCACCGAAAACAAAACAATGGTTCTTTTCATTTCATTCGAGATTTCGTCCATAGAGATATATTCGTAATGATAATGATAAAAGATTTTAAAATGAAGGTAAGTAAGTCGAAGAACGAACGAACGAACGAAAAGTCGAAGAACAACATTGAAAAGATCATTGGACCATCATGGATGGATTTGAACATGATGATAATCATCATAATCATCATCATAATCATAATCGTCCTCGTCTCGATATATAAACAACGACGGTGGCGGATGATAATGGTGGTGATGGTGGTGGTGGTAGTTGTCAGGCAAAGATATCTTCAACAAAAACTAGGTCAGTAGTGTCTAGGATGATGATCGGTGATAATTTGAGAGAGAGAGAGAGAGAGAGAGAGAGAGAGAGAGAGAGAGAGAGAGAGAGAGAGAGAGAGAAAGTCTTAAATATTATCATCATCAAATAGAGAAACAACAAAATAAAAAAAGTTAAGTTCTTGCTTGAAACTTCAGTGTTAAAAAAAACAAGATCCCAAAAGAGAAACAGAGATTCAAGACTCTCTCTCTCTCTTGATTCAAAGAAAAATTTTTTCATATTTTATTTCATTTTCTGTAAACAAAAATAAAAATCTAATTGAAGAGAATGAGAATGATGTGACTAGATAGCTAGCTACTGATTGACACCTCGACAAACAAAAAAAAACAAAAATTGAAACAGACACACAGGTATCAACAGCACCTGGCGTAATGTTTTTAACATCATTTTTTGTTGTTGCTGTGGATTCATGATTTTGACTTTACTTTTTTCAAACAACGATGTGTGTCCACAATCATCACCACCACCACCATCAATTTGATTGATTTTTTGTTGAAAAATCGATCGAAATGATATATATCATATATGTTATGCAATCATTTTTTTCAATCATGTTGTTATTCATATTAAACATATTATCAGCAGTTCATATTCAATGATGACCATTATCAATTCACCATATAAACATTGACAAATCTTCGTGGAACTTTGATCCAAACAAAACAACCAAACAGCAATAAAAATGACCACTTGTTTGAAGAAGTTATTGTTTTAAAAACAACTATAGTGTAAACAACAACAAACGAGAAAAAAAAGGAAAAGGAAAACAAAAAGTATGACAGTTTTTCTTTTGATTATGTGATTTTTATGGATCATAAATAAACAAACATTTTCATTACTTTTCATTTATGATATTTGATCAATTTTCAGTTTGTTTGTTTGTTGTTTGTTTTTCTTCAATTAATCGAAGCCAAATCATTTCAAAATGCGTAAATTTGCATTCATTTTTTGTAAGTAATAATATCGGGTCATTAATAAATTTCGTTATCATTTCCTTTTTCTTTTCAATTCAACAGATATGTTCATGGCATTCATGTCATTAGAATATGAATTAAGTTTAAGTGATGATTGTCCAAATTGTTTTGCCATAAGTCAATTTAATGGTGGTAATAATTATAATTATTATCAACAACAACAACAACAACAGTCACCATATTATCCTCAAACGAATCGTGATCAAAGACAATATGAATCGGCAATTAATTTACAATATTTACATCCACCACAAAATAATTATGGCCATCTTCATCATCAACAACAACATCAACATAATCATCAGCCACAAATTCATTCTTCATTATTGAAGCCGGCGCCACAGCCACAACAGCCGCCATCATTATCGCCTCCAAAATATCGTCCAATTATAATGGCATATCATCCACGGTAAGTTTTACAACAATGAAAAAAATAAGAATTCGAATGTTTTGTTTTTTCTAATTCGAATGTTTTTTTTTGCTTTTGGGTGTTTCATAAATATAGTGTAAACAATAGACATATGCCATTTTTTACAAGAAATTCCGATCATTTATTAGATGATAATCCAACGAATTCGAATGAAGAATCTGATTCGATTATAATGGATGATAATGATCAAACGAATACAGATGATACAGAACAGCATCAGAATCAACAACAACAGCAACAACAGCAGCAACAACTGCATCAACAACTACAATCATTTGTACGCATTCCACAGAAATCTGTTCGTCAAAAAATATCCAGCGATCGTCAATATTGGCCACCATTGATTAATCATACATTTGGAAATATTCCTGAAAATTTTGCAACAACAACAACAACAACGCTGCCACCGCCACCGATATATTCCCTTGATGATTATGAAGAAGAATTTCAAAATCATGATATGATGTATACAGCAACATCATCATCATTATCACCATCACCATCACCATCATCAACGACAACAACAACAGTAAAACCAAATTATCGGCCTAGGCCTGTTTCGGTACGATTACCAACAACCAGTCCACGGCCATCATTATTAGCCAAAAATAATGCCGAACAACAATTTTCTTCTTCTTCTTCTTCTTCGGATCATCAAACAAATTCAAACAATAGAATATTGAGCCAAGTTGAAAATCCAATTGATAGTAATAATATTGAAAATATTAATTTGGAAAATAATAATAATGGTGGTAGCGGAAGATATGGTGCTGGTCAATTTAAGCCAAGACGAAATGGTCCAGGAAGACAAAGAAGACGACAAAGAACTACAACAACATCGTCAACAACAACAACATCAACGACTACAACAACAACAACTGAACAACCATATTATGATTATGGTGATTATTATGGTAATATTTTGAAACCCATTTTGATGTTCCCGGAAAAAAATTAACTTTTTTTTTATTTATTCAATAGATTATGATCAAGATGATTATGATGATGATGATTATGATTATCTTGCAACAACAACAACAACAACTACAACTACAAGGAGACCACGAGATAGACATAATCATCATCGTGGTAGAGGACATCGTCGACGTGGTGGAGGAAGAAGAAGATATCATCATCATCATCATCATCATCGTGATGATGATATTGAACTATTACCACATCGAAAACAACAAGAACCACCAAAACCAACTGAACCATCAACAACAACAACAACAACAACAACATTATCACCAAATTATAAACCAAGACCAGATGGACGTATAATTGATTATAATGCTGATCCAAATTTTCCATATGAATTAAAAGGTGCTGATCTTACTGATTATCCATTTTATATATCGATACCAGAAACAGATTTTAATTGTAAAGGTCGTCATGATGGTTATTATGCTAATATTGATTTAAAATGTCAAGTTTATCATCATTGTGCTATTGGTCATCAACGTTATGATTTTCTTTGTCCAAATTATACATTATTTGATCAGACAACATTTACTTGTCGTTTTATAAATACAGTTGATTGTGATGCATCTGAAAATCATTATAAACGTAATAATGATTTATATGTTCAAAGTACAACAAATGGACCAAATAATTTATATGGTTCTTATAATCATCCACCACCCCAATCATCATCATCATCAACACCACCACCGGTAAAACCACCCGCATCATCATCATCTTCATCAAACAATCATGATCATCTACAGACATCAGGTTCGGATTCTTCATCATCACAATCACCAAATAATAATAATGATGATGATGATAATTATAGACCAAATCAATTGCCATTATTACGATTGAATAAACGGCCACAACAACATATCAATTAATTAATTTTTTTGCTACATCAATTGCTCCATTCAATCAAAATGTTGTTGTTTTTTGTGTTACAAATGATGATTTTTTTCTTCAAAATTTTTATCTCAAATTCAGTGAAAACAAAAACATTGTACAGTTTGACTATATATTTTTTTTGTGTGTGGAAATTTTCTATTTACTGCTTCCTGTGTAAATATTTATCAATCGATTATAAATGTTATTTATTTTCAAAAATTAAAAAATTTATCAAAATTTTTTGATTTCCTGGCAAATTTTGCTGAATCCTTTTTCTAAAGAAATTCGAACATAAACCCTAATTATAACTATCCACAAGTGCTGCCATCTATTGACGATAGTGAAAAACATTTCTTTATGAAAAAATAATCTTTATTTTTGCTCTGTCAAATTTTAAATATCATTTTTGTAAATTTGTTTGAAAATGACTGGAATAAAGAAAATAAACATTTTTTTGTTTGTTTGTTTTGTTTTTGTGTTGAGAGAGAATATAAAATGTTTGAAAATCATCGGGAATGATTGATTAATCAGATAAATTTGATTAGAAAAAAATGAAATGGAAAATAAAATAAAAATGATCAACTTGGATCAATTTTTAGGCTAAAGCCTTTTTTTCTGCTTCAATCACTTCTTTGGTTGGTAGAGGATTTTTTTCTTCGGTTTTAGCATGATGAAGTTTTTCTGCTTCAAATGTTTCAATACTTTTAAGCAATTGTTGTTGGCCTTTTTCTTGTTCAATTTCTAAAATAATCAAAAAGAAAAAAAAACAAAAACAAAACAAATGTTAATTGATTAATTTCAATTTTAAAAAAAATCAATATCGATAATAAAATGTCAACGAAATCTTTTGGCTAAAAAATCGTCGTTCATATCATCATTATCAAAAACAATAAACAAAAAAGTTTGATGGCATTTTGATAGCAATAAAAAAAACGGATGTACGACGAAAAACGGCTCAAATTTTGTCATTAATATGAATCGATTCGATTCGAATGAATGTTTTTTTCATAGAACAGATTTCCATAAATAATTTTTTTTTTTTACAAATCCAAAATTTTTTACATACCAGTTTTGGAAGGAAGTACCACTTTTTCCTGCGTTTCGGTATGTTTTAATTTATGTTCGCCGACCAATTCATTTTTAAGACAATCATCAATTCGGGGAAGTTCTTCTTTCGTTGGGCTAGACATTTTTTCTTTTTCTTTCGTTTGGGTTTTCGCTGAAAAACTGAAAAAAGCTGAAAAAAACCAAGCAAAATTTAGCTGAATTAGTGGAAATTATTCTCAACTTAGCTTTAGAGATTAAATAGACAATGAAACAAACAAATTCGGGAGAAAACAAAAAATTGAAAATGACAAATGACAAGACACACCACACCGATTGACAAATTTTAAATCCTTTTGGTTTTGGCTTGCGATATTTGATGTTTGAAGATTGAATGAGGAATGCTGTTTGCTGTTTGGTTTGTCAAAGCAGAAAAATGATGGTCAGGAGGAAAAAAAGCCGCAGTTTTTTTTATTTGGAAAAAATCAAAGCAAATAAAAAAAAACTAGCGGCAAATACCCTTACGTGAAATACCATCACACCAGCAATAAATGCTTGAAGCTTGCTTGGAAGGGCGGCAACTGCTGCTGCTGCATTTATGCAGCAGTCTCGGCTATAGAACCACGACCACACCTAATCATCATCATTGGTGATAACAATGATGATTCATCACAGCGATGAGTATATATGCATGGTAATATCGTTGAAAATGGCCGTGGCAGCATGTGAAATATTTTTGTTTCAACAATGGACAATGGAGAAACGAAACGAAACCACCACCACCACCACCAGTGTCAAAAAATTTTCATACATCCATATTACATTGTTGAAAGATAAACAGAGTGAAAAGTATATAATCAAAAATCGCGCCAATCAGAAAAAAAATGGAGAGAGAGAGAGAGAGAGAGAGAGAGAGAGAGAGAGAGAGAGAGAGAGAGAGAGAGAGAGAGAGAGAGCGGGAGAGATAGCAGAGAGAAAACTGGTATCTATGGGCGCAACATATGAAAGTTATGTGATAATTTAGCTCTCTCCATATTCAAATAAAACAAAAGAAGAATATTTGAATTCTATTTTATTAACACCCCCGCATTTTTTTATACTCCCATACATTAATCTCAATGGGCTATAGACTGGCTTTTTTAGACAAGCAATCGAGAGAGAGATAGATAAAGATGGAGAGAACCTGAAAATGATTACAGATGAAAACAAACAAACAAAAAGATGATGATCACTTGTTGCTGCTGTCAATTCATATCAGTCGCAGATTTTTTATTTTGCTTTGGATACTTTTTTAATGAAAAAAAAATCTATCCATAGCAATGTTTGGTATGTGTGTGTGTTTAAAAAAGCAACAAAATTGTTGTTTTTTGTTGTTAAACATTTACATAGAGAGAGAGTTTAGTCAAGTCAAGTCAATATATGTAATAGGGGTTTCACACTAGCAGCAATGTGAATGAAATATTTCAAATGCAATATTTCACTACATTTCAGCCTTATGGACTGAAATATTGCATTTGAAATATTTCATTCACATTGCTGCTAGTGTGAAACCCCTATAATAAATATTTTGATAATAGGGGTTTCACACTAGCAGCAATGTGAATGAAATATTTCAAATGCAATATTTCACTACATTTCAGCCTTATGGACTGAAATATTGCATTTGAAATATTTCATTCACATTGCTGCTAGTGTGAAACCCCTATAATGATAATGATCATTTTTTTGAATGTGGAAAAAAAAATAAAATCTAAATGATCATTTATGTAGCTGTTGTTTTTGTTTTGTTTGTTGATTTGTTTGTGTGAAAAAAATAACTACTTGACTATGTCAAACAGTCATTATTTTTATCATTTTTTTCTAATACTTACTTTCTGTCTCTCTTGATGTTTTTTTATTTTGGACAGAGTGTGTGTTGCCGGCCTTCGGCCAGCAGCACGCATACTTGTTTCAGCCCGTAGATTCTGGCAGATGAGCGGCTACGCCGCCCATCGCCCAAATCTTGGCTGAAGTTTTGTTCTTTGGGTATGGTCTGATCTAATGTGACCGCGGCCATTTCGTGTTGCGCAGATCGGTGCGCACATTGACTTTTTCTGCAGACATTTTTTTCAGCGGAATTTCAGGGACCGACATTTCGTCCTACTCATTTACATGTAAAAAAAGCTTCACCAAATTTTTTTATTAATAAGATATTTTGTTGTTGTTTATCCAACCAAATAACTAAACGAAGGGAGATAAATTTCCTTGTTTAAACAAGAAAAAAAATAATTAATGATGATTATGTTTTCGGATTCTTTTTCGGATATAGTCGATAGAAACAAAAAAAACAAAATTCAAATACATTTTTTTCAAAACAATTTTATTTTCAAAATTAATTTCAAATATTTTTCGAATCGAAAAATTCATTCGAATCATTTGCATTCTCAATTCGAATCATATCGATATCGATACAATCGATATTTGTCGGAAAAAACAATCAAACAAAAACACATAAAATAAGAGGTAGTCGTCAAATGAAAACATCAAACAAAATAATCAAATAATTTTAACAATAATTCTTCTTTTTTCAAGGAATATTAATAGCTTTGTTGAATAATAAATAATGTCTATGTGTGTGTGCGATTTTCAGTTTTTCTTGTGAATGATAATAACCGCGGGGTATATTTGTTGCGCAATAAATCACGTGATTTAATCAATAAGGTAAGTGATGATCCAATTAGCATTCAAGAAACTTTGCTAAAAAACTTCTTTTTTTTCATTTTTAATATCACAGCGATCCATTTCTTCATTGATTCCCTTTAATCGGTTGATATCATCGTCGGTTGTTGTTGTTGTTGATTTGATTTTGATTTTGATTGAAAATTTACACCATTAAAATTAGTATGTCCAATATTAATCAGATGGCGTACCAATATTTTACAATCACGACAAACTTTGACTAGAGGTCCATGATAATGATAATCTTCATTAGCATCATTATCGTCATTATCATCAACATTATTTTGTTGTGACATTCGATTGTTATTATTATTATTAATCAATAGCATACGCATTAATTTTGTCATACGATTACGTGAAGAATTTAATTTGGTTGGTAATGATTTTGATTCATTATTTTCATTATTATCAATTTCTTCGGGTTTTTCGTTTTGTTTTTCTCGATTATTATCACCATGATGATTATGATGATGATGATCTTTGTTATTAGCAAATTTAAACATATCCAATACATGTTTTTCATTTGGTGGTGATGGTGTTGGTGATAGCATATAGATTGGTACACGATCAAATTGTTCGGTTGGTATATGCATTTTAGTGGCACATCTAAAACAAACAAACAGGAAAAAATTAAAAAAAAATTTGTAAATTACTCAAAGAAAATCAAATTTCCAAAATTACCTATCACAAATTGAACGATTACATAGTTTACAAATGGTAGCCCATGGACCCCAAAATGTAAAACGTGTTTTCAAACATGTAAAACAAATTTTTCCATTTTCTAAATCTTTTTTCAATGATTTTGTTACACCTAATGATTCAATTTCAGCTTTAGTTAATACTGAACGTATATGTTGTACTTCTTTCAATGTTAGCGATAAACATTCTAATGATTTACCAAAATCATTTTTTTCCCAAATTGCAGCAACATGATTACGATGATCTTCATCAAAATCTAAATCATCGATTATATCGTTAGCATTTTGCTGTTGTTGTTGTTGTTGATATTTTTCCAATGTACTAAGATCACAAACACTTATTGAATGGCGACGTTCTTTTGCGAAAAATTGATTCGAAACTATCAAAGGGGAAAAAAACGAAAATTCTCCATAATTTTCTCCAAAACTAAACTACAAAACTAAACTAAATTTAACACTTACGTTTTTTAAGCCTTTGAAATGGCTTATTATCATCATCATCAATAATCAAATCATTTGATTCATTATTTTCATTTTGAATCTCATCATCATCCTCATCATAATGATGATGTTCCAATGATGATTGAATTTCCGATGAAAAATATGCCGACATTGGCCTTGTTGATCGTGTTGATCTTTTTGTTGTTGTTGTTGTTGGAATTTCAACAATAATTTCTTCATCATCATCATCGTTATTATTAATACTTTTATTATCATCATCATCATCATCCAAAAATAGATCCAATTTTATATCAGCTTTAATAACTTTTTTACGTCTTGTTACTGTTGTTGTTGTTGTTGAACCAAGCCTTTGATTTGAATTGTTTGTTGATTGTACCATTGTTGTTGTTGTTGTTGTTGTTGTT
Organism: Dermatophagoides pteronyssinus; assembly: GCF_027571235.1. Taxonomy (NCBI): domain Eukaryota; kingdom Metazoa; phylum Arthropoda; class Arachnida; order Sarcoptiformes; family Pyroglyphidae; genus Dermatophagoides; species Dermatophagoides pteronyssinus. The sequence continues at coordinate 2,316,576 of NW_027461530.1, forward strand.
TTACCATTATTTTCATTAGCTAGATAAAAGTGTTTTTTTATGGTGATTATAATAAAGTAAATAAAGTAAATAAAAGTTTGTTTAGTTTAGAGTTTAGAGCCCAAAACAAAAAAAAACATACCTGTTGAAAAATGTAATGGAGTTACATTGGCTGAAAATGAATATTGTTTTGTTGATGTTGGTCGTAATCGATGTTCTTGTTGACGAATAGAATCCATAAGTTTTTCATATATGGTTACCTGTTTTGGTGGTGCAGGTTTCAACACCCGATTCGATACCGGTACTAATGGTGGTCGTGATCTTATGAAATCCAATATTAATTCGTGGGCATCTTTTTTCAAACGTTGTGGTAGATCACCATTAATCATAACTTTATTCAATTTATAACGACGTGAACGTATATCATCCAATAACATTTCATATGGTGTTAATTCATATTCTTGATGATGATTAAATATTGAATCCTGTTGATAATTAACTTTTTTCAATTTTACACCATGTCTTAATTCACGTATCACCTGTATCCAAAGACGTGCCCAATCATGAAATTGTAATCGTTCTAATGTTGTACAATCATCATTATCATCAATATTATTTAAATTATTATTGTTTGATGATGATGATGATGATTCGATTCTCAGTACAGATGATTTTCGTAATTCCTTTATAAAAACAAAATTATAATCAATCAATACAAATTGTTAATTTTCAAATCAAATTGATCGATCAATTTACCTTAGTTCCTTTGGCTATTTGATCCAAAAATGTTGATAATTCTAATGTTTCGGCTAATAATGCACGACAAACAGCTTTATAATGATTATCGGCTGATTCTTGACAAGATAATCTTGAAACACACATCTTTTTTTTAGGAAAAAAAGGATTTTTTTAGTGGAAAAAAAAATCAATCAAGAATTAAGAATTACCTGCATAACATGATCAAAATTAAGTAAATATTTATTATTCGTTCGACAATGATTATATCCCGGTAATGATGATGATGTTATTGTTGATGATGATGTTGAAGGTGGTGAACCATTCAATGATGTTGTTGTTTCATGACCACTATATTCATGACAATCTTGTTCAATACCTTCATCAGCCATAGCACATTCATCATCATCATCATCAAAGTCATCATCATTATCATCATCGTAATCATTATTATCTTCCATAACAATATCATCATCATGATCGTGATGATCATCATTATCATCATCATCTAAACATATTGATCCAATTGAACTCATTTGATTATCATTTCTAGCTGTTGTCGATGTTGTTGATGTGATAGGTGCTGATATCGATGATGTAGCCACGGTTGTTGGTGCTGAACATTTTTTATCATTGAATTTTCTTTTTCGTGTTGTTCGTTTTATTGATGATTTTTGTCGATCATGATTATGATGATGATGTCTTGAGGCCAATTCATGTGCCGTTGTCAAACGTTCAATAAGTAATTCTAATGGTTTACTTAATGTACGTTCTTCATCATCACATAAACCATAATCAAGTGCATGAAATAAAACAATACCCAATGATGTTAATAACTGTATAATGAAATAAACAAAAAAAAACAAAAATCAGATCAAATAAAATTATCAAAGAAATCAATGGAAAAAGCTTTGCTGATGGCTTACCTTATGAGAACTTTTGGCCAATGTACGACTTTTTCCTATAGAAAACATTGTTGGATTGAACAAGAAAAAAAACAAAGAACGAAAATACAGTTAGTTACATTATCAGGATAAGCAAATCATCAGTTCCCGGTGAATTTTCAAAATAAAAAAATTCGGATTTTAAATAAAAAAATTTAAATATCTTTTCTTCTGTTTGAAATGGAATCGATTAGCTCCAAAAATAACAACAACAACAACGAAAACAGCAACAAAATTTACATTTGTATCAAATGAATGTAAAAGTTTCAAGCAAAAAAATGAATAATAACAACCAAACAATCAATCACTCAATCTGTATAAAACTTTGTTTTTTTTTGGCTTATTATCATTATCATCATAATTATCATCGTAAAGATTCAAAAAAAAATTCTTCTTTCCTTGAATTCATTTTAAACGATGTGATTTTTTTTAATATTCTATGGTTTTTTCCCCATCAACAACAACCAATCATCAATTGTATTTTATGCAAAACTGGAAAAATGATGATAATGATGGCGCCCAATCAAATATTCAAAAATGTAAATCAAAAAACAATGACCCAACTTGATGCATCAACGAAAAACCCTAGACAACTTTAAACATCAACGATTCAGATCAAAAAAACCGAAAGAAAATTGGGTTAAATATACGCCAAGAAGAAGAAATGTCATTCAAAAAAAAATCATCTCATCATTTAAACATCATCCTGATAATAACTTATAGGAAAAAGATAATTAGGCATTGAAATTATGTACGCATATAGTAGTTGAACTAAATCTTTGTTTTCGTTTCGTTTCGTTGTTTCGACCTATTCTTTTCGATTCGTTTTGGGTTCTTTAGGCATTTTCTTTCTTTCTTTCGTTGTTGTTTTTTCCCTTTAAAAAAATGTTTTCCTTGACTGTTTTTTTTGGTTGTTCATCAAAGTAGACTTTTTGATTATAATAATCGTCAGTGATGATGAGGATGATTATAATAATTTTTCAATCAATTTAAATCAATTGTCTGTCGAACATTTTTCTTTGCTGGTTGTTGTTGTTGTTGTTTGGCATCTTTAGGGTAATCATCCGTCGTTGCACTTAATAATTTGACTTGATTATTGTGACACGTATAAACTTTTTGTTTACAAACGAAAAAAAAAAAATAATAATGTTTAGGTCAAATCAATTCCTGTCCATAAAGAAAACATTGTTTTATTTTGTTTTTGTTTTGTTTTTTTATGGATGAATGAATTACAATCTATTCGCGGTATCTATTTCTCAATCGTTACCTGATTAACAAAATAAAAAAATTAAAACAGTCAATCCAGGTATTAGGTCAGTAGTGGTGGGAAAACAAAAAAATATCTGGTCTGTTCTGGGGTGACCTTCAAATTAATTAGAATTAATTTTCTTTCGTTTTTTCTTTCTTGGATTACATATTTGAAGGTCATCATCATTATTTTATATAATAATCAGGTCGTTGATGAAGGGGTTGATTTTTGTTTTTTCGTTTTTTAGTTAACGATTTACCTGCTTTACCTGGTTTAATTTTTCCATCTTTCTTTTCATTAATAATTATTCTCTCTCTTCATTCACCTGCCGAGAAACAAAACAAAAAAACGTGATCAATCGATTTTTTAGATTTTCCAATATGGAAAATATGTTGTTTTTTTCTAATCCGGCTAATGGAGAAAATATTGATGATGATGATAATGATCAATAATGAAAGATAAATTGATCGATTTGAAAAGAAAACAACGTTTTAAATGGGAAAATGTGAAAAACAAAACAGAAAAATCTTTCTTTCTTTTTGGAATCAAGTTCAATTTTAAATGGGAGAAGAAAAAAAAATTATTCATTCTTATGCATCATTATCATCAATTGTTTCATCTATAGATACCCGAAAATAGCTTTTTTTGTTCAATTGTTCAATATCAAGAGAGAGAGAGAGAGATAATTATGGTTTTGATATTGGATGTTTTGGGAAAAAAAACAGCATCATTTTCGACTAAGCATCATCAAATTTTGACCTAAAAAATATGAAATTTTTTTTTCATATTTTTTTCATTTGTTATCTCCGTTATTAGTCAAAATGAAACGAAAAAATAACAAAAGAAAACCACCATCACAAAAAAAAAGAATCCGATCATCATCGTTATCTCGATTCATTTTTGAGCAACAACCAAACAAAAAAATTTATCCAATTTTCTTTTCTGATTGTTGTTGTTGCACGAGCAATAAGAGATTAACGATCAACAATCAACGATCATCATCATCATGTGATATTATCTGATCAATTTCAACCATAATAAACAACAACCGATATGGATTGAAATAGCCACACAACAACCAAAAAACATTATGATCTTCCCCCCCCCCGAAAAAATGTTAATCTAAAAATAAATAACAATTAAATTTTCCATTATTCTTTTTCATTTTTGATATTTTCATATTTCGATCAATTTTGAAACATTATTATTCAGGCAAACAATGTTCATTTTGATGATGATGATGATGATGATGATATTCGACAATGTTACAATGTTGTTGGTTGGTTACATTGATTCAACAGTAGATGTACAAAACAGTAATGGATTAACAATGGCCTGAGATAATGATGATGAAGGGTGTTTCTCTCTCTCTCTTTACCTCGTTTTCAAGCACATTTTGTTAATTAGTTGTTTAATTAATTAATTAATCAAATGACAACAAACAAACAAACGAAAATCAAGAAAATCTATTTATTTGTGGCTAATTATTAGGATTTACACTAATCTTAACAAAAAAAAAAATTAATTAATGAATGATTTTTCTCTTCAGCTATTGCGTTACGAAGGATAAACATTGATTAAGAAAAAAAATCATTGAATATCCCAAGCAAGGATACAAAAAAAGATTCATTTAATCATTTCAGTTTGGTTTGGTTAGTTGGTTGAATATATATTACTTATGTGTGTAACCAAATACGATTATTACAACCACCAACAAAAAAAAATTACAAGACAAGACACATGACACTCAATAAATCAATATTTTTTTTTTCTGGATATTGGTTGCCTTGTATGATGGATTTTTTTTTTTTGTTCATATTTTTGGAACAAAATTTTTCAAATATCCGATATTAAATACTTCCATCTCATCATTTCGAAATGAGATACAAAAATGTTTCTGCAAAATATCCGAATGTATTTCACTTGATTAACACACACACACACACTAAACGCCGAAAGGATTTTTCGCTCCCCGAAACTAAACAAAACAAAACTAACCGATAAAAATTGAAACATTTTTTGTTTTTTGTAATTAAAAAAAATTATTATTAATATTAATAATAACAAGGAAATTTGAATAACAGAAAAAAACCAAAATAGAAAATGTAGAGCAAAACTTAATCAATTGGAAATTGGAAATTTTTTCGGTTGGATAAAAATAGCCGCCAAAATTGGAAATAAGCCCAACAACAACAACAATCATCAAAGAAATATGAAAAATTTGTCATAAAATGTCGAAGAATGAATGAATGAAAATCAATTGATTTTCAGTGATTTTCAGTGAAGAAAAAACATGCAAAATGTTCATTACATTACATAACATTCTAATTATCAATTTGTGAGTGTGAATCAAAAGAAATCAGAAGTCAGTAGCCAAAAAAAAAAATGAAGAAAAAGGTCAAAAAAATAGTTTGTTTCCACTACATTTGGGAATCTCGTGACCATATCTGTGACAAAATTCATTTGACTTTTTTCAGAAGAAAAAAAATCAAAGTTTACTTTACCACAATCGAAAAGAGATTCGAACAACAAAATAATGACGACGATGATGACAAATTAAATCCAAAGTAAGAGCAAGAGAGAGAGAGAGAGAAGTCAATCAATTGATTCGATGAGAATTTAATCATCATTGAACGGGAAAAAAACCTTTTTTTTTGAAAAACATTAAATCATGATTGAAATGTTCGTAATCGATAATTGATAATCGATAATCAAGAATGATTGAAAAATCGATTTCTAATTACAAAATGAAAACAGAAAATAAAGCGGAAAACAACAAACAATGACAATGTCGATCAAAATGATGAAAAACACAATTCGAGTTTGGTGGAATCTTCTTTGAAACAAAAAAGGTCAACATTTTCTCTTGACAAGCAAATTGTTTTTCTTCTTCTTTCACCCAATTTCAACATTTCTGTTTCTGTTTTTTGGATTATGGATTTTTTTTAAATCTTTTCATATCAAATACAAAAAAATATAAAATATCAGTCAGGTAGATTAAAATAGCCTATTGGCTGTTTTATTTACTTATTAATTTTTATTATCTATTTCTACATCACCGGGTCATCATTCACCACCACCCTCATTTGGTTAAATAATCTTCGAAAAAGATAGTAAATTGAAAAATATTATTACCTAACCACAACAACAACAAACGAAACTAAAAATGAATGAAAAAAATCATATTGAAATATTGATGGACCACTCCATAATTATTGGTCATCATCCACAACCATCAAACATCAAACACACCATTCCAACCTTTCTTTTTCCCGATGATAAAATAGATCATTTTTGATTGAATGTTGTTGTTGTTGTTGTTGTTTCGGTAAAAACCAGAACAGTAACAAGACGAAGAAAAAAACCAAAAATCAATCCACTCACTGGCCACCGCATCATCAAATGTGGTAAACGAAAATAATGATAATTATTATTATTTATGGAAATTACTTTTTAATATTGAAATCAATGAATGAATCCTCATGCATCATCGTATTTGTAGTGGGTGAAAATCATTTTCATTCATTCATTTATTTTTGGTTGTCCATTTCACTCTCTTTCACTGAAAAGTAGATTGAAAAGTATATCGTCTTTTTTTATTTAGTAGATAAAGATTGGCAATTTTGTTTGTTGTTGTTGTTTTTTTTCTGATTTTTGATTCTAAAATCTATGAATAATTTTTTCCAATGAAAAATCAGATTTGAAAAAAAACATGCGTTTTGTTTCATATTTTGATTTGATTGATTGATTTGATTGAAACCAAAAACCAAAGAACAAAAATTTTTTATTATTAAATTTGTCATTTTTCTAATTTGAAAACATTCAATCAGTTCAGTACAGATAATCCTGCCCAAAAGATCAACCATCTGTGTCGATTATTTCGATATTTGAATGGAATATTTTCTCCTGTTTGTTTTAAAACTGATTTTTGTTTTTTGTTTTAATGACAAAATAATAACATGATTAGGATGATGATGATTATTTACAGCTGTAAATATCAAATAATTGACTTGGCTTGATTTGATTACAATCATTATTGATGGAACCATGAATTTTTTTTTGTTTCTGTTACTGTTTTTGTTTTAGTTCAAACAAACACAGCACAGAATGAGAAAAACCTTGAATGAATTTTGATTTTTGATTTTTTGATTTTCGACTCTCCCCTTTCATTCCATTACATTCATATTTTTAGCCATTTCAAGGATCGATAATTGTGCATTAATAACTTTCTAACTGTTCTTGTTTGTGTTTTTTTATTGATTGATTCAAATGTAAAATAAAAATAGATTTTTTGAATTTTATGAACGAAATATATTTATGGCATGCGAATGTGCGAGAGAAAAAAGACCATGGTAAAATTATATCAGGGAGAAAGAAGGAAAGCATAAAATCAATTTGAAACATTTGATGTTGATGACAATGAAAATTGGAAAACCATTAAATAATTTTCAGACCAAAACAATATTATTCACACCTTATAAGGAATCATTAAAAAATTTTATTTTTGGAAAACAAAAGAAAGTTTTCTGGAAATTTTTTTCCCTGAAAGTTTCCTGATTGCGCAATAATCGAATTTCCCCCATTTCATTGATTAATAATAAGATCATTTCCACACACACACAATGACCATATAACATCACTACCACCATTGATTGACTGAGTGACTGAAGGACTAGATAAACTCATCAAACATCAACGATAATGATGATGATGATAATAATGATAAGAAGAATAGGTCAAGAAAAAAAATCAAATTAAAAATAAACCTCATCATCATCATCAATGAATGAATGAAAAAATCTTATTCAAAAAATAGCAATTTCTATTCATTTCGCAGCAGATAATTCAATTTTGATGATTATTCAAAATTCAATTCAAATGCATATTGTTCATTCATTTCATTCATATGATTTTCACAATTTTTTTCTGATGAAAGATTATTATGTGGGTGATTCAATTGGTCAGTGACAACAACAACAACAACAACAAAATTTGAATGAATGAATGAAAGTGATTATAATATCAACAACAACAACAACAAATCATTTATTTTCAACAACAACAACAACAACAACAATATCTGATTTTGTAGGTCCCCCCCTTCCAGATTTCAATCAAACGATATCATCTTTATCTTGATAATATTCATTCATTCATTCATTCATTGATAAAAAAAACCTATTAATCTCATAACAACAACAACAACAATTTATTCATCACCAAGAAATCAAAGAAACTATATAAAAATACATTTTATATGATGTGATTATTCATTATTCATTTCATTTCATTTGAAATTTCAAAATGAAATGAATCCAAAATGACCATTGAAAAAAATAGCCATATAATAATGATAATCACACACACAAACACAAACACACAGAAATTACAAATGTATGTCGTGACTTTTGAAAGAAGAAAGAAGAAGAAAAAGTCGCTGTTAGATTTTTCAAACATTTTTTTTTTTTGATGAATTTTCATTTTGGATTTTGTTTCATTATTATTCATGCCATTTAAGCAAGAAAGATTTTTTGGCCAATAATAACAACAACAACGGTCGGTCGGTTGGTCGGTGTCATTGAAAAGTAATAAACAAATCATCATCATTGATAACTGTGAAATAATATCGATCGATCGATGTATTAAACCAAATGATGAAATGGAAAAAATGGGCAGTTAAATCACGACAAACAGCAACGATATTCATTTGCGAATGATGATGCAAACAAATTCCATTTTTTTTCTTCGTTTCAAAATATTATTATTAAATATCGATCAATTCAAATGAGAATTTTATACGAATTGAAAGTATACAATAAGGTCAATACAAATGATTAAGTTAAAATAGATGAAAATTAGCTTTGAGATTTAGATTATTGATCAATAATTTAATCGAAATGAATCAATTCAATTTTCTGTTAATTTTAGCTTAAATCACAGCCGATCAATACATAGATAGATCGATAGATAAATTTGAACAATAAACATGTTGTGGCTGTTGTGTTTTTAAAAATATCATCATCATCAACAATAACATAATAACATCGTGATCATTAATATCTTTACCATTCAATATCCATTCGGTTATCGATCAAAAAACGCCATCAATATGTGATCCATTCAACCAACCAACCAAGCAACAAGTGATCAGCAGATGATCAGAAAAAAATGTATACATATCGAATTGATGCCATGAGAAGCGGAAACATTTTACACAAACAACAGCAGCTTTTTGTTTTCGCGTTAGTAAACATCTTTTGTCTATTTATCTTCGAATAGCGGTAGTTTTTTTGTATTTAATAAAACGATAAAAATAACGATATGCCGGATATATAATAATCGATAGTATCGATCGATAGTAAAACATTCGAAATAGAAAAAAAAAACATTCGAATTCGATATTTTATATTGTTCTTGTTTTTATTTTGGGGGATATATTTTCGAAGAATTTATATTTGGATCCATCATTATCATCTTATTAATATCATCTAATGGATGATAATGATAACGACGACGACGACGATGATAACAACAATAGACGATGTTGTTGTTGTCCATATTGTTAATCGTTTTGTTTTGTTCTTCAAATCAGATAAAGATTAGTTTTTCTTCAATGTTTTTCAAGTCGTAAAAGAAAGATAAGAGATATGATGATGATTGAAAACAAAATTGATCGTCAAATAAAATTTCATCATTCATTCAGCAAAACTATCAATTGTGAATGAATGTAAAAAAAGGTAAGAAAGAAAAATCTCAATCGAAGTGAATATTAAATATAAATTTTTTCTGTTTTCCCTTTTTCACCTTGCAGCTTTCATTTGATATTCCAAAAATATAAATTCATAATATTAAAAACAAAAACAAAAAAATCTAATAATAATAATAATAATAACGAAATGATAATGTGATTATCATTGAGATCTATGCAATAACGACAACAAATCTTAATAATAACGAACGAACGAACATAAACAAGGTGAATGGAATTACTGAAAAACAACAACAACAACAACGAAAAAACAAATTGATCACCATCATTATATCCAAATCAAATAGGATTGATTGATTTGATAGATTTTCAACAACAACAACAACAACTAAATCTGATTGACTATAGATAATTCGACGTTTTCAAAGTTTTTTCCATCATCATCATGGATAAAAATAGCGCCATATTTGAAAACATGTCATGTGTGTGTGTGTTTACGGTATTTATTCAAACAAATTTTTTTTTGTTTCTGGTTTGTAAATTGAATGAATGAATGCAATTCGAATGTATTTTTGTTTATTTACCACGTAGAAATAATCATCATCAAAGAGAAAGAAAAACAACAAGATAATACTATTGATGCATGATCGATCAATTCATCTAACTGGAAAAAAAAACAAAACTCAACTAAACCATCATTATCATCCGCATCATAATCATGTTTTGTTTCTGAAATTCAAATGAAAAAACAATCCATTTTAAAATTATAATCTAATGATGATGATGTGATTAAAGCAAAATTAAAATTCAAGTTGACCTCGGTCAATGATGATGTGACATTACATTTCGACTTAATTTTGTTTGTTTGAAAAAAAATGTCAAGTTAATTTCATTTCCATCATTATGATTGTTATATGACTTTTTTTTATTCTCGTAAAAAAATCTACAACAAAAACAAAATTGTCAACATCATCAACGAATCAAATGAAATGATGACCAAACAAACAAACAAACAATCATCGTAATTATCATGATGACCAACATCCTAATGAAAAAATGAACAAATTTTTTTTATTTGTTTGAACCCGGTAATAATAATGATTAAAAATTCATGAATTTCACATTCATTAAAAATTCATTGGGCAAACAAAACAAAAAGATATTTCCATTTTTCATTAATAATTGTTCTTATTATGATCATCATCATCATTCCTGACAACAACAACAACAACAGCAAATTTTAAAGTTTTTTTTTCTAATTTTCTTTCGTGAAAATTATAATAAAAAAACTCTGTGAAATTACACCATTTTAAAATGTGAACAGGATGAAAAAACAAGAAACGAAAAAGATGATTATCATTATGCAAACATACAACACAAGTCTATAAATCATGTCATTTGGTTGTTGTTGTTGTTGTTGTTGTTGTTGTTGGTGATCATTATTATCAAATCAATAATAATAATAATAATAATCACCCATAATGGTTGACAGGTATTATATTTTGTATTTTGTATAAATATTTATTTAGTTAGCTGGTTTCTTTTTTCTTTTTCTTCTTCCCTATCCTGGTTATTTAGCAGTTGTAGTGTAGATGATATTTTGTGACACCATACCAGGTTTTAGTTATTTCTCTCTTTCTAAATCTTTACATAAATCTTATGATGTATGATATGGGTGAAAAAAAACGAAAGAAAAATTCATATTTTCATCATATTCAAACAGAGAAAAAAAAAGATAAGATTTATCCGGTATGGAAAAACTTGTAAACCTGGAAATTTATTTTAATTTCTAAAATTGAAAATCAAACAAATTAATTTACCTTGATCATTAGTTTTTTGATAAAGTGTTTTCGGATGTACATAACCATCTTTATGTAAATGAACATGTGATGGATCAGTAACGAGGTAACAATTTTGATGATTATGATGACTAGTATTATTATTATTATTATTTGTAGGTTGATAATATTGACGAAAACATTTAACAATTTGATAACATAATGCCCATGCTTGTTCTTCATTAATAGCTGTTTGAAATGATTGTAAAATATTGGCTAGATTAAGACATTGATCATTATCTAATGTACATTTGACTAGTTGTTGTTGTTGTTGATTATTTTGATTATTGGTCATACGATGATCATGTTGATGTTGTTGATGATTCTGACGACCATGTTGTGGATGATGATATTGATGATGTTGATGCGAATGATGATGGTGATCAGTATTCATATGCATCATTCGATCATGAATATTTGATGATGATAATGTTGGTGGAATCATTTCAATAATTTCATCATCGTCATCAACTTTTTATATCAAATTTTTTTGAATTGCCCCAACAAAAAAAAACGATTATAAAATGGATTAAAATACACAGAGAATGAAACAGATCAAAGATTAACCGACAAAATTTAATCAAATAAAAAAAGAATGATTAAAATTTCACTCAGAAAAAAAAATGTCCTGACAACCACAACCAACAAAACAAAAATATTCTGGCCAAGGTAAACAAAAAAAAAACACCACTCCACTATTGGATTCAGAGTTTGAGCAGAATCCTGATCCTGAATACTGGTTGCTTTTACTGGATGGCGATGGTGTTGGGGTGATCCACATTTTCAAGTATCCACTATATCCACTGTGTATAGTGCTATATATGGAAATCCTATGGGAATTTTTTTTTAGATTTCACAAAATTCAGAAATGCGCAGATGCAAAAACATCAACAAACAGAAAATTCTTTTATCAAGTCGATGAAGGGGGATGAAAAACAAAATGTAAATCTTGAATCTTGAATGACGTCGAACAATTCAAAAGATGAAAATTCAAGTGGTCTGGATTGATTGAATCACATACAAACACCACACATATGCTTTTTGATCACAAAATCAAAATCAAGCAAAAATCTCCACATCACACGTCAATCAAAAACAGAAATAAAAAGTTACGTAGTTGTTTGCATCCAAAAAAAAACTTGATTATTTTCTGGAACAAGACAAAGCTGAACTGAACAAGATGTTGCAGGGTTAAAATAATTGCATGTTTGTTGTCGGTTGCTGTTGTTTTTCGTTGATTTGATTTGATTTTGATTTTGAATTCAAATTAAATTCAAATTGAAAATTGACATTTGAAACAACAATGAAAAACAGCAGCCATATAACACACACCATATGGAGTGACTGAAAGAAAAACAAACAAAACAAACTCTTTCAACACTTTTTGTTGTTGTTGTTTTCAATTATGTAACATGGTTATTAATGAATTTCTTGTTTGATGATGATGATGATGATTGCCCAGCTGATTTTTGATTTGATTTGATGATGAAAGTGAAAATGGAAAATGAATGGAAATGAAATATCAAGGAAACACACGAAAATAGCATACCATATAAAGGCATTTTCAGTTTGCCTACCTTTTTCCATTTCACTACTGCTGTTACTAATCAGCAAAATCTCAAATGAAACATTTGGTCAGCCAAAAGTGGAAACAAAAAATAATAATAATAATTTTTTTATTGAAAGTTTGAAAATCAATTGTATGTATTACGTGATTGAAATTGTATAGGACGATTGATTGATCGATCGATCGATCGATTGATCGAAATCAATAATATCTACTTGTTGTTGTTGACCATATATTTTTTTTAAAACATCATTATGAAATTGATTATGAAATGAATATAGTGGAGGGGAGAGAAAATGTTACAATTAAAAACGAAACAAAAAAAAAGCAAAATTGAATTTGTGTTCACAATGTGAAATGAATGAATGAATGATTGATCTGAATATTTGGAAACAAAATTCACTTGAATAAATTCAATTTGAAACAAAACACCTGCATCAAAACACAGAAAACCTTTTCCTTTTCTTTTCATTCATTCATTTTGCATTTTGTTCAATGAAAAAATATTGTAACTTTTTTTTTTTTGAATACAAAAACAAAATTATAGTTTGGATGCACCAAAACACAAACACAAACACAGATGGCATTTATCTATTATCAACACGAATATTTATGGCAGATAAAGGGTTAAATAATAGGCACTTTGTTTTTAATATTGTCGGTTTTTTGTTTTCTGGTTTGTGGAACTTTGATAAACCACACGACGATGATGATGATGATAAACATGGATTTTGTTTTTGCCATCAACATGAAGACGATGAAAATCTTTCTTTCTCTCTCTGTTTATCTCTTTTCCAAATTGATGATGATGATGATCATCATCAATGTTGAAGAAGAGTTTTCATCATAATCATCATCATCAAATCAAATCAAAGAAAGATTTGGGAGCAAGGCAAAACTCAAGAAAAAAGAGAAACAAGAATTTGATTGAAATGAAGAGAGAGAGAGAGAGAGAGAGAGAGAGAGAGAGAGAGAGAGAGAGAGAGAGAGAGAGAGAGAGAGAGAGAGCAACAAGATGTGTACAGGTAGGATTCAAGTAAATTTTAAACAAAAGTTATTGAAGATTTTTTTTTCATTGTTTTCGCTTCTTCGTTCAATTCAATTCATTGTCATTGCATGTTGCATGGTTGATAAACATGAATTTTTTTTTTTGATTTCAATTTTTTTTCTTCTTCGATAAAAAGAGTTTTTTTTATCAATAGCTAATCGTTCTTCACCCAATCAAATAAAATAGAAAAATTTTGTTTGTATCTCAAATTTCACTTTTGCTTCGATTTGATTTGATTTGATTGATTGATTATCAAACTAATTCGGATTTTGGATTTTTTTTTTTTGGTATTTAAATTTGATGATGATCATCTTCATCATTGATAAATATTCATATTTAAATGGGAAAATGTGTAGGATCGAAAACAAGAAAGATTTGATTGAATTGAAAATATTTTGGCTATTGGATTTTGTTCAACCACAAAAATGAAGCTTATTCATTGAAATGAGGAAAATTTTGATTGATTTCGAATAATAATGGCGGAAATATATAATCAAATTACAAATGACAAAACAATTGAACGAAAAAAATCTTCTTCGTTTCAGGAAAAACTTTCTTTTTTTTATACGATTAAAATTTCAAAATAGCAAAAAGAAAAATTGATCCAAAAAACGAACAAATTTTTCGGATGATCAATTTGGAAAAACAAAATAATTTTTCTGGAAAAAATGAAAGTGAAATATATCCCTGATGATGAAGAAAAAGCAAGATTTCTCCAAGTAAAGCAAAAAGTATTTTAAGATTTTCATTTTTCGAATACGATTTATGAATACATAAAATGAAAATTTTCATTATTCAAAATGATGAAAACCTTATTCGCAAAAAAAAAGTTTTCATTTTCATTTTTCGTTTATTATTTGAATCCTAGAAAAGAAAAAAATCAATTTCAATTTCGATTGATTGATCGATCGATCAATCGAAATCAAATGTAATTTGATAATAATAATCAATGACGAAAGACAAAATGTGAGAATTCTTTTTTGGGAAAATAAATTAATTTAAAAAACAACAATTAACGATTAACATTTGAAAAAAAATTGAAAAATTTCTTAAAAAATGAACCGGAAAAAACCAAAAATTTTCCGGTTAATATCCACCATATCCATCATATTTATCGTATTTTTTATCGTTACCACCATCACTGCTGCCGCCACCACTGTTGCCACCAAAATTAATACCATCTTGACCACGAGCGATAAGTGTTTGTATACGTTCCTGTACCGGGCGTACTTCTTGCGTAACCTGTCGATATGGTGAAATAATTTCACGAACTTCTTGTATGATTGGTTTACGAATATTTTGTATAAGTACATCTGGTTCATCGATTGCATTTTGTTTATAAACCTGACCAGAATGGCTAAAATGTTTTTGAATCGGTAGAATTCTTGTTGAATGTGAATTAAAACGAAGTGTTAATGGTAATGGTTCAGAATTTATATCAACAACAGGTGTTTTGCCCATATGTTTGGATCCAGAAACCGGTATAATTTGTACAGAATGTTTTGAATGAATTGCAGCATCCACACCATTCATTGAATAACCACCATCACCACCTCCGTATGATGCATAGCAGGCACCAACAAATAGAAAAATTGATGCCTGTATTCGAAGCAAAAAAACAAAAAAAAAGGTAAACCAGGTAAGCACAGGTAAACACCAGGTAAAAACAAATGAAAAAAACTTACAATGTATTTGATCATATTGAAGAAAAAAAAAGATATGTTTCGTTCAATGATTTGACAACGATGGGTTAAGTTTTTTTTTGTTTCGTTTTGGTTTGAAATGAAATTCAGATTGTGAACCTTTTGTTTGTTGGTGACCAAGGTATTTATACCTGCTAAAATGGCCAACCACGATTTTCGTTTCGTTTCGTTTTTTTACGTTACAAACGTAATTGTAAATGTTTGACAGATCATGAAAAATTACCGACCAAAAACTTTAAAAAACGAAAAAAAATAGTTTTTAATTGTACAAATTATCACCTAAAAGTAATCAAAAGTAAAGTAAATGGTAAATGGTTTATGTAGCGGTACTTTTGTTGACATAGATATTTTGAACAATCATAAATCTCAAATCTCCAAACAAAATCCAAAACAAATCAATCAAACAAATGAACAAATTGTGGTGACATATAGATAGACAGAAAAGAAAAACAATTGATTTGTTATCTGATGATAATCAAAGAAAATCGATGAATAAATTTTAAATGCAAGAAATTTTGTTGCATTTTTCATTTTTCATTTTCATTTGTTTTGTTTGCATTTTTAATTACCATAATTTTGTTTGAATTAATTATCATGTTAATTTGTTTTTTTTCCAGATCTTTTATCATTCATTCGGATCATTCACTCCAATAATGAATTACAACAGAAAGAAATTATCTAGATTTGTTTCATTTGATATTACAAATATATATATTGGACAAACGTAAAACGCAAACTTGACACAAACAATCAGATTAAAATCTTTTCAAAAGCAATTAAATATATACAACAAGGTCCGAAGATATGTTTTGATTGTTTTTTTCGCAAGAAAAAAATCAACATGAAAAATCAACATGAAATGTCACCACCACAAAAAAAAAACAAGACGATTGAAATTGTCATTTGAATGTTGTTTCTGTCTGTGTGTGTGTGGTATATTGCGTAATTTTTTCTTTTCTTGTTTGACCATTTTGGTCAAGAAAATTGACTGAATTGTCATCACCATTTTGGAATGATGGTTATTGTTTTTTTTTTTAAATCAATTATACCTGTAACTAAAGGGGAAAACAGTTTTTCAAATCAAAAAAAAAAAAAAAAATCAATAACCAAAGTTGTAAAAACAGAAATCGAAAAAATCTCTAATGGTAAATCACCTGATTGAATGACCTATATATAAATATATTAGATAATAGATAATACTAGATTATGTACAAATAACAATACAATAAGCAAACAAACAAATACAAAATGATGTAAATGAAACAAACTGATAATCATCGCCATCCAAACATATCACATATCATTATTTGAGAATAATAATAATGACTTTTGGATAAATTGGAGCATTATTATTATTATTAAAACAGCGTAAAATATGTAATGAGGAATAAGGAACCTGACAAAAAAGCAAAAAAACAAAATAAGTGTTGACATTTGTCATATTTTTCAAACGAAACAAGGGAAAAACAACGACAGTGAGGAAACTTTTTTTTTGTCCAAAGAGATAATTTAATCATAATTAAAACAAAACAAAACAAACAAACATAAAGGAAACGAAATAACCAGAACAACAAGAGATTATTATCACCCGTTTTCTCGGGCAAAATCATTTTACATTTAAATTTTTCTGTTGTTTTTTCCAATTTTTTTTCTCTAAATTCATTTCTTTTCGGGTTGAAAACATCAAGAGAAAGAAAGAAAACCAAGAGAAATAACCAAGAAAAAATATCGAGTATATAAACATCGAACAAATCGATAGTAAAAATCATCATTCATTCATTCATTTTTCCAATCGAAAAACACGTTCAAAGAACAAAAAATCAAAAATCAACTTTTTCAACTTTTCAAAAATGTTTTCGGTAAATATTTTTTTCTTATTGAATGATTTACGTTGTAATTTTTTTTCCGTAGATTTCAGTTTTTGTTTTTGCCATTATTGGTTTGGTATCAGCTACATATGGTTCCGGTGGCGGTGGTGGTGGTAGTCATTATGATCATTCAGTTGATGCTGCTGTAAAATCTAAACATTCAGTTAGTCTATATCCAGTACATAGTAGTCATGATCCGGGTAAAACACCGGTTGTTGATATTAATTCTGGTCCATTACCATTAACATTGCGTTTTAATTCACATTCATCACATATTAATGCTATACAAAAGCATTTTAGCCATCCTGGCCAGGTACAAAAACAGAATGCAATCGATGAACCAGATCTATTGATACAAAACATTAAGAAACCGGTAATCCAAGAAGTACGTGAAGTTATTGCACCATATCGACATCGTACACAAGAAGTAAGACCAGTTCGTGAACGTATTGAAACATTGATTGCTAAAGGTCAGGATGGTATGATTGGTGGTGGTGGTGGCAGTAGTGGTGGTGGTGGTCATGGATATGAACCATCCAAACATGTTCCATATCCACAAGAAGGATATTCAAAATGATTATAAAAAACTTTGATGAAACAAAAATGTAAACAAACAAACAAAAAAAAAAAACTCCAGATGATGATGCCTAATAATGTCAGTGTGTGTGTTTAAGTGTGTGTACTTTTAGAATAGTAATTTATCATTATTCCAATTCAATTAATTTAATCATAAAATGATAATTTCTTTTCTTTTTGTTGAAAAAATAAATTTTCTTCAAATCAAAAATTGAAAAATTTCAAATTTTTCACCATTTCAACATTGATGGCTCGATCAGGTGGATACAGGTTATATGCGCGCATTGCTCGATTTGCGCGGCAAAAAAAACGTTATGTTGTTTTGGTTTTGATGATGACAGTTTGCGCAACACTTTTACCTTTGTTTTGTGTTTGCTTTGAAATCTTGTCCAACATATTTTTCATCGATGATAATCTGAAAAAATAATGGATTCTTCTCAAGATTCTATTATTCTGCCACCAATAAATGAACCAAAATGTGAAGAATTATTTGATCAACTTTTTACTAAAAATCATGATCAAAACGATCCAAATGATGATGAACATTTAAATGTAAAAAAACCTATACGAACATATGAAAATGTCAAGTCAAAAATTGTTCGATTCTGCGATGATGATAATTATCATGATGATTGTAGTGACAATTACAGTGATGATGATCAAGAATCATTGGATGAAAATCATGTTCCATTATTCAATGAATTAGATGATAAACCAAAAAAAACGAAAAAGGTTAGAAAAAAGAAATTGGCATATCCAAATGTTTCGAAAGATGCCGTACTCGAAGCATTCCAGAAAGCTATCGAATCAAAAGAACTACCAGATTTTGATGAAATTGATAAATTTCCATTGGAAATTCGAATTGTTGAACAACAACAAGAAAAGAAACGTCAACGAAAATCCGAACGACAACAACCAATAAAAACACGAAAATCGATAAAGAATCAGAAGAAACCTGTCTTGTCAAAGGTTGATCAAAATCAAGAAAATGTTAACAACAAAATCGATAAAATTCCTGTACGTCGAAGTAATCGAAGTTCAAGAAAATCAAACATTTTGATGGAACAAAATCCAAACAAAACAAAATCATCATCTACAAATGAAGAACAAAGCTGTACCAATGATTTGTTTGTTTTGGATGAATCCTATATTTCTTGTATTAGTACATCATCTTCTCTTGGTAAATCGGATCAAAATTCGGAAAAATTAACCAATATCGATGATTTGACATTTCGAAAAGCTTCTGCAATCAAAAGCAGTACACCATTCAGATCAATACGAAGTCGAACATTGAGAAAACGATTAGCTTCGAAACATAATTTTACACCAAATTGATTTACCATCATCATGATCAAAACCTGAAATTTTTTTCTATAATTCTTTTATCTACTTATTCCATAACTTTTTTATTATTATCTTTTTTTTTATATTTATCATGCATAAACTTTTTCAAAAAAAATAAAAAAACAACTTGATATTATTTGAAAACGTACTTTATGAATAGATCCTTATTTTATTTGACAATGGCCCCCCTCCCAAAAATTTTTGATGCCATTTTTTTGTGTTTTGGCATGCCTGACTTTCAACGTTTTTCTTTTTAAAATTGTTTTGACTTTTTTGAAACTAATTAAGTTTTCTTCATTATGTATGACGAAGAAGATCAAATTGATGATGAAGAAACACCGGAGATTAGTTCGGAATTATGGCAAGAAGCATGTTGGATTGTTATATCATCATATTTCGATGAAAAAGGTCTTGTACGACAACAGCTAGATTCATTTGATGAATTTATTCAAATGTCTGTACAACGAATTGTTGAAGATTCATCGACGATTGAAATCGAAGCCGAACCACAACATAAATCCGGTATCATTGAATCACCAACAACTTATACGATAAAATTCGAACAAATTTATCTATCCAAAGCTACACATTGGGAAAAAGATGGTACACCAACAGCAATGATGCCGAATGAAGCTCGTCTTCGTAATCTTACCTATTCAGCTCCATTATATGTTGATATAATTAAAACAATAACCCGTGAAAATCAAGAACCAATTCAAACGATGCATGAAAAAACTTATATCGGGAAAATTCCTATTATGCTTCGATCAACATATTGTCTACTTAATGGTCTAACTGATCGTGATTTAGCCGAATTAAATGAATGTCCACTTGATCCGGGTGGTTATTTCATTATAAATGGTTCGGAAAAAGTATTGATTGCACAGGAAAAAATGGCAACAAATACTGTTTATGTTTTTTCAATGAAAGATTCGAAATATACTTATAAAGCCGAATGTCGATCGTGTATTGAACATTCTTCACGTCCTACCAGTACATTATGGGTTAATATGTTAGCACGTGGATCACAAGGTGGTAAAAAAAATACTGTTGGCCAAAGAATTATTGCCATTATTCCATATATAAAACAAGAAATACCTATTATGATTGTATTTCGTGCTTTGGGTTTTGTTGCCGATCGAGATATTCTTGAGCATATTATCTATGATTTTGAAGATCCTGAAATGATGGAAATGGTAAAACCATCATTGGATGAAGCTTTTGTTATTCAAGAACAAAGAATAGCATTAAATTTTATCGGTACACGTGGTGCACGTCCTGGTGTACCATTTGAAAAACGTGTTAAATATGCTAAAGAAATTCTACAAAAAGAAATGTTACCTCATGTTGGTGTAGGTGATTTTTGTGAAACAAAAAAAGCCTATTATCTTGGCTATATGGTACATCGATTATTGCTAGCTGCATTAGGTCGAAGAGAATTAGATGATCGTGATCATTATGGTAACAAACGTTTAGATTTAGCTGGTCCACTTTTAGCCTATCTATTTCGTGGTTTATTTCGTAATCTAACAAAAGAAGTACGAAGTTATGCACAAAAATTTATTGATCGTGGAAAAGATTTTCAATTAGAATTGGCCATAAAAACTAGAATTATTTCGGATGGTTTACGTTATTCATTAGCCACCGGTAATTGGGGTGATCAGAAAAAAGCACATCAAGCTAGAGCTGGTGTTTCACAAGTACTTAATCGTTTAACATATGCATCAACATTATCACATCTTCGACGTGTTAATTCACCGATTGGTCGTGATGGAAAATTAGCTAAACCTCGTCAATTACATAATACACTTTGGGGTATGATTTGTCCGGCCGAAACACCCGAAGGACATGCTGTTGGTTTGGTCAAAAACCTCGCACTTATGGCCTATATTTCTGTCGGTTCACAACCATCACCGATTCTAGAATTTTTAGAAGAATGGTCTATGGAAAATTTGGAAGAAATTGCACCATCTGCTATTTCGGAAGCGACAAAAATTTTCGTAAATGGTTGTTGGGTTGGTATTCATCGTGAACCAGATTTATTAATGAATACATTACGAAAACTACGACGACAAATGGATATTATTGTTTCCGAAGTATCAATGGTACGTGATATACGTGATCGTGAAATTCGTATCTATACAGATGCTGGTCGTATTTGTCGTCCATTATTGATTGTTGAAAATCAAAAATTATTATTAAAACGTTGCCATATTGAACAGCTAAAACATCGTGAATATAATAGTTTTAGTTGGCATGATTTGGTTGCATCAGGTGTTGTTGAATATATTGATACATTGGAAGAAGAAACCGTAATGATTGCAATGACACCAGATGATCTACAAGAATCGGAAAATCCATATTGTTCAACATATACACATTGTGAAATACATCCATCAATGATACTTGGTGTTTGTGCATCAATCATACCGTTTCCTGATCATAATCAATCACCCAGGAATACATATCAATCAGCTATGGGTAAACAAGCTATGGGTGTTTATATTACAAATTTTCATGTTCGTATGGATACATTAGCACATGTACTTTATTATCCACAAAAACCATTAGTAACAACACGTTCAATGGAATATTTACGATTTCGTGAATTACCGGCCGGTATTAATTCAATAGTAGCTATTATGTCATATACTGGTTATAACCAGGAAGATTCAGTCATTATGAATGCATCAGCTATTGATCGTGGTTTTTTTCGTTCAATATTTTATCGTTCATATAAAGATTCTGAACAAAAACGTTTAGGTGATCAAGAAGATCAATTTGAAAAACCAACAAGAGATACATGTCAAGGAATGCGTAATGCTATTTATGATAAATTAGAAGATGATGGTATTATTGCACCTGGTACTCGTGTTTCAGGTGATGATGTTATTATTGGTAAAACAACAACATTACCTGAAAATGATGATGATTTAACTGGTGGTGTTAAACAATATACAAAACGTGATGCAAGTACATTTTTACGTAATAGTGAAACTGGTATTGTTGATCAAGTTATGATAACGGTTAATAATGAAGGTTATAAATTTTGTAAAATTCGTGTTCGTTCAGTTCGTGTACCACAAATTGGTGATAAATTTGCATCAAGACATGGTCAAAAAGGTACCTGTGGTATTACATATAGGTAAGCTATTGAAATGAATTCTTTTTTTCACATTTGACCAAATTCCTTTTATTAATGAAAAAATTTTTTAGACAAGAAGATATGCCTTTCACTTGTGAAGGTATTACACCGGATATTATTATTAATCCACATGCTATACCATCTCGTATGACTATTGGTCATTTAATCGAATGTTTACAAGGTAAAGTTTCAGCTAATAAAGGTGAAATTGGTGATGCTACACCATTCAATGATACGGTTAATGTACAGAAAATTTCTGATCTTTTACATGTAAGTTTAGTCGATCGTTTTTTTTTCATTGATTTACAATAATAATTCTAATCTTTTTTTAACAGGATTATAACTATAATCTTCGTGGTTATGAAGTAATGTACAATGCACATACTGGTCGTAAGGTTAATTGTCAAATTTTCCTTGGTCCAACCTATTATCAACGATTAAAACATATGGTTGATGATAAAATTCATTCACGTGCACGTGGACCGGTTCAGATTCTTGTTCGTCAACCAATGGAAGGTCGTGCTCGTGATGGTGGTCTTCGTTTTGGTGAAATGGAACGTGATTGTCAAATTGCACATGGTGCTGCACAATTTCTTCGTGAACGTTTATTCGAAGTATCCGATCCATATCGTGTTCATATTTGTAATTTATGTGGTCTAATCTGTATTGCTAATCTACGTACGAATACATTCGAATGTAAAGGATGTAAAAATAAAACACAAATCTCACAAGTTCGTATACCATATGCTGCTAAATTATTGTTTCAAGAACTTTTATCAATGTCGATTGCACCAAGATTAATTGTGACATGAATTATTTAATTGAAATTTGAATTTTATTATTATCCAAAAATAACTAATGAAATTTACAATGATTAATTTCACAATAATAATATTTTTTTTCTTTTTTGATTACAAAAAAAAAGTAAATCTATTCAATTCAATAAAATCAATTATTTTTTTGGTTGATCTTGTTTTTGCTGCTGCTGTAATTTGATCATCAGATCGGTTTCGAGTTGTAAACAGGCTCGTTCAATTTCATAATTTTTACCAACTAATGTAACCCAATTTTCTTCAAGAATTTTTATCTGTTCTCCGGCTTGTAGTTGGCTATTTTTCCGTGATAAATTAATATCCTGAATTTGTTTTCGAATTTTTTCTAAATGAGCTTTTGATCGAGCCAATAATTGTGTCAAAATTGAATTATACATTTTCCATGTTTCT
Organism: Dermatophagoides pteronyssinus; assembly: GCF_027571235.1. Lineage (NCBI taxonomy): Eukaryota > Metazoa > Arthropoda > Arachnida > Sarcoptiformes > Pyroglyphidae > Dermatophagoides > Dermatophagoides pteronyssinus. The sequence goes on from NW_027461530.1 coordinate 2,340,504, forward strand.
GCTCCATATTGTCCTAATAGTTCAAGATTTTGTATTCGAATTGCTTGATGTTCAAGTTGTGCAAATGAATTTTCCATACATTCTTGCCATGCCCATATATCGTTTAATTTACCGGTCGATGGTGATGGCAGTTCATAACGTTTCATATTCAATTGTTCCATTGGTTGTCCATTATTCAGACGTTCAAATTCAGCACGTAAAATATCGGTCTAAATGGAAAAAATTAATAGTTTGAAAAAAAAGAAACAGGATAAACAAATATACCTCAAATTTGGTTATATCCATAGTTGCAATATGTGGTAATGATTCTAAATAATTTTTAGTTGGACGATATCGTTTAGTTTCATCTTCAACCATTTGTGCAACGGCTAAACGAACTTCAGGATTATTAAATTCATTATCAATATAAGGTAAAGCATCAACAAGATCGGAATTCATTTTGTTTTTTGTTTTTTGTTTTCGGTTATGAATAAAATTCAATTTTATAAAATTATTTTTGACAAATGCTAAAAAAAACTCAATTTTATTTCAAAAAGACATGTTTTTTTTCTTGTGAGAAAACTATTAACACCTTTTTGGAAGCAGTGCCGTCAAAATAGCAAAATCGAATATCGAAAAAAAAATATTCGCATGTGAATGGCTAAAAATAAATTATCATTTGACCTAATCATGCCACTTGTTGGTTGTAGACAAAGTAGCGGTTTAGATTTATTTCTTTTATAATTTTTTTTTGTTTTCGAATTTAAATTTTAAATGTTTAATTTTCATTTTGTAAACATCATCATCATCCATCCAATGCTGTGATTCGAATCAAACCAAAAAGCAAAACAAAAAGAGCTTATGTTTTTCATTTTGTCAACTGATTGAATTTCAATAAAATATTTGATATACACCAAATGAGTCAGACAAAATCACCAAGTATATTATTTTCATTAAATTCCAATACAAACATTAGGTATGAAGAATTTGATGAATGTCAAGGAGAAGAGACGACAAATGATCCGAATAATGAATCGAAAAAACAAATAACTGCACATGATTGGCAATCCTATAATACTCAAGATGTTTTTGATGATGGAACGCAAACATTTTTCTGGTAATTTTATCTTTGATTTTTTTTCATTTACCACTGTTTATCGATAATGTTTACATTTGAAACAGGAGAGCCCATACATTGACCGTATTATTTTTTATGCTCACCGGTTTGGTTTATGTGGCCCTTTTTGAAGAGCCATCATTGGATACAAATTATAATGTCAAACGGTATAAATTTCCAATGAATAAGATGTTTATTTATACAAATTTTATTTTAGTGGCTTAGTAGCTGTTATTTTAGTTTTTATATTGTTTGGTATAACACAAATTCCAGATGGGCCGTTTATACGTCCACATCCTGGTAAGTTGATTGATTGATTTTTTCGATGATTATAATAATTATACATCTGTTTTTTACAATTTTATAGCTTTATGGCGATTGGTTTTATGTTTAACAATTATCTATGAGTTGTCACTTATTTATATTTTATTTCAAGTAATTATTTCTTTATCAAATTTGATATTTTGCTTAAAAAAAACATAATTTTATTATCTATAGACACCAGACGATGCTCGTAAATTATTAACACATATTGATCCATCGCTTGGAAAACCATTAATGGAAAAAGATTATGGTGGCAATTGTAGAATATATGATCATGAAAAACCAGATGATCCTTTTCATAATGTAAAAGATAAGATTGATATTTTTGTTCCGACACATTTTTTCGGCTGGTGGCTTAAAACATTGATGATAAGAGATTGGTGGCTTTGTACAGTTATTAGCATAATGTTTGAAATATTAGAATATACTTTAGAACATCAGCTACCAAATTTTAGTGAATGTTGGTGGGATCATGTATGTATGAATGGCAAAAATAGAAAAGCTTTTTTAAAAATATTTTCAATTTTCAGTGGATTCTGGACGCATTGATTTGTAATGGATTTGGAATCTATTTAGGAGTGTTATCGCTCAAATATTTATATATGAAACCATATGATTGGCGTGGTCTTTGGAAAATTCCAACATATCGTGGAAAATTGAAACGAATTGTTGCTCAATTTGGACCACACAGTTGGCTACAATTTGATTGGCGACCATTTTCAAGTTTTGATCGTTGGATTGCTACATTGTTAATCATCGTTTCGGTAAATATAATTTTAAAATGAATAAATCTTTTTTTAAAATTCATTTGTATCATCTATAGATGTTGGTAGCCGAATTGAATACTTTTTATTTAAAATATGTTCTATGGTTGGAACCTCCACATATCTTAAATCTTATACGATTAATATTGTTGGTATTTTCCGGTGCTGTTGCATTACGAGAAACGTTCCAATATCTAGATGATCCGTAAGTTTGAAATCTTTTTTTTATCTCGATCTTAAATAATATAATTTTGCTTTTATAATTTATAGACAATGTACAAAATTTGGTCGTCAATCATGGGTGTTGATTGCAATCATTATAACCGAACTGTTGATAATATTAAAATTTGATTTTGAAGTAATTACGAAACCACTGCCTAAACATATTCGTTATTCATGGATCGGGGCCATAATCATTCTTGCTGTTTGGACAATTTGGAGATTTTTATTAAAAAATACTATACAATTTATGTATCAAAATAGAAGACCCAGTGTTATTTCATCGAATAATGTTGTTATTCGACGAAAAAATTCAAGAATCAAAAAATTGCAATAAAAATGTTTTTATTTTTTTGTTGTCAAAAGAAAAATGAAAAAAATCATTGTTTTTGTTTATGCAACCAATGCTGAAGCGGTCGATGATTCGTATCGCCAGTTTGGTGCAAGAACGCTTTTGGTTTTAAAATAACGAGCCAAACGATGAATACGGCTTTCGACCAAAATCAATCGAAATTTAGCATCTTTATCTTTTCGGTTTCGTTCTAAATGTTTGCGAATAGCAACAGCCTTTTTGATCAAATAATATAAATCTTCGGGCAATGATGGTGCCAGACCACGTTTCTTAAGAATTCGTAGGATTTTGTTACCAGTCACCCAACGAACCTGAGCAACGCCATACCAATCTCTCAACATAACACCAATTTGTGATGGTCGCATACCTTTTTTTGCCAATTTACAAATATGATCGACTACATCATCGGTTGTCAATTTAAGCCACTAAAATTGAAATTAATTTGATTGAAAAATCAATAATTAAAGATTGAAATTTGTTCAACTTACACTTGGAACACTGCGACGATATGGCAAAGCTGATTGGGATATACCCTTGCTAAGAATTTCGGACAAATTTATAGATTAAAACATTTAGAAATTATCGCAGATATTAAAAAACATACCCAGGTGCATGCATACGACCCATTTTGTTGGAATTTTAGTTGAAATTATCGTAAAAAAATCAAACAATTCACACGTGAAAACCGTGAAACGAAAAGAAAGAGCGGAAGCATTAAACACAAGTGAGCTGTGAGAAAGAAAGAAAAAAAGCATGCCACAACACTAAAATTGGAGCCAATCATAGAGGATAGGATAGGATTTTCTCAATGGAATCCTTCGCTGTATCGATCATAGATGGCAGTGGCAATGGTGATTTTATCCATATAAGCAGCCAATCATATTTGGCCACAACATCAACAACAACAACGATATTTTTTTTCCAATCAAAAACTGAATGAGCTTTTCCATTTTGTTACAGCTGTATTTTCGTGAATGGATTTTTTTTTCTTCATATATTTACGTTAGCGGCAATGTTAAATGAGCTACATTATCAATGTTATATATTTTTTCGTTCTTTTTAAAACATCTATCATATTGATCAAAAAAAAAAAAATTTTGCTGCTGTTTGTTGGTGTATGTCATATTTCACCAGAAATTGATTTTTGCATATAATAATTTTAAAAAAGAAAGAAAATCATTTTATCATCACAATCACATCACATCCAATATAATTAAATTATACAACGTCATCATTTGTTATTGTTATTGTTGTTAGGTTTTGGGTTGAAATTTATTGGATCGAATTATTTTTCTGGTTAACAAATCAATTTTTTTGTTGTTATTGATTGTTCTCGATAATTCCAACAACAAAAAGATCAAATTTTTTCCTAAAATATCGTTGTTTTTTCAACAGTTACAATTTTTTTTGTTAGCCGAAATTGACAACGAAAAATGCTTGAAGATATTTGTCTGGTTATAAAAGCTGCAAATCAAAAATATGATGATGTTAAAGTTGATTGTCAACTTTCATGGTCAATTCTTGATTTAAAAAATTATCTTAGCATTAATTATCCATCCAAACCTGTAATTATTGATTGTTTTTTAATTCAATATCGACCGTTTATTAATTTGAATTTTGTTTTTTTTATAGAAAATAACCGATCAAAGAATAATCTATTCCGGTCATTTATTAAAGGATAACCAATTATTGTCAAACATAATCAAACTATCTGATTCATCATCATCATCATCATCGAATGAAGATCGTTTACAAAATACATTCATTTTTCATCTTGTTTGTCCACAAAAACATTTGACCAAAAACAACAATGATACGGCAAATACAATAAATGTAACAACAAATGGATCTTCATCATTGCCATCATCATCATCGAATAATTTGGATGCTTTTCCAAACATTACAGGTTCAAGTCAATCATCATCAACACCGATGCCAACACCAACAGCAGCAGCAGCAGCAGTCGCTTGGAATCAATTCAATCAAATGAATATACAAATGGGACCAGATAATATGTTAATGCAACAATCGTATCAAATATTAATGAATCAATATTATCAATATATGAGCTATTATTTTCTATCATCACCACCAATTGATTTTGTTTCATATGCTGCATTTACAAATGCTTATATGCAATCAATTCAACCGGTAAATGATAATCAACAACAACAACAACAACAATCAAATTCTATTGGAACAACATTGAACAATATTCGAAGTAATTCGGTACCGGCAACTGATAACAACAATAATAATTTGAATAACAATCGAATTAATAATCGACAACAACAACAACAACCTCAAGCAGCATTAGGAGGAGTAGGTGTAGCAGCAGCAGCAGTTGTAATCGATAATGATGATCTTATGAATCGTGATTGGACTGATTGGATGTATTCATTTTCAAAAGCTATCATTATGTTAAGCATTATATATTTTTATTCATCATTGAATCGTTTGGTATTGTTTATGTTAATCTTTTTAATCATTTATTTTTATAAAAATCTTCTTAATGGTATACATCAAGCTAATGGTGGTGGTGGAAGAGGAAATAATAATAATAATAATGATATTCGAATCAATAATGATCGTAATAATCCAATCAATCAGAATAATAATAATAATAATGAACGAATTAATCAGGCAAATATTCATGCTGATTCTTTGGAAAACAATCATCAACAACAACAACAAGATGATGATGGTAATAATAATAGCCAATATTATTCAGGATTACGATTTGTTTGGATGTTTATTACATCATTGTTTACATCATTAATACCGGATCCAGTGCCCATAAATTAGTTTATTCAACAAACGAAAAATCTGTTTTTGTTATCTTTTCACACACACACATATATATTAAACTGATACACAACAACAACATATTCATTTCTTTTTCAAACAAAAAAAATCTGATAATAATCTGTTTTTTTTCCTGCTTCTTTAGAAAATTTCTAATTGATTTTCATTCATTTTCAAATGATCTTTTTAAAAACAAACAAACAAAAAAATTATATAATAAATCCGTTACTAGTCTGGCATATGAAACAAAGATGTTTTGACTTTTATGATTGATTGATGGGATCAAGGTTGGCGAAAAATTTATTCAAGTTTTTTTTTTTTGGTAAAACAAAATTCGTAGAAATTTCAATAGTGGATGGATTGATTTTCTTTGTTTTTAGGTAGATAGATTTGTTTCATCGAATTGATCGACGAATTTTTTTCACTGATGATGATGACGAAGATGTTGGTGGTGGTGGTGATTCTTCTCCTGATGAATTCAACCTGTTCAGAATATGGATAAAGAGGGGGGAAAAATTTGAGAAATTTTTTTTTTCAATTAAATATTTTTGTTTTGTTTTAAAAGGAAAAAGGAAAAAAAGAAAGAAAATGATTAGTATCCCATAGTATAGAGAGGCAGAAAATGATTGTTATTTGCTGGGAGGAAAAAAAAGTTGATTCGAAAAAAGATTTTCTTTCGTTTTGCATTGTCTTTACATTTAATCATTTTAATTTAAACAAGAAAAAAAATGGTAGATTATTTATGAAAAATAATCATGGATGTTCATTATAATTTGTTTTTGTTTTTTTTTGCTATTTTCAATTTCATAAGCAAGAGAATCTGATGAAAAATAATAATAATAAACGATAACTATTTATATATTTATGATGAGGAAATGATTGGATAAATATATAGATTCTTCTTTGTAAGAGATATTTACACAAACAAACAGACAAATGATTTTTGTTGAAAAGGCACCCGATGAAAAACAAATAGCAAATTTTGAAATAAAGTAGAGAGAGTAAATCATAATAATTTATCGACAGTAATATTTTCATTCTGTCGTTTAAAATAGATAGCCAATCCAACACAGATGGCCACACCAAAACAGAATGAAAATGTTTTAAAATATTTGTTAAATTTTTGATAAAATTTTAACCTTTCTTCCACTTCTTTTTGTTTTCGTTTAATACGTTGTATTGTTTCCATTATTTTCTTTCTTTTTTCTTCACGTTCTTTATTTCTTTCCAGTAGCCGTTCATCATCATGACTATTTCTATTATTATCGGTAATGCTTAATTCATTATTTGGCAGTGAGTCATTATTAGTTTGATCATCAATTTCTTCAGTTATGAATTCTTCATATTCTTCATCATCGTCATCGTCATCATCATCATCATAACCATCATCGGATAAATTATTACCATTTTTATCATTGGCAACAGTATTATGATTAAAAACAATGTTAGAATGTTCAATATTAGCTGAATATTCTCCTTTGTCATTATCATCAACAAAACCAAATGATCGTTTGATTTTAACATTATTAGATGTATTAGTTTTGATATTTGTTTGTTGTTGTGATATTTGATGATTTGTTTCATTAGTAATTTGTTTTGAGCCTTCAAGTATGGCCATAAATGAAAAACGTAATTGATCATGTGTTTGTATTAGACCCATACGATAAGTACGAAGCTCTAATAACACATCAATTATGTTGATTGAATCTCTGCATTTATTTTTTTCAATCTATTTGAATTTTTTTGAAAAAAGTATAAGATTTTTATCACTTTTAAATTGAATTTTAAAATAGTTACCATTACAAGACATGAATCGACTAAAACAAACGTTCCGGATCTACCAATACCAGCACTACAATGAATCACAGGTGGTCCATATTGTTCAATATTTAAACAACCTGATTGCCTAACGGCTGATAAAAATTCTAAAAACGAATCACAACTTCGTGGTAGATCAAAATCTGGCCAGGATGTATAATGAAAATGTAAAATCTCTCTGGAAGTTTCAGTCTATATTCATATGGTGATAGTATGAGAAAAAATTGATCAATTTTAAATGATAAACACTTACCAGTAAATCATATAGGACAAATGTTCTTAAAATATAGAAATTAAATTTTTCCATCGATTTTAATTGAACTTTAAGGCTAACATCATCGAAAAATAGTTCATCAATATCATCTTGATTTTGACCATCAGGCCAATATTTATGGCATTTAATTTTACCACATTCAATTAGATTATTGAGCATTAATATAGCTCTAGATTTTTGTTCCCATATCATTAACCAAAAATGACCAGATGTATTTGGCAAAGGACCCTTTTTTTTAATGGTAATTTGATCCAACAGAAAAAAAAATATTTTAAATGATGAGTTTTTTTCCATTTAATATTCATTATACTTGCCTGTGTAAGTATATAATTACGATTAGCTAATGGTACAGAAACATGACTGGCATTGATATAATTCAAATTATATCTTTCCAATTTGACACGAGTCTTATCATCTAAATATTGATTATTAATAATCAATGAACAATCAATAAACAAATCAATCAATCAATCAATCAATAAACAAATCAAATCAATTAATTACATACATGGTACAACATCAGTATAACGATTTAATCGGTTATATTCAATTTTTCTTGATTCTTTGCTGGGAAATAATTTTGACATTGAATTCATATTCTGAAAAACAAAAAAAAAATTCCCAATAAAAAAAAAATATTTAATAGAATCTTTAACAAACCCGGAAAATTTTTCGCCATTTTTCATTCTTTTCATAATCATGAAATTCGGCTTCCATGTTTGATGAATATGAATGAAATGTTGTTGAACGAATAAATTTATAAACAAAATGAATGTGATATGGATATGGATATGATGATTTTAGATATGTTCAAAATGAGATCTTGAATGAATAAATGAATGAAAATGGAAAATAAATGCAAAATGTCAACATTGTTTGAATTGATGATAATGTTGTTGTAGGTTTTATAAATGAATCAAAAATGACATGATCATAAAAAAAATCATAGACCGGGTGGTTTTGTTTTTGTTATTTGTTGACGTTGAAAATTTCGATCCAAAAATTGATTCAAAATTTTGTCATTTCTTTCTGGGGAAACAGAGTTCCAACAGAAAACTGTCACTCAAAAAAAACACAAACAATTTATGTAAATAAAATAATCAACCAAAAGAATAATAATAATAAAAAAATGTTTTTCTTCAAGTTATCGTCGTCGTTGTTTTCTTCTTTTTTAACGACTTATTATTATTGTTGTTGTTTTTCTTCAATTTCAACAAAAACAAAACAAAAAATTTATTTATTTTTCAAGATTCGACTCTTCTTCGACGGTTGCTGTCATCACATAAACACACGAATCACATTGAGAAACCAGAAATATGAATGAATGAAGAACGCAGAAGAGAATCTATATGAAAAAATGAATGAATGATGAAAGAATACACAGCGGCCGCAAATATATAATGATGATGATGATGAAAAGCAACAACGGTTTTATGCAATGTTTTTTTTCTTGTTTTTTTGCTTTTTTCACTTCACCCTCTCGACGATCAAAAGCCATGCAATCACAGTTTTTCCATTCACACAAAACACACAGCGAAAAATAAAATGAAAAAAACATTCGAAATCGAACAGCAAGAGAAAGTGAGAGAGAAAGTGATGAACGAATTCAAGTATACGTTGCTCATGGAACCGATATATCGATTGTTTGTTTGTTTACGGTTATGGCGATGGTGATAAATGTTCGAATCAGAAAGGAAATAAACTTTTTCCAAATATGAATTTTTTATGGGGGGAAAAAAATGTTAATCGTTCATTATCAATAATCACTAATCATTTTTCCCATTAATCGATGTTATTTCAATGTTTTTTTGATAAACAAAAATTTAGATCAAAACAAAAAATTTTGTTTTTGTTAAACAAATAAATAATGACGACGGATGATGATTGATGCCAATCGATGCAATCTCAAATATATAATCCAATGATGACAATGCATATTTTAAAGGGAAAAAAACAAAATCCAATTTTGTCATACGGAAATCTATCTTAAACAAACCAAACTAAAAAACATAAATTACAGAAATTGAAATTTGCAACTAGCTAATAGAAATAATAGATGGCAGCACCACTCTTTCTGTGTTTTCGAAAACGTTCGATTTTTGTTTTTTCGGATTCCATATCCTATAATGGTGATGGTGATGAATTTCAATGAAAATCATTTCGATGAAAACCCGTGTTTTTTTCGTTTGTTTGTTTGAACAGTGAAAGGCTAGATGATATTCCAACAATGTTTATTTATTTTATTTTATTCAAATGAAATATTGAAAAATCCAATCAAAAATGAAAAAGATATGCTTGTCGTTGGTTATAGGCAAGATTTTTAATTTTGCTTCGTTTTGCTTCGTTTTGTCAACAAAAATGAAAGTCGAAATGAAAAAAAATGACACACGCCACATCATCATCATCCAAAAATCATCATCATTCGAATAACAATGTATCATATGAACCATATGATGTTTTTTGTTGTTGTTGTAACAATTCTTGGTTCGTAAAAACTTTTCATTCGAAAAATGTGTCTGCCTGCCCATGTATTCATGTCAATCAAACTAAACTAAACATCTAAATCATCAACAACAACAACAACATTAGTAGATTCAATTTGTTAGATAAAGCAAAAAACGAATGAATTGAATAGACTTCTCTTTTTTTTTACATTTATCTAACAAACGTAAAACGTTTTCATTTTACTAGTGACAAGATGTTTTGTGTTTGTCCACAATTCATTCATTCATCAAGCAGCAAAGAAAAAAACATCCAAATGAATCAATGATAAAAACATACGTAGTTTTTTTCTCCTCAACGATTCTCTTCGATGTGACAAACGCCTTTTTATCCATTTTTTTCATATGGAATGAGTGAGTGAGTGAAAAATGAAAATGATTGAATGCTCAATTGGTCCAGAATAAAAGACCAACAAATTAGGTATGTGTGTCTGGTATGCTTGGTGTGTGTCGAGCTTTTTTTCTTTTCTTTTTCTCGTTTTGTTCATCTTGTTTCCGTGATTGATTTTCAAATGAAAAAATTCTAATTACAAATCATCATTGAGGAGGAGGTGTGTGTGCGGAGTTTTTTTATTGATGAAATTCCTAATTTTCCAAATAGAAAAAAAACGATGGACACATGTTCGATGATGAACGAAATCATCGTCAAACAATCGATTCGAATGTTTTTTTCGAACTGTCTGTCCGTCTTTCTGGTTCGCGAATATTGTCGGTTGATTGAATTTGATTTGTAACAAATTTTCTTTTTTTTCTGATTCAATTCCAGGTTCCAGGTTCCCAAAAAAAAGAAAACATTTTTTTGTGTGGCCAATCAATAAGTCACGTGGCTTAAATAATGTATTCCATTAGAAGAAGAAGAGAAAACGAAAAAAAGTGTACAACAAAATGAAGAGAAAACTTTTCATTTTCGCTGTAGCGTGTATGTTAAACAACAAAAAATGTCATATTTCGTGTAAGTAAAACATATTTACAGGTCATTTATATTTATCCTGGTTGTTGATTATGAATAGAATATGCTTCTTTTTTATTGATTAAATAATGATTATTATTAGTGGTGGTGGTGGTGGTGGTGGTGGGTTATCTTTAACCAAAACAAACGACAACAAAATACTCGAATTTTATACACAAGAAAAGCTGTGACATTTTCATTCGATTCAATTCAATTCAATTTTGGAGAAGAATATATATAGCCCATAGGCAACTTGCCATACAAATATCGAAATCAAATTGGGTGAATGTGGATATTGTTGATGTTGATGATGATTTGCACGAATCGCGTGAATTCGATTCAAAATTGATGATGATGATGATGATTATGGTGGTTAAAAGTTTTTTCTTCATTCATATTCTTTCACTCCAAAAAAACAGAGAAAAGAAGCTAATGGCTTTTCAACTAACAACGATTCTTGATCAATTTTTTTTCTTTCGTTGTTGTTTGAGACAATAAATAATAACGATTATTGTTGTTGTTGTTGTTGTTGAATTTCTTTTGCCTTTTTTCCCATTTCCATTTTCAGTTTGGCCTAAAAATATTGCAATTTTCATTCACTCACTTCATAATAATGTGGTTTTTTTTGTTTTGTTTGTTGAGTTTGCTGCTAATTGAATTCGATATGGAACTCTATCTTCATCCATTCAGACATGCATCAATCGTTACTGATCCATTAGCCGAGTAGAGAGAGAGAGAGAGAGAAAAAACCGCATATACAAATCGATAAGTGATGCTAACGATTATTATTATTATTATTTATTACAAAGCTGCAGGGCTGATGCTTGATGATGGCCATCATGATGATCATCATTTCGAATGGAACGAATTAGTTTCAATGAATGAAAAATCTTTTCAAAAAACAAACCAAAAACCAAAAAAAAATAACAAAAAACATTGACATTTTCAATCTTTTAACCCGTTCATCACCCAATCATCATATGTCATTCAAAAATTGAACCACAACAATGGTAAAAATTTAGGGGAAATAAGGTCATCATCCGTATACAGGAAAATCTTGGCCTTTTGTTGATTTTCAAATTCTTTCTTTATGATTTTCCTATATCGACTAACCAAAATGATCTACAATGATGATGATGATCCTCATGGATGTTGATGACATAGACACGATAACAACAACAACAACAACAATATGAAACAATAGGATCCGGTCTAATAATTTTTTTTTCTTCCTTCCAAAAAGGAAGAAAAAAAAATTTGTGATATTTTCTTCAAGTGACAAGTATATTTTCTTCTCTGGGTATATGGTGAATTAAGTTTTTAAGATGTTGTTGTTGCTGTTGTTGTTGTTGATGATGATAAAATGATGATTCGGGAAATTTTTAAGGATATCCCGACTTTTTCCGTTTCCTTCCTGAATTGGTGTGTGTATAAAACAAACCAACCAAACAAAAAGTGTTTCACATTTGTTTGTTTGTTTGTGTGTGGTTAGTTGCATTCTTTGGTTGGTTTGCGTTTTTGTTATGGTTTGGTTTGGGATATTTATTTGTTTCTGGAAATGCCAATTGGTTTTTGTTTGTTTGTTTGCTTTTGTCTGTCTCTTTGTGTGTAAAAATTATCCGGATTTATCATTTGATCATTGATTGAAGAAAACCGGTGGCCGAAAAAATAATTAATCAAAATAACACACTGGAAAAAACCATTGTTGTTTTTTTACCGGATTTAAGAATTTCAAACAATAATTCTTTCGTTTGACAATTTCATTGCAAAAAAAAACTTTATGTAAACTATTTTTCTGGGAACTTTCTCACTGTGTAGAGAAAATGCCTATGTGGAGTGAAGCCAAGCAAACAAACAAGGTAAAAAATAAATTTTTTTCTGATTAAAATTCTTCATCAATGATGATTTCATCATCATGGATTCTGGTTATAGCACACACAGGAGGTGGTTGATTTTTTTTCCATATTATCCATGTGTTTTCATTATTATTATTGGCTTGACTGGCTTTTGGAACACCGGGTTTTCATTCATTCAATTCTTTAATTAAAAGATTTAAATTGAAAAATTCTTTATCGTTATCGCGAATATATAGTTAGAGAGAATTTTCATGGATATTTTCCTTCACTACAGGGCCACCCTTGGATTCTTTATTCGATGAATGTTGATGATTTGATTTGATTTTCTAGAAAAACAAAACAAAAAAGTTTGTTTCAAAAATAAATTTTTTTTGTTTTTGAAAAAAAAGACCAAGGTCTCAGCTGTCCTAAAATGATTTTTGCTTTTTCCAATTTTCCACTTTTTAGAATTGAAATTAACAAAGTTTTTTGCTAATAAATTTTGCCGACTTTTTTTTGGCCCAAAAAAGAATCGATTCAATGAAAAATTTCTTTTTCAATTCTCCATTCTCTCTTTCTATCGATGTTTTTGTTTTGATTTTTTTTCCATTCTCTGTTGTTTTTCATCAATTGTGAAATCAAATTTTGTTTTTTTTTGTTTTGCTAATTTGTTGTTGTTTGGTTGTTTGTATTCAAAAAACACAGATACAGAAATCCAATTATTCATTCCATTTTTTTGGCATTCATTTGATTTGAAAAATGAATCAATGTAAATGAATGAATGAATGGAAATTTGCTTTTTTTTCTACTGTAAATTCAATTCGACCAGCTAAAATTGTGTCAATATTTTTTTTTCATTCGAAGCAGGCAAAACAAAAAATATGGACGATGAATGTTCCTCCAATTCACAAAACAAGAAAAAAAACTCGAATTGATAGAGGGAGAAAAATCTCTGTAAATGAAAAATTTCCAATCAAATTATCACTGGAAATTTTTTATCATCATTCTCATCCGGAACAAAACAAAAAAAAATATTTGGGAAAAAATTTATGACGATGATAACGGTGATGGTGATGAAAATCATCATCACCGTTGAAATTATTGTTTTGTTGTTTTTTTTTGCCAATTTACAGGGATCCCGTGTTTTGCTGTACGATAAATAATGGTGGTGGACACTGACCAATAATGAATAATGTAAATGCTGCGCGCACACAAGACAATGATGATGATGATGATACAATATTGAATTCATTTAAGACCATCAAATGATTAATTGATTTTTAAATAACAAAAAAAATTTTCCACAGACAATCATCATCATTATTATTATTATCATTGGCTGGGGTCAATTGAGCAGATGTACCCGAGATGATGATTAATTTTCCCGATACACCCACGCCAACACAAATCATTTTTCGTAAATTTATCGTCGAAAAAAAACAATAAACGAAACGACTGATCAGATCCAAATGCGAATATTATCATGATGATGATGATGACAATGGATGATGGTTAATTATCATTTGAATAGTGGGCCAAAAAGCAAAATTGTATAACAAATAACTATTCTCTGTGGGGAAAAATTGATGATAATTTTTTCGCTAGGATTTTCTTTTTCTTTATTATTATTATTCATTATTTTAGTTTTTTTTGGTTTTCATCATCCATATACAAATTATTATTATTATTATTAATATTGTTTAGAATGAATATTGTAAATTACAAAATGAAAATAAAAATAAATCGACTACGAATACAATTGAATATTGTTGTTTTTTTCAATGAAATCAATGAGTGGAGATTGATAATAATGATCATCATCAGTGAAAAGAAATCATTATCATCAATAATATGATCGGGCATCATCAAAACATTAACTCTCTTCTTCTTCTTTCATCAACCAAACCAAGCAAAATCGATACTATACAATAGAAAAGAGGGAAAAATCATTTTCATTAGATATCCGTATCAAATGGCAAAAATAGACAATAATAGTCGACAATAATGGTCAAAATAGACCATTGGTTATCTTTTATACTGTCTTTATTCTCTTCCATCATTCTATTCATTTTTGAGAAATAAATTCTCTCAATGATGATGATGATGATCGTTTCTAATTTCAAACCAAAAATCATTGAATTGAATTGTTATTATTGTCATCATCATCATCATTGTTTATTAGCTATAGATATTTTTTCAAATTTTCTATATGGATGTTCAGTTCTCTTTCTCTCTCTCTCTCTCTCTATATTGAATGGATGAAAATTAGCAAAAAAGCCGAAATAGCAAACCGAATTCGTTCAATGAAAATGATGATCTTGATGATGATAATAACGACATCGAGAGAAAAAAGATGTCAAGCTTGTTTTTACCAAATATAGGGAGAGAGTATAGCGTGTGTGTAGATAATGCTGCTGGTTCGATATTAATCATAACAACAACAACAACAAAAAAAATATTTAAAGACTTTTGATAATAGGCACGTGTTGTTGTTGTTGTTGTCTATGCTGAACAACAACAAAACAAAACACGTGTATGATTCGCCAATGATTTTTGATGTGGCAAAGAAATGAAATGAATAGAAAAATTCAAATGAATAACTAACATCAACGAACGAACGAACGAAAAAATAGACAGACAACGCACACGCACATTGAATATTCGGTCAAAATGGTTGATGATCGACGATAATGTTTTGATCGACGAGACTACCATTGATGATCACGATGATGATGGTAACAACATTGAACGAACGAACGAACAATGAAAAATCAAAGGAAAAAAATTTCAGTAATCAATGTCAACCCGAAAATTATTTACATCTGTAAACCAATGTAAATTGTATGTGTGGTTATACCACTGGTTATATCCATATACACACACAGAATTTATTGTTGTTGTTCACGTGTCACTCTTTATGCTTTTTAAAAATATTCTTTCTTTTCTTTTCTTTTCTTTCAGCGAAAAAAAAAATTTGTATGATAATCATTATTATCATCAAACATGATTCGATATGCGAAACGTTAATTCATTTATTTTCATTCATTCATTCATTCATTTTGGAAAGAAAAAAAATAAAACATAATTGATATCGTCGTCGTCGTCGTCAACGTTTGGATTGAAAAAAGCTTGAAAATTAAACGATCCAAAATAATTACCAGCATTATTTTCGTAGTTGTTTGTTATCGTTATCGCTGTTGTTGTATGATTCCGTGCGGTTCATAGCATTCTTTTCATATTTCATATTTTTCTGATTTTCATATTTTCTGATTTTTAATCGAATATCTGGATAATTGTGGGGAGAGGGAAAAAGTCGATTCTTCATTGTGAAATTGTGAAATTCAAAATGCAAAAAGAAGAATTTTTTTAATGATGAAAAAGAAAATCAATATTGACAAGAAATTAGTTTTCTTGTTAAAAATCAGTTGATGATGATGATGGTAATTTAAATTAATGTCATTATTATCATTGGTGGAACATCAATGGTGGAAAAATATTTCAGAAAATGAAAATTAAAAATCATTATTCATTGATTTGAGCATGAGCGCAATGTTTTTGATGAACCTTTTTTGCAATTTTTTGTTTTCTCAGGAAAAACTAAACTAAACAACGACGTAAAAAATCAAATTGAATTGACAAACTCCAGATAGAAAGAAGAAAAAAAAGTCAGTAAAGTAAGTTGATGTTTCAGTTATTTAGAAGCCAAAACGGTATAGTTTCTTTACTTTTTTTTCGTTTTTTTTCGGGGATAAATAATTGAACTGAACTGATGATGTTTTATCATTCTGTTCTGCTCTTTTCTGCTTAATTTATCTATATAGTCAACAAGAAAAATAATTCTGAAATGACAGGGCAAGACTGAATTTTATTCGTTTGAATACAGCGAACCATTCACAAATTGTATACACAAACACACACACATTTGTATATAGAAATTTGACAAGCTCCACCCACACATTTATCATTGTTAGTATTGAAAGTGGGCGGCTTCCATTCTGAAATCCGAAAATCTGATTGGATCATATTTTCTTCCATCATATGTGTGTGTGTGTCTGCGTTTGTGTTTCATTTGATCAATTGTCAATGATGAACATGGCCAGAAAAAAACATGTACAGTTTGATGTTGTTGATGATTACTGATGATGTTGATTATTGTAGTTAAAGTTGGAAAAATAACACTGCACTGCACTGCACTGCTGTTTGTTGTTGATTATCATCATTATTAAACCCCAATATTCCTATTCGAAAGATATTTTTCATTCGTATTCTAATCAACAAAATCAACGGTACTACACTAGTAACCAGTGTTTAAATTGTAAAAAAATTTTACAATTTCATTTAACCAATAAGCACTACACACCTATATTATTATTCTGTGATCTGTGATTAACCATCAATTAACCATTCAGTTTCTGCTTCTTCTTCTTCTTCTTCTTCTGCTTTTCGTTTTTTCTTTCGAAGTTTTACCAAATTTACCAAATTTACTGAATGAATACTGCATTGATAAAAGCGTCGAATTCAAAATTTAATTTTTGTGATTCATATAATCACCATTCTTCTTATTATCATCAACATTCATCCAATTCACCAGCATCATTTCTACCATCACCATCGATATTTGATCGTTCATCACCATCGATATTTTCATCCAAATTTAGTTTATCCAATACACCATCAACAACAACAACAACAACGGCGATCACAACATCATCACCAACATTAACACCGTCATCATCCGCATCATCCGTATCACCTACACCATCATCATCGCCATTGCCAAACAATATGTTGTTTACAGGTAAGTTTTTTTCCCCGATTTGTTTGTTTGATTAACCAAAATAAACGAATGAAAAACATTCAAATTCCATTTTCATTCAAAAGAATCTAGCTATAAATCATCATGGAATTCTCCGACAACACCATCATCACCAACACAAAGTAAGTAATAATCAATCAATCGATTAATGAATTTAGAAAAAAAAACAGTGTTAAATAGAATATTCAAGTTTTTTCTCTTCTCTCCGATTGAAATTGACAAAAAAAAACAGTAAAAAATGATGAATAATAGTCTTATTTTAACCAAGAAGTAGAAAGGAGGGAGAGAAAGAAAGAAAGAAATTTTTTTTTCTGAAGAATCCAAGAGGAGCAATAAAAAAAGGAAGGATATGATTAGCTGATAATTAGTTGGTTCCTTCCTTGTCTTCTTCTTCTTCTTCTTCCTTGTTCTTGTTCTTCTTTGAAAGCGAACCCGAACCTTAACCGGTTTTCGCTTTTTCTTGCCTTTTCTTTATATTGATGCTAACATTATTCTACCACAATGACAATAATTATGATGATAAAATATATCATCAATTCAAACAAGGAATGCAAACATATTGATGTCATTATCTTTGTCGTATGGTGTCATGTTATTTATGAATGAATGAATGAGAATAAAAGGATTCTCTCACTTTTGCTTTTCGTTGCTTCAGGCTAAAAGAATTGTTATAAAACATTACCATCATCATCATCGTTTACAGAATTTATAAAATTGAAAATTTCTTGAAATGAAATAAAAAACATTCCTTAATAAAACTTGTTTGATAATGATAAATCAATCTGTCGCTTGAGGTCAACATTGTTGTCGTTGTTGCGTTGTTCTCGTTTTTCTATTTGAACTTCGCATTTCAAATTTCAATTCAGTTATTCCGGTTCCATTTTTAAAATCATTTATTTTCTCGACAAACTTTTTTTTAGTTTTTTTTAGAAGAAAAAATTTCAGTTTTTTTTTCTGAATTAAGTTTATTATAAAGTCATAAAATACAAATGTGGATTTACAAAATGACTGAAAATAATATACACATACAGAGTTTATACGTTTTGGTTATTGAGTAAAGATAATCTCAAGGAAAAATAAATCGTTTATCATTTTGTTGTCACCCGAAAAAAACAAAGATTTCTTTTTTTTCCCACTATATTTATTTCATTCATTCATTGATTATTTAACGAAAACAAACACAAACACAGAGACTGTATTTGTTTAGGATGTGATAATAATCTATTTAAATCAAAAATCAAAATAGTCAAATGTAAATAAAACAGTTTTTCAAACAAGAAAACATTTCAATTCAATTTGATTTGATTTGAATTTGAAATTTTGTTTTGGCTTAAAATACAAGTCAAATAAGTCAAAAGTATAAATATAAATTACAAAAATCTGATGACAGGCTGACTAACTAACTGACTAATTGAAATTATGTAGTTAACATTCAACAACAACAGAAAAAAATACACCCGAAAATCAAAATACAAAAATGAAATTGATCATTTTATCAAGGGAATTCATTCATTTTATTTGTTACACTAGCCCACCGAATTAGAAAACATGCAATGTTTTTTGAAAAAAAATGTTTCGGTTATATCGATCGATCGGTTGGTTGATTGGTGACACGGAGAGAGAGAGAGAGAGATTTTTGGATCGTCTCACGGGACAAATGATGATGATGATGATGATTAGGATTGCGTGCTGTGCGATTTTTTTTTATTGTTGCACCCGGGTAATACGATCGCCATAACACCCATGAATGTTATTATCATCATCACCACCATTGACAATCCCATACGATAATAATAATAATGATGATGACGTAATAATCTGAAAGGCTGAATGAATGAATGAATATTTAAATGACATGACATGATTGAAATTAATTGAATGAATGAATTTTTGGGGCATATATTTTTCATGTCAGAAATTTTTGTTTTTTGTTTTTGGGTTTTTCGGTTTTTTTTTGTCATTAATGTAACCAACAATCATTTTTCTGGATCCAAAAAAAATGTATCAATTAAAATGATTAGCTACCTTTTTTTTTAAAAAAAAAAAAAACAATCAGTTCAAACAAGTTCTGAACATAAATCTGATTCGTTTTTTGTGCGTAACATGATTATTATATTTGATAATGATGATTGGGTGTTTTTCCAGCCACCAAATTATTATTCATACATTTCATAATCATCATCATCATCATCACAAAACGATTACGAGCTGTCGTCGGCACGTAAATCGTTCACACACACACACACACCAATCAAATGACACAAACGACGCACGCAAAGTCAGAAAAATCATTACATAATAACCAAAAATTTGGGTAAAAACACGTATTTTTTTCCAAATTGTTTGAATCTATAATTATCTATCATTATTTCATTTTTGATTTTTGATTTGATTTTGTTTCTGTTTCTGTATTATCGATTTATAGATTATCATCCAAATTCAATAACTGGTATAACAAATAAAGCAGCAGCGGCAGCGGCTGCGGCAGCAGCCGCTGCTGCCGCTGTTGCTGGTGTATCAATTGATCAAACGCATTCACATTTAAATGTTAATGTTCGTAATACGATTCAAGGTAAGCAGTTTATTGTTTTTCAAATTAATTATAAATTGAAAACAAACAAAAATTTCAATCAAAAACCAAACAAATGTTCAAATTCCCTGAGACCTAACTAATAATCCTATTATATAATCAAACATCTAAAAATCCAATCGAAACCAATGAATCGAGAATTGAATTTCAAATTGAAAAAAACTCAACCAAAAAAAAAAAAAAACAAGCCAAAAAACTATTGATTCAACTATTGATGACAAGTCTATCATTGGAAAAAGTTTTTTACAGTTGATCAATGAATGAAATCAATACGCCCGAATGTTAACACTATACTACATATTCTGTGTACGATTCTATCTATCTATCTATATATCGATTTCTTTTCTTTTCAACAAACAGAGAGTGACTTAAAATTAATGAACCATGTTTATATTTTTGTGTTCTGTGTTTTTTTTGGCAATCCAATGAATGAATTTAATTCATTGTCGATGATCGATATAATTTATTCTGTTCAAAGCAAAAAAATTCCCTATTTACTCAATGTTTTTTTCCATTCGTTGTTTTTTTAATCAAGTAAATTCATTCGGATTTTATCATCATTTTACGTCATTATTTGGTTTTTTTAAAATGTTCTAAAATTCCAAGTAAAAACCATCATTTTTCTCAAAAAAAACATTCATTTTTTCCCATTTTTCTAAATGTAAACAAAGTCATCAGTCATCCAAAAGGGATACACCTCTATGTCAATGTGTTTGTTTCTCATATGTGTATCCTATGATGTTGATATTAACAGCGCAATTAAACATCAATGAAGAAAATCGAAAATGAATGAATGAATGAATGATGCTCTCTCTTTTCACTTCAATTTGCACTCTAATGATGATGATGATGATGATGATGATGATGGAACTTTTCTGGTTGTTGTCGTTTTGATGTATGGATTCGCAGATGAAAAATTGTTTGAACATATTTGACATGATGATGAAGGGAAGAAAGAGAGAGAGAGAGAAAAAAATTCATATTTTTCATAACACTTGCTCTTTTGCGAACAACATTAACATCTTAATTTGTTATCTATGGTGGCTTTTAGCCGAAAAAAATGAAACCAAATGCCTCGATCCCGTTAAAAAAGCCAACCCCGATGTAAACAAACAAACCGGGTAAACGAAAATATGTCTTTGCCGCTGCCATCGTTCATTCAGTTTGGATGAATGTATAATTTTCATCATAATCGTTGTTTGAAATGAAATGATAATATTTACACAAACACTCATCATCATCATAGTCATCATCATCATTTAACGGAATAACGCTCGCGTTTTGAATTGTTCGTTTGTTCGTTTGTTTGTTTGTTTGCTGTGTGAAAAAGAGAACCGTTTTTATTTTCATGGTTTTTCTTGGTTCTGCTGCTGTGTTTTGTGACTGACAGATTTTTAGCCATTAATTTTTGTCTTTTTTACTGAGAATTTTTTTACTATTATAATTCTGGAGTTGACACAACAACAACAACAACAACAATCATTATTTACAAATTAACAATTACAATTGATAATGATGAATAAGATTCTCTCTCTCTCTCTCTCTTTGTTTGTGATTCTGTGATGTTTTTTTTTGAATTCTGTATAGAATCCAAAACACAAAACAGAAAACAACAGAAAAAAATATGATATCAATGTGCGGCTTATGTATGTGTAATATGAGATGAATGAATGAAAGAAAGAATCATCAAGTCACAATGAATTCTGGTTCTGTTCATTTTGTTTTCTTGCTTTTCTGGTTCTGGAACCATCATCATCATCATCATCATCACTATTTGTATGTTTGGAATGATTTCATTTATTTATATTAGAAAAAAAATCTCTATTATATAAAAAAATGTTGAAATATTTACACAACCACTCGATCATATCATATTTTTGCTGCTGTTGTTGTTGCTGCTGTTGTTTGTTTGTTGCCATTCTGTAAATACACCTTACTTATATTTTTTAATATGCAATGATTCTTTGTGAATGATTTTTTTTTTGAAAATTGTAATATTGCATTTTTGCTTTCATTTCATTTCATTTTTCTATCTATACAGATCCATATCAAATGTTTGGACCAACAAGCTCTCGGCTAGCAAGTTCGGGTATGTGAATACTGATTTTTTCTCCCAATTTTTGTGGTGGATTTCCATCTCTCTCTTTTTTCCCCTTGAAATTGCACTTGTCAAGTTGTTTTTTTCATTCATATTTTTCTTTGTTGTTGTTATCATCATTATTGGCTGAATAAAAAAAGGTTCAGGACAGATACAATTGTGGCAATTTTTATTAGAATTATTATCCGATTCGGGCAATTCAAATTGTATTACATGGGAAGGTACTAATGGTGAATTTAAACTTACCGATCCAGGTTAGTTTTTTTTTTTTTGTTGTTGTTGCTTTTTCTATCCTGCAATTCCTATCCTGAAATGTTTCAATGATTCTTGACGATTTTTTTTTGTGGTCACAACATTTGTTTGTTTGTTTGTTTTCTCTCCATCACTTTAGATGAAGTTGCACGTCGTTGGGGCGAAAGAAAAAGTAAACCAAATATGAATTATGATAAATTAAGTCGAGCATTACGTTATTATTATGATAAAAATATTATGACTAAAGTACATGGAAAACGATACGCATATAAATTTGATTTTCAGGTTTGTTTTTTTTTGTTCTTGTTTTGTTATGTAATTTATATTTTTTGAAGTTTATCAGCATCGATATATATCGATATATCTCGAATATCTCGAGTAAATAAAGATAGATAGAATCTAGTCATCCATAATAATCTGATTATTATATTTATTCTGTAAATACAAAGTTTTCAATGAATTTACCGAATCTTTTTTTCTCCTTGTTTTGTTTGTTTGTTTATCTATTTATTTCTCTATTTGATTTTTGGAAACAATCATCATCATCAATCGAATCGAATCAAAAAAAATCTTGTTGTTTTTCGTGATGTTCTTTATGTTATTTAGGGTCTTGCTCAAGCTACACAGCCTAGTCCAACTGATACATCAATGTATAAAGGTGCCTATCAATCGGCCGATTTATTTACAACAATGCATCATGCATCCGGTTATCATAGTGGTCATCATTCACATCATTCACATCATCCGCATCATCATTCACATCATCCACATCATGGTACAACAAAAGCACATTTAAATTTTGCTGCTATGCATGCAGCTACTGCTGCTGCTGCTGGTACATCAATTGGTTCACCAACATCAGGATCCGGTACATTATTTTCATCATCATCAACAGCAGCCGCTGCAGCAGCAGCATCATATTGGTCAAATACTGGTTCGGCTGCAGCGGCAAATCTTTATTCAAATATTGCAGCCGCATCAAATCATGCAGCTGCAATTGGTCATCATCATCATCATCATACAACTAATCATCATCAACATCCACATCCACATCATACACATCCAGCAATGACATCACATATTGGATCATATTCACATTATGCTTGAATTTTACAAAAAACAAACCAAAAAACCAAAACCAAATTGCTAATTACATTGAATATCTTCATTGATGTTGATGTATATAAGAAAATTTTTGCAATTCTTTCTTTTTTCTTCTGAAATGAAATCTGGTCATCATTGATTTATCACATCAATAGATTTGATGAATTTTTTAAATTTTTTTTCCTTCATCAAAAATTAGTTTTCTTTCATATTAAATTGAATCGCTCTCTCTCTCTCTCTCTCTCTCTCTCTCTCTCTCTCTCTCTCTTGATGCTTTTACTTTTATTTGAAAATCTTAAAAATTTCATCTTTTTTTCCCCATTTTTTTCCATTGTAAAAACAACCATTGATAATAATTATTATTATAATACAAAAAAAATGAAATAAAAATATTAGTTTTCTCAAAAAAACACAAATCAAATCTCTTCCTGAATTTTTTTCCGTTAATCTAGTAGTGTCGAAATAGTTGATGTTGATCGGGTTAATCATATTGTTTGTTTTCAAACAAACAAACAAATTACTAAATCATTCAAACGGTAAAATGGATACATTTTGAATATTTTCCTCGATTGATTGTTGTTGTCGGTTGTTCATTTGTTCACATTTAGTTCACAATCATCAACACGCGCCATTTTTGTCTCGTTGATTAAAGCCGTCCTCGTCGCTATTGCTGAATCCAATAAGAATCTTTTTTTCCCATAAAAGTGTCAAATCAGAAAAACACGGAAAAAATTGGCTAAAATCGATCACCAGCCAACCAATATGAATGTGCATATGCCAGCCATCATCAATATCGTGTGTGTGTTTGTTATGATTTGTTTTCAAAGATTTTTCTTCCTTCCCGAACAATTTAATCATCATTGATTCTTCAATATGGAATTATTATTATATAGGGTGATTATGAGAAAGAGAAAAATCCAATGAAAAGATTCTGATCCAAACGCAAAACATCATCGACATTGTACAACAACAAGAGAAAAATAAAATAATAGAAATTTGTTCAAGCGTGTAAAAACTACTAGAAAATTTACTTCCAACTAAACTATACGGTTACCAACGATGAAAACTATGAAAAAAGCATCATCAACGACGACGACGACGATTGGAACAAAAAAATGATTAACTTGACTAAATGAGAGAAAGAATCACACAGAATAGAGCAGCAGCAGAGAATTTTTGCTTTTCGCTTTAACTAACTAGCTAAACTGGAAAAGTGAATAACAAAAACAAATCGAAACATTATCATCAACAATGGAGGGAGCCTACGAACAAATGAACGAACGTACGACCAACCATTCAACCAACCGATTATTGGCTTAACGAAGAGCATCAAACGTGAGAGAATAGTAAGCGAAGTAAGCGATGTAAGTGAAGTAAGTGAGTAAAGTAAGTATAGTATCTTTCGATCGATTTAGATATGGGATGATGATGGTAGTGTGTGGTTGGTTACTGGATTTTTTTAAACATGAAAAACCGATGTTTGTGAAATTTTTTTTTGTGAAAATAAAGACCTTATGATATAACTGATATATCTTGTTGAAAGTAAAGTAACTCGAATGAAAAAACATCATCGACGACTACATTGACATAATCGACAACAACAATAATAAACATTTTCTCTCTCTCTCTTTCTCTCTCTCTCTCTCTCTCTCTCTTGATCGTTTCATTATTGTTATCGTCATCATCATCATTGATTCAAAGGTCTAAGGTCAAAGGCACGAGGCCAATGAATGAATAGAGAGAATTAAAATACGGATCATAGAATGGATGAATGAATGGATGGATGAAAATAGTTACCGTTGTTCACATTTTTATTTCTTTTTCCATTCATTGAATGAAATGAATGAAATGAATGGAAAAAAAACTTTTAATCACTCACTTCAATGAATACATAATTCACAATTGATCACGTGTTTCTTCAATGATTTTGGAATTTTTTTTCATTGTTGTTGTCGCTGTCATTTGTTGTTGTTGTTGTTCGTAAAAAGATTCTTGTAAAAATTAACAACAACAACGAACAACGATCATCGATAACGAGGACAAAACGCGTGTGATTCGTTTTTTGATCTTTTTTTTCTACTGTTCATTTTGAAAAATGTTTCCAGAATTGTATTTGGAAACATTATACATTTTGTTTCACGACAACAGTAGTTTGGAAAAACCATAATGTTTTGGTCTTTTTTCATTTTGGCTATCCGTAACAAAAATAAAAAACATAAACTTTTTAATGAATAAATGATCGGCCACTCGAATTCAACAACAAAAAAAAGTGATTTACAAAATGGATATGGATCATTTTTCCTATGGATGAAAAAAAATCCTATGGGAACCATATCGACACGCTTTATGATATATCAATAACCTACAATAACCAACCACAAATCTCAAAAGAATTATTATTGAAAAATCAGATATTAATAATTAGCTAAAGTCGCGATTAAAGTTAATTAGAAATTTTGTTTCTTCTTTCTTCGACATAGCATTTTCCAGGCATTATCCGAACATCATTCTTTTTGGCATCAAAAAATAGAGAAAATATATAGGGAGCAATATGAAAAAATATGTAAATGATGATTTGATGACAACCAAACCAATATGTTTTTTTTTCATATAACAAATTGACAATTGTCACTTTTCATTTCAATTCAATAAGTTCCAATGAAAAAAAGGAGAAAATTTCGATCACGGTTGGTCGACTTTTTTCTATAACCAACCAGGATTCCATTCAGAAAAGTTGTCACCATAATGATGATAATGACGATGAGAAAAATATGTGTGATGTTCCAACACCAACATACATTTATAATGAGAATTTTTTTGGGTTTTATGCAAATGTTTATATGGATATCTACATTTTTTTTTCTTTTATTGTTAGTTAGTTAGTTATCATCATCATCATTATGGGGAATCCACTATGAAAAGTGATATAGTTTTAGTCGAATTCACTTGTGTTCAGTCATCGTTTTGTAAACTTTTTTTTCTTTGCGCTTTTACGCCTTTCTCTCTCTCTCTCTCTCCCATGTCAAAACACTATCTATCTTTTTCATTCATTCATTTTGGTGATGAAAATAGACGAAAATCAGACCCTTTTTTTTTATTATTATTCGTTTGAAAATAGAGTTGCTGTTCATCATCATGATAAAGCAATGAATTTCATTATTCACAACGAAAAAAAAAGCATAGAAATTCATTATACCATTGATATTGGCCATCATCATCATCACCTCTAATGGATTCTAAGCATCCATGCATACCAAAAATGACTGAAGAACGAATGGATGAAAGAGTGAACTTTACATTGAATTAATTTGCTGAAAAAATATAATGATGCTGTTGAAGAATCAGTGTTTTTTTTTATTATTCGGGTTACTTTATTCAATTTGTTTATAAACCATTCATTCATTCATTGAAACGAATTTTGGTGTTCACTTTGATTTCACAGTTCAAAAAAAAAGAAAAGAAACTTAACGAACTAAATAATATGGAAAAGGGTGAAGAATCAAGAATCGAATCGATTGTGATTCAGTTTATTATTGTATTGCTAATTTGCAAATTCTGTTTTCACAGAAATTTAAATATTACATCATTTTTCAATTTGAAACGATCATCATCATCACAATCGTTAGGCAAAAAAAGAAAATTTCAAATTTTTGAAAAAAAACACAGAGAATGAATGAAAGCAAAGCAAAGCAACCGTAAGAAAAAAACGCAAGAAACAGGATGCAAGATAAAAATTTCTTTCTTTTTGTTGAAATTCTTCAATTTTTTTTCTGGATCAAGTGGTACTTTGCCTATGTGTGTGTGTGTGTGAGTGCGGGTTTCATTTACAATCAATCAATCAATCAAAATGGATCGATTGGTAAACAATTCAAATTGATGATGGTGATAATTACAAACAAAAAATGAGAATACTTATGGATTGATCAATCTAACCAAAGTGGTTTTTTCGGTTTGATCGGGAAAAAGCGTGTTTTAGTTTGGTGTTTGTATCATGGATATGAGACAAATGTTTACATTTTGATCATTGTTTGATGTTTGTTTGTTTGTTTGCTTGTTTGTTTGCTGATTGTCCACCACCACCATTATCATCATTGATTAACCAAACAAACAAACATCGAAACCAAAAAAAAAAACATTTTAATGGTTGTTGCTGTTGGTTCATCAATTAGCCAATCATCATCATTATCATCAAATCTTGAATAATAATGATGACATGAACCAAAAACCAACCAACCAACAAGCCAAAAAATCCATTATTATCAAATGTGACACAAACGAACAAACAAATATTATGTAGGCAATGAAAGAATGAAGAAGAAGAAGAATTTCTTCATTTGTTTGCAATGATTTATGTTTTTCAACAAACAAAAATTATTTTGGTTTGGTTTGATCATCATAATTCATATATGCAGAAATTCTGGTCAGCAAAAAAAAGAAAAGATCATTTATTTATTCAAATAAATAGAGTAAAAAAATGATAAATTTGCATTTTCAAAAATGGAAATTTTATTTATTTATTTTGATTTTAGTTTTTAGTTTTTTTTTTCGTTCGGGATGGTTAAGATTTGAAACTTCAAATGGTATTTATGGTAAATTGAATGTCAATGTTGATGATTCTAACTAACCAAGAGAATACCAGAAGAAACTTGTATCATCTCTCTTCAAATTAATATTCGGAATTTATTCCTGATTTTTGAGTTCGGGGTTTGTCGGTTGGTCAATGTCCAAAAAACCAAACCAAATCAACCGAACCAAAATTTTTCGTTTTCGTTTTGTTTTGTTGTTTGGAATCGAAACAAAATATCTGAAAAAAAGAATCAAATCAAAAAAAAAAAGTAGAATCGTCTGGAATATTATTCTAGCTAACTGATGATGATGATGATGACGATAGAATAACAACAAAAAAAATGTTCAATATTTCGTGTGGCAAACTGCTGCTGCAAAATAAGCAATTCTTCTCTCTACAGACATATACACATTTAACATTGCCACTATCATCATCTCATCTGACTGCAGTTCCGGTTTTGTTTGTGTGCCGACCGGAAAAGGTTCCATTAGCTTCATCATCATCAACATCAAACATCAACCTTCTTCAAACTGTACTTTCTCTCTCTCTCTCTCTCTCTCTCTCTCTCTCTCTCTCTCTCTCTCTCTCTCTCTCTCTCTCTCTCTCTCTCTCTCTCTCTCTCTCTCTCTCCATATTCTGG
Organism: Dermatophagoides pteronyssinus; assembly: GCF_027571235.1. Taxonomy (NCBI): domain Eukaryota; kingdom Metazoa; phylum Arthropoda; class Arachnida; order Sarcoptiformes; family Pyroglyphidae; genus Dermatophagoides; species Dermatophagoides pteronyssinus. The sequence goes on from NW_027461530.1 coordinate 2,369,508, forward strand.
TAAATTGGAGTTTTTTCAGTTTAGTTTTGTTTTGTTGTTGTTTTCATTGCGGAAAAAAGTAAAAGTTTTTCGCTTTTTTCGGTAGAAAAAACGAAACAAAACTGTATAGAACTGGCCAGCAGAAAAACACAGACAAAAGACAAAAGCCAGTAAATAAACACAGAGCTTTGGATTAATTTTGGTCTTCTTCTTCTTTTTCGGGACATTGTTAATGGCCATTGTTTTTCTTTTTACAACGAATGAATCTCCCCCCTCCAAAATAAATTTCAGATTATTATTCAGAAATTAGAAACAAAACACGAAAAATACGAAAAACAAAGTCAAAAACAAATCAATTTATTCTTTTGCTGATTTTCTTTTGTTTTGGTTTTTTGTCATTTTGTCAATTGTAATTGAGTTGAGAATCAAAGAAAGAATTAAAAGAGAGAAAAAGAGAAAATACACGCACATAGAATCTATTAAAACATTTTCGGATTCATCATTATTATTCATTACACACACACAAAACACACGACTAGATTGATAATAATAAGGAAAATAATGAAAAAAACAAAATTTCAAAGAAATGTGATTTTTGGTGTGTTTGAAATCAATTTCAATGGAGAAGAAAAAGAATTTCTTAATTTGTAATTTTCTGTTTCTGTTTTTGTCTATCTACAATGATAAAATTAATGAAGCAATTGGAATCAATGATGGAAATCGGAATGGATCGATCGATTGATTGATTGGTGATCAATGATGTGTATTGGGAAAATATCGGTTGTTCTTTGATTTTATAATACGGCACCAGCTTCATCATCTTCATAATTATCATCACCATCATTTACATTGGAAAAATTATTATTATCCACCTTTTTTGGTTGATATTTTATCAATAAATCTCTTACAATTTTAACAATTTCATTATCCATACTGCTTAGGAATGGTGATTTTAATGACTGATAAATAATTGTATTATCAAATTGATCTAATCCTTGAAATAATTGATCCAATGTATAACATTCATCTTGATGAATATATTTTCTATTAGCTAAATATGCTTTTTGTGCAGCAACACTATCATCACGTGCCAATTGTATAATAACAGTAACAACTGATTGTCGTCCAGCTGAACGTTCTTCACCACCAGTTACATATGCTTCGAATGCTTTTTCCGACATTCGTATAGCATCATCATAATTTTTTAATTTTAAATACATTCGTACAGCTTTATTAGCATATTCAGCCGCTTGAAGATAACGATCTTCATTCAATGTTATATCATAACAACGTGAATACCAATCGGCTGATTTTTCGGGTTTTATTGTTTCAAGAACACTGATGGTTAATATTTCGAAAAAAAACATAATTAATGAATTGAATTTATGTAGAAGATTTATTTATTATTACCCAGCAACTTTATTAAAAGTTAATGCAGCTGTATCAGGTACACCATGTTCACGATAATACAGGCAACATTTTTCATAATAACCAATCATTTTATCCCAATCTTTCATATCTTTGGAAGTTGAACCGGCTTGTTCATAACATTTAGCAGCCGAAAAATATGATCGTGATTGCTCATAACAATTGGCTGCTTTTAAATTAGCTTCGATTGCTTTTTCGGGCATTCTTGCCTGACGAAATATTTTTGCTATAAAGAAAAAAGAATAATTGTTATTTGAAATTACCAAAATTGATAAATTACAAAAAAAAATCCTAACCAGCTTTGCTGTATTCATTCGCAGCTATTTCATAATCTGGTCTCCATTTCATTAGACCAGTTTTGAGACTAAATTAATTAATTAAAGTATAGACAAAATTTAGAATAAATTTTTTCTGTGGAATTATAAAATTATCTTAAACTTACGCTTTTTCAGCTTTTGAATAACATTCATTTGCTTCATTAACATTAGCCATTTTGTTTTGACAAATTTTTTTTAGAAAAAGGAAATATTGCCAATAAATACACAAAACAAACAAAAATTTTCAATGTTGACATCCAAAAACCAAAAAAAAACATAAATATAAACAAAACAAAAATGACTTCGAAATCAAACTATCGATACTATCGATAGTTTTGAAAATATATTCGAATCGCTAATAAGAATTCGATTATTTTTTTTTGAAATTATAAATTAATGTTATTTGTAATTATTTATTGATTAATTCGATATATTGTAATGCAACCGATACATATTGTCGCATACGATCAGTTACATTACCATTCAATATAAATGATAATGCTAATGATAATTTTTTTTGTGTATTTTGATTAATTATTGTCATTGATTTTTTATCCGAATCAAATAAAAGTATTTTCTTTTGTTGGCTGAAATTTATTTGTATTAATTTGTTGGCCAATTGAAATACGAAAACATCAATGGTTTTAATCCATTTTTGCAACCAAGGAAGTTGTTGTTGTTGTCGAGAAAGTTGAATAATACTATTATCATCATCATCACCATCATCATCATGGACAATCTTTGTTTGATCATCAACAATGTTAGTTCGATGTAAAATATTAAAAGATTGTTGTAAAATTTTCAATTTTTTCTTCAATAAATCTGGACAACATTTTAATTGAAATTCACAAATAGAAGATTGTGTAGTAGCATTTTTGTTATCCATATAGAATATGAATTCATTATGCAGCATCATCATTTTGGTTTGATCACGAAAATTGAACGCATAGGTTTTATGACCCAAATCATAACCAAAACCAATCATAGCAATTTCGATCCATTGTCTAATCATTATGATCGGTGTTAATTGATTATCATGATATGGTATATAATTTATACGAATTAATTTATTCGATTCATAATTGGCAATCGCTTTTAGATAATCAATCATTGAATCTAAATGTACTCGTTTACGTGGATTATTTTTTTGTTGATTATTGTTTTGAGCGGTGGGTGATGATGATGATGATATTGTCGTTGCTGATATGGTCAAAGATGATAATTTATCAGCAAAAAAACGTTTCTTCGCCAATAGATCATCGATTTTGATTCTTTTTTCCGGTTCTTTAATCAACATTGATCGAATCACTTTAATATCTTCATTATTAACCATAAAATCATAACAACTAATACGACAACATTTAATATTTTTATTCAATACGGAACGATAAATTTCATCGGAATTTGTTCCATTGAATGGTGCATTACCATAATATAATCGATATGCAATACAACCGATTGCCCAAATATCAACAGGAAAATTATAACCATTTTTCAATATCATTTCGGGTGCCTGATATTTTGGTGTACCACAAAATGTATACAAATATTTATCCGACGATTCTAATTGTGTTGCAAGGCCAAAATCACCTATTTTCGCTACATAATTTTCATTCATAAGTATATTATCGGGTTTTAGATCACGATGAACAATTAATTTTGAATGTAAATAATGACAACCAGTAATAATATCGAATAAAAATGTTTTGATCATTTCTTTTGTTAAATTTATCTGTTCATTTCGTAATAAATTGTTCAAAGACTATTAAAAGAGAGAAAAAGAAAAGAAAAAAATTATAAAATTGTAAAAAGTTTTAAAAAATCGATTACCTTATTAGCACATAGCTCTAGAATTAGAAAACAACTATGATGATGATTATCATCATCATTGGTTGTTGTTTGAAAATAATCAAAAATTTCAACAATATTTCGATGTGATCGTAATTGAAAAAGAATTTCAGCTTCTTTACGGGCAAGTAATTCTATTCGTTTATTGCGTTCTTCATCATTTTTATTATCAAATAATAACATTTTAATGGCAACTGTTTGATTATTATTAACATTTATAGCCCGTACAACAATTGCATATGAACCTTTACCAAGATAATCCGATATTAGATAATTTGAATTATTTGTTTTGATATATTTTTTTACGCCAACATATTTATCCATTTAAGATGATTATGTTGAAGTAAAAAGAAAAAAATAAAAATAAAAATCACCAACAAAAAAAAAATTACTTACAAATTATAAATCAAGAATTATAATTGTTTTTCTTCAACAAAGTTCGAATTCTACAAAAAAAAAAATCGAATGTTAAAAACTTTTTTCATATTCTCACCACCCGATGTCGCTAGTGCGTTGTTGGTTTTTCTTCGAATTCGAATAAATCAAAAAAAAAATCGAATTCTCGCGATGAAAATTTTGATTTTTTGACAAAAATATGAATTCCCATAAAGCAAACATAAATATCATCAGAAAAAAAAATCATTTATAAATGGTCAATAATCAAAGTTGATAATAATAACCATCATTATGAATATTGGCAAACTAATCAATCGTGATAAATCGCACGCAATTTTTAGCTCAAACAAAACAAACCAACGAAAAAGAAGCTATTTAAGTCGATCAATTTTTTCGAATGATATTTACCTGGCATAAAATATATTGATTATAAAGATTTTTTTATTTCTTAATGATCATCATTTATCATTATGTCAATAAATGAATGAATGAACGAACGACGAAATTCAAATACAGAATCAAAATGGATTTTTTTTCGTGTCGTTTCGTTTCGTTTTTCTGGGTTTTTCGTTTTATAATTAGAAAAAAGAAGAAGCAGAAGGTAAGAAAAAGAAAAGAAATGAGAAAATTCACTTTCTCTAAAGATCTGCTCTGTGTCCTATTATCCATGAATTTATCTTAATCATCATTATCATCATCAATTTCTGTGTTAAGAAGATTAATATCAATCGATCTGATCGATTGATTGATTGAACTGATCGATCTATCGTCACATCATCATTATTCAGGTTATCTCATTGAGAATCGTTTATTTTCTGCTGTTTCGATCAAAAGATTTCGAAAAAAATAGTCCTGTTTCCTGTTTCAACGATATCAACGACAATAAATGAATGAAATCCAAACAGATGGAATATGTGTGAAGTCATGCATTTCATTTTACGTTCGATAATTCTTCAGGAAAAAGGTGTGTGTGTGTGTGCTTTATTGACATCAAAACATTTAATTATCAGGTGATAAATTTTTTTCTTTATTTTTTACCTGCGTTCACTCGATTGTGAATTTGTCAAATTCATTTTCATTCATTCAATTTATCAAGAAAAAAAAAGAAAAATTTTCGTCGTTTTTTTTTCAAAGAATTATCATTCACACAAAATATTTCAACACTTGTCATCATTGTTATGTTGAAATAGATTCGAATAGATAGTAAAGGAAATCATTCGAAAAATTTGATTGTTTTGGTGTTTACATAACTCAAAATGATAATCATGATGGGTTGATTGAATCATGAATCATTTTTTTTGTTTTTTATTATCGCGATAAAATGTTTACACATCATGTTGTTGTTGTCAAGTTTTTTTCTGGTTTGAACAACGTTCGATGACCGTTGATGATTCTTGTGTTTGTTTGCTTGGTGATGGCCGGGTTCTATATACAGAAAAACCTAAAGATGTGTTAAATAAAACTCAAAACTCAAGATTTGTAAATATATTAACCCGAATCGATATTGCCACTTTATTATTATTATTTTTTCATTTTTTATTACATCATCAGGTTTCCCAGTCGGCTAAATAATTTTTTGAAAATTACTTCGATTCTTTTCTTGATTACTTTTACTTGTCTATTGATTTTTTCTTTGGCTGTTGGTTATTACGACGATTGAAGCTTCTGGTGGTTTTTGCATTGAAAAAGAAAAGTAACTAGGTCAAAGGTCGATGTTGATGATGAACGAACCTTGATCATTATTGCCCTGGACACAGAAAAACAAAAATAATAATCATCATCGTTTTTTTTCGAAGAAGAAGAAAAAAAAAATCAACCAGCACCAGAACCAGAAAAACATTTTTTTTTTTGCAATGATTATTATTGACTTTGATGATTATAACCTGTGTGTGTAGGTAGGTAGGTAGATAGAAAGGTAGGTTATTTTCACTTAAAAGCCATTGTTTAATTTGTTTTTTTTCTTCAAAAAAAGAAAAAAAATGATGGCAAAGAATGCTCATCATCATCATACAGGTAAAATTAGCTGATTGCATTTTTTTTCGATTTCGTCAATTCTTACATGATGTTAGTTGATGGCCAAAAATAAGATCCCAGGAGCAGTAAATATTCGTTAGTTTTTTTTTGGTTGGTGAAAGCCAAAAAAAAGCTACCGTATATACCAATGCATAAGGTGAAACAAAAATTATTATTTACAAGGTTCGGTCAATGACCATTGATGATGGTCAAATGATCATTTGCCTTATTTGTTTTAATTTGGATGTTGTTTGATTTTTGTCAATTTTTCAGGATTTGCCGAAACAGCAGAAAAAAATCTTGACACTGAACAAATCCTGTGTGCTTGTGCAATATTGGATGTGCTGGATTTTTCAAAAGACAAATTTTTCAAATGAAAAGAAGAAAATTTCGCAAATTAATATGGAAAGCGAGAGAAAGAAATGTGGACTACAAAATTTTTAAGTCCAAAAACATAAATTAGGATTATTATTACCATTCAACAACAACAAACAACATGCAAAACAATGTTGCGAATGAGTGAGATGACAAATCACAAGTACATGACATGACATGAGATTAGATTTTTTTTCTTCTTCTTTTTTTTTGAAATTTTCAAAAGTTTTTAAAATTTTTTTCCTTTTCAGAATCGCACTATGGATTAAACGAAATGAAATGAATATCGTACTTTATCGTTTTTTCATCATCATCATCTGTACTAGCTTTTCTGATCTTTTTGCATCTTAATCTTCCTTTTTTGCATGCATGCCAAAAGAATTATTATTATTTCATTGCAGGAACATTATCATCATTGGCTAATGACCTATTTTACTAAAGAAAATCCACCATATTAATTTCAAAAACATCATCATTATTCATCACCTGAATCATCATTTATTATTGATCATTTTGAAGGGGAAAATGGAGAGGAAAATTCAATTCTGGCTTGCTTTCAACAAGAAGAAGAATTGGAAAAAAATTCATTTCATTTTCATTTGGATTTAATATGAAGAAACATTGATGGATGAATGAAGAGCCAGCCAGATGATCATTATAAGTATTTTAGGCAAGGTGTGCCCAATGTTCAAGCCTGTCATCATCTGTTTCGAAATTCTCTTCGGGATTATCTTTGTGGTTTTTTTTCATCGAAAAAAAACGAAAACTTTTACTTTTCTTTGTTGTTGTTCAAACAAAAAATACCAGAAAAAAATCAAACCACACATCTTACCACATTCAACAAGTTGCTGTTTGATGATGATCATCATTCAACTACTGACCTAATGATGATGATAATGATTCTTTGATTTCTTTTCTTTACTTTGATTTTCCACTTTGAAGATCAGGTGGAAAGAATTTTCAAGAAAAAAATGAAAAATTCAAAGATTTTTTTTCAAACAAACAAAGGTTTGGTCACCAAAAAAAAAAAATACTACTTTTTGTGGAATTTACCTTTTGCCTTTAATAATGACCAGTGATTTACACTTGTTGCTTGGTCACTTTTGTTGGATTGTTTTGCCAAAAACGAACATTATCGGCGAAAATATTTTTGATCTTTTTTTCACCAAAAGAAAAAAAAATCAAAAATTGATCGATTTTTAAATGTTTTGGGATTTTTGCTTTCAAAAACAAAAAATCACTTAGTCCATATAACCATAGAAGCAGCAGCAGGGAACATGTTCGTCGGACAAAAAGGTAAGACAAAAAACCAAAAAGATAGAGTTCATTTAGTCAGAGTTAGTTATAACCGTGAAAAAAGCATTTTTACTTTTGAATTTTTCAATGAGTTTTGCTTATTGAAAAAAAATGACGACTGCGACCATCAGTAATTAGTTTTTCGATGGACACCTAGACATATTTTACTTTACTTTGAAAGATAAAAAATCAAATTAAAGAAAAAAATTTGATGCAATAATAATTTTTGAATGAATAAAAGATCACCGTATGGGATCCATTTTTTTTTTGAATAGATAAAAATTTTTCAAATCAGAAATAAAAAGGGGAAATAACAACAACAAAGCAAAAGCAAAACTTTCATAGTAAACACTGTGCTGTGTGTGATTGATGATTCAGTTCTGGTTCCAGTTTTTATTATTTTCCCCATAAAATACTCAACCGATATTTCTCTCTTTCTCTCTCTCTCTCTCTCTTCGTTGAAGCATTACTAGGTTCAGCTAGATTTTTGATCCAATTTTTTACATTTCAGCTTTTTCCTCCCTCTGGTTTCTCTCATTGTGGGTTATATTCATTCGTGTGAATTGTTCAAGGGGACCATTTTCCAAAAAATGAAATACTATCGTATAGTAAAATGTAAACCATCCGAACATTTTTTTTCAGTTTTCAGTTTTTTTTTCCCACGCGTATACTCTCTTTCATTTATTATATAAAAGAAATATAGAAAAAAAATCTTTGTAAATTGTATGACTTTTTTTTACTCATTCAGTCAGTTTTGCCAACAAATAAATCTAACTGAATGAAATTCGGTTTCTTGTCTGGCTGGCTGGCTGGTGTTAAGATATTCAATGAAATTCAATTCATTCAATTCAATTCACAAACAAACAAAACATCTGTGTGTGTGTGTGTGTCAGTAGTATTGTGTATTCGCCTACGTAATTAAAGATAATCTATAAGAGAAAATGCATATCATTTGGTTTACCATAATAATAATGATGAATACATGATGTTCAGAAGCCATTCATTTGTCTTCGTTGTTTTTCTTCTCTTGTTTTTTTTGTTCAATTGAATTTCCAAATGAAAAATTTGCGAATTTTTTATTTTTAATCAGAATTTTTCAAACAAAAACCACCGTTATCGATTATAATTTTGCACAAAAAATATCTTATTACCGTTATTGATTTTCAATGATTAATATGCGTAGGCGTCATACACACTGAATGTTTATTTCGGCTTTTTTTTTCTATTTTATCCATCATCATTATCATCATCGAAACAAAACAAAACAAAAAACTAAATGGATGGATCAATTTACTTTCAAGCACAGAGAGCGAGAGAGAGAGAGAGAGAGAGAGAGAGAGAGAGAGACACTTATTGATGATGATGATAGATTGATTGGATGAGGATGATTACCATAAACAGACATAAACAATTTACAGATTTATTTTCATCATCATCATCATCGATGATATCAAATTTTTTGTTTTATTTTCATTCCTGATGATAATGATGACTTTTATGATGATAAACAAAAATGACTAATCCACAATCAAAATATGAAACTTTTAAAAACTTTGAAAAAAAAGATTATCCAATGGATTTTCAGATTCCTTTTATGGGTGGTTAAAGTGGATGAGAAAATCATCATCATCATATGATATCATCATCATTTTTTGTTTTCTGAATTTAAAAAGAAAAAAATGTAAACAACGAAAATGAAACGAAACGAAAAAAATTGTTGAATGACAGTTTGGAAAAAACATTGTTCCAAACAGAAATAGAAAATATGAAAATGAGAATTTGTTTTGATTGAAAAATTTCATTTATCAATCGCAAAAGATCAACGAAAAAAAAATGAATTTTGCAAGATTGAAAATCAATTTTTTCACCAAAAAAAAACGCCAAACATGTTAATGGAACATTCTTAAAGATTTTTTTTTCACAAAATTTTATCTTTTCCTCAAGAAATTTTGTTCAGGCTCATTAGTAAACCAGCAAAATAATTAGGCATGTTTTTTATTTTTGTCGTCAAAAAAATGTATGTTTTTTATCGAAAGAAACATGCATTAGAAAAAAAACATTCTGCATGTATGTATGGGCTGCTGTAGATAAAATTATTATTTTTCATTTTGATAACAGCAAATGAAATGAATGGAAACAAACAATCTTTTTCTTTTTTGACTTTTTTCTCGGTTGATGATAATCAATGCTGACCACCACCACCACTAACACCAACAGAAAAAAAATGTCTAATATTTCGATGGCTGATGATAATTTTGGATCCTGAACGAACCAAGAAACAAAAATTCTTAATTATGAAATTTAAGAAAATCGTTTCTTATGTCGTCGTTGTTGTTGTCTAGCCATACCATATCTATGGGTTTGATGATTTATGTTTTGGAATTCATTTTTTTGTTTTGGATTCGTTATAAGAAATTAAGAAAACAAAGGTCAAAAAGGTCGAAAAACTAAGACAAAAAAAAACATTATAATTAGTCGATAGAGAATTTGATCGAAGAAAAAACCCCTGAAAATTTCCATCGATTGATTGAAAAATTGGTTGAGTAAGCAAATCAAGACTGACCGAATATATTTTTACATTCAGCTGATTACTGAATGAGAAGCAGCAGCAGTTAAGCATCAATGGAAAAATTGTCACATAACATTGATGATGATCTCAATTTACAAGATGAAAAGAAATGAGAAGAAATGAAAAGGTCGCATGCCATATGTTCTGGTAGATTTTTTCTTTCTTTCTCCCGTTATTAAAATGACATTATGATGATGATGGGGAGAAAAAGAGAGATTTATAATTCCCGGGTTTTGTAAATGAATTTCTCACGCGGTTTGAATTTTGTTTAAAAATTCAGCCCAAAAGCATAACCCAAAACATTTTCATTCAACTAAAATTCATTTGTTTTTTGCTTAAATCTTAGCATCTTTTCGATGCTAATTATCATCCGTATTCTTTCCCTACCTGATTATTGATTATGTCAATGTAAAAAACAAAAACTACTATGAAAAATTCTCGTTTTTGCGGGTTCCACATAGCCACTTGATGCAGTTTCTTTGCATCATCAAAATCAAAATCTTCAACCAACCGACCAACCAGATATTTTTGCCCTTAAGGTTTTCTTTAGTTTTTTTTACTCAGTCAATGTCCATGTGTGAATGGTGGAAGTTCTGGATGTAATAATTTCACACACACACTACCATCATCATCTTATAAGATGATGTTTCGCTTCTTCGTTTTATCGTTTACGTTACACACAAACATTCTTTTCATTGATGACTGACTGACTGACTGACTGGGGTAGAATGTGAATGAACGAAAATGGTCATTCATTTTGCAAATGAAAAAAAAGCAAAACCTAATCAAACGAAGATAAAAGATAATTTTTTTCTCGCTTCTACTTTTCGTTCTTCGTTCTCACTCACTCACTGAGATGTCAGGACCGAAAATCAAAAAACAAACTGCCATTTTGAATTTTTGCGACCAAAATAATGATGATGTTTGATTAAAGTTGATGTCGTTTTTCTACTTTGCTTTGCTTTGCAAAGAAAAATACCTGACTTCGATTGATTTTTTTTTTTTTTCGTTAACACATCGAGCCAAAGACAGTTGAAGAGAATGAATGAATGAATGAATGAAATTTTCATTCATTTTATTTTCAATTAACGAATGATGATAATGATTAAATTTTGTTTTGGTCAATCAAACACCAAAAAAAAAAAAAAAAATTTCAAAATTCAATCATCAAGAATACAAAGAGAAAACGAAGACAAAGAATCACAAGAAAAAGCGAAAAATTCAATTTTAATTTAATAAATTTTCAAGCTGTTTTTCAATGGCAAACAAATTCACTTGAAACTTGTAAATTGCGAAGCGAAGCGAAAAACTGGAAAATTTCAAATTTTGGAAAATAATAATTTTCACCTGAAAACAAAAAAAAAACAAGAAGCTGAAAAAAACATTTAATTGATAATTAACTCGTTTAACAATTTAACCTTGTTTCTTTCAAAGACCCTAGAGTCATGTTGTTGATGATGAAATTGATTGAAAAAATTCCGCAAAAATAAAAAAAAAATCTGAATTTTTTTTTCACCAGGTAAACAGGTAGCTCGGTTTTTTTTTTGTTCGGGGCCTTTTTTTTCTTATCTTACTTCGCCACTTTACCATCTATCCATCATTATCTGACCATCACCATCGACGAATCGAATCGACTTGACTTTGTTCATTCATTTTATTTCATTTCAGTCAAGTCAAGTCAAGTTAGTCACTTAGTTAGTCAAGTCAAGTCAAGTCAGTCAAAATGGTAGGTCCATTTTTTTTTTTCTTTTTGGTGAAGCTTCTGTGATGATGATGATGAGGATAATTAAGCAGACAACAACAACAATTATTATTTGGAAATGAAGAATTTTCTCTTCTTCGGGTCCATTCTCTCTCTCTCTCTCTCTCTCTCTCTCTCTCTCTCTCTCTTGGTCGAATGTCCAGGTAGAAATAGTTTTTGTTTACTTCGAAAGCTATAGCTAAAGGCAAAAAATGCCAGAAAATTGCCCTTTTGATCTTGTGAAATACAAGTGGCGCGTTTTTTTCGTTTTTCATAAACAAATTTTACGATCTTCTGAAACACGATGATGATGATGGTGAAAATATTCATTGGCGACCATCAATGAATGAATTTGGAAAAAAATGATGATGATGATGGTGGTATGGACATAATCATCATTATTGTCAAACATGAAAATGAAAATGAACAGCCAAAACATCCAAAAATGAACATCATTTTCGCGAATCTTTCCTTAGCCAAAAGTAATTCTATCACATATTTTGGCCTCTCTTGTCAAAGGTCAGCGCAGCACAGATTTTTGCCTAGGAAATTTATTTTTTCACTGAAAAATGAAATAAAAAAACTAGAGAAATACACAAAGATAGCTACCAGAAAAACATCAGATAAAGACATGTACAATTATCATTTTATTTGGACTTTTCTTTTTTTTGGTTTATCAAAATTCAAAATTCAATTCGATTCATTCATTACATCCATCATTTCATTACATCTACAATCTCTTTTTGAAGGTGAAAAAAAGAAAGAAAAAACTGAAAAGTTTATCAGAAAAGACGAAGAAGAAGAAATTCTCGAAAATAATTCTTTTTTGATGAACAGATTTTTAATTGCCATCATCGATGCTAAAATCAGCAAATTATGGTTGTTCGAGGGAGAGAGAGAGAGAAGATCAATTGTTTTCGATCAACCAATATCGATCATTTTTTTTCAATCATATTTACTTTACTTTTGATGAAAAACTCTAAGAAACAAAAAAATTACGACCAGAACCAAAGAAAAAAAACCTTAAGTCATGACATGGCATGCTGCATGCAAGCACCACCACCACCATCATAATCATCATCATAAAAAAGAAGATTTTCTTTTTTTAAATATTCATAATATGAATGTCGTCGTCTTCGTCGTAATCGTAATCGTCTTGGTCATTTTAGCTGGCTGGCGCCATTTAAATTGATCATCATCATCATCTTTTTGATTTAAATTTTTTTTTGCTGTTTACTTTACTTTTGGGTAATATATTGGTAGTTTTGTTTTTCTCTCTCCGAAGATGATGATGATTCTTATAATCACTATTTACCTTTTTTGCAAACGAAAAATATTTATTATTTATTAAGATTTCGTTTCGAGTTTTGTTGTTGTAATTAAAGATTTTTGAAAGAAGAAGAAAACACACACATAAAGGAAGGTATCAAGGAATCAATTAAATCATGAATTTTTTTTTCTGAAAAATTCTTTAAAAAACTTTTGAACGAAGAAAGAAAATGCTAATAAAAATGATTTCGGTTTATTTACTTTTCGAAAACGAATATTCAAATTGGTTTTCGGTTTTTTGGGCATTTGCATTCATTCAATAATCTTTCTTTTTTTCCAAATCGTGATGTAAAAATAAAATGAAAAAAATCTTGATTTTAGCTTGATTCCATTCCGTTCATTCATTCAATCAAAAGCACACACGAATTTCTAGTCAAAAAAAAGTGACATGTCTGGTATAGAGTGAGAGCCTGGCGAAAAGCATTGCCTTTTTGATTTTCGAGGTTAATTTTTTTTCTGGTCCCGGGTTTTTGTTTTGAAACTTTTTTTAAAAAAAACCAGCAAGAAGAAACGAAACTCACGAAAAAGTGTGTGTGTGTACTATACTTGAAAAAATCCATTGATTTTTTTTTCTTGTTTTGGTTGCAAATGAGAGGCAGACCAGATCAATAGATTTTCATTTTCATTTTTCGGGATTTTGAAAAACAAAAACAGACTTTCGACGACGTAAACGTCAAATTGCCGCCGCCACCGCCACCACCACTATTATCATTATTGATCGATCCGACAATGATGATCAATAAGCGAGGAAACTTTTTAAAAAATTAAAAGTTTGAAAAAGAAAGCCAGGGAGAAAAATCGTGTGTGAATTCAACAAGTAGCCAAAACAACAAAAACCCTGTGGGCCATCGATGAAAAACACGAGCAAAAAAATTTGGTTCAAGATAAAGCGCGTGATTATCATCATCATTGGGAAAAATGGGAAGGCCAGTGAAAAATTTCAAATTTAATTGAATGGTTTTCTACTCTACTTTTGTTTGCCCCCCCCCCGAATGATCAATGTAACTAACCATGTAAATGTTTTGAATCGTTTTTTTCGTTTTTCCACTTGACCATTATACATTTGGAATTGGTTTAGTTTTTTGGTGGTGGTGGTGGTCAACATTCCCGAAATGTTTTTCTGCTTTTTCCCATTCAAATTCAATGCCATGGAGATCACCACCACATTCCACATACACACACTGGACAACAACGAGTTAAAAGGGATCAAACGTCGACGACGATAATCAACGAAGAAGAAGAAAACCACATTGCAGTAATGATGGCTGAATGAATGGTGTTTTTTTACATTTGATTTTTTGGTGGACGACTATTTGGTCTTGTTTAAGGTTTAACGACGAAGAAATAAAAGAAAGATTCATATCTTCGGACGAGACTGAAAAAACATGAAATGAAATTTTTACACTACAATTTTGATTTGAAACAAGTGAAAGTACAGCCACAGGTATACAGGTGAAATTGAAAAAAAAACGAAAATTATCTGAATTGAGCTTTTCAGAAGTGAGGTAAAGAAACAACAACGAAATATGTCATTGGAATGTCCATTGGGAATTTCAATTCGTATATGAACAAACCGATAGTATCATCATCATCGACAAAAATGAATGACAGCCAAAAAAAAAGCAAAGGTCATTGGTCAGGAATGATTGAATGAATGAATGAATGAATGAATGTCTAGGTCTTTTTTCTCATTTGGTTTTTTGGTCATTTTTGTTTTTTCATTCTGATTTTAGCCAGTGTGAATCTTGTCACCTGGAAAATATTGCTAGAGTTTCTTCTTTCTTCTTCTTTTACTCGTTTTAAAATGATTATCAACAAGAAAAAAATCAATCAATCCAAATCGCCATGATTAACTTAAATAAGCCAAAAAAAAAAAATGTTTTTCGTCTTTGTCATTATGGAATCTGTGATCTACTCTTGGATTCTACTGATGTGATTCGAAGGAAAAAATGCATGTAACATGATCCATCTTGATCTTTGCGGATTTATTTCATACAAAATTTTTTTTTACAGTGAAGAAAAATGATGGCTGAAAATCCATCATCAAGATTATGATGATGGATTTCTCTCTCTCTCTCTCTCTCTCTCTCTCTCTCTCTCTCTCTCTCTCTCTCTCTCTCTCTCTGGTTGTTGATGATTATATAATGATGATTACATAGACAGATCAAATGAAAAGATGAAAAGAAAAATCCATAAATCTCGACACTATAATCTTTTTTTTTCAATTTTAAAATACATCATTTGTTTGTTTGTTGAAATTCTTAGCTTCTTTTTCTTGTTTTACATGATGATGTCTTGATTATTGAAGATGTTATGTTTTGTTTTTTACAAACAAAAAAAAAAGATTCGTTATTCGTTTGTTCGTTATTGTTTTTTATTCGCGTTTTGTTTTCGTTACACAAAACATCGGGACAAAACAAAACAAACAAAAGTCTTTTATATGGTCATATAAATAAAGATATCAAAAACAAAAACAAAAATTTGATAAAATTCAAAATGTTTTTCTTTTTTTTTCTTTTTTTTTGATTATCTCTATCAAAAGATCTTGTCATTATTGTTGTTGTTGTTGTTGTCGTTGATGGGCAACAACAACAACAACAATAACAAAATATAACAATGAATGACAAACAACAACAACAACAACAAAACAATCAATTTAGAGAGAGAGAGAGAGAGAGAGAGAGAGAGAGAGAGAGAGAGAGAGAGAGAGAGAGAGAGAGAGAGAGAGAGAGAGAGAGAGAGAGAGAGAGAAAGAGAAAAAATAGATCATTATCATTATTATGGTTATTATGATGAATCGGGATTTATCAACAGAAACAACAACAACAACATTACTGTAAGATATAATCCAAATCCATTCAATCAATCAATCAATCAACAAGTGTGTGTGTTTTGATTAATGATTTTTTAAATCATTTTCATTTTTACTTTTTGCTTATCTGATTTTGTTATTTTGATAAATCAATAAAAACCTTTTTTTTTGGTAAATTTGAAAATAATCAGAGAGAAAAATTGTCTGTAAAACTTTTTCTGAGAAAAACATTCCAAACATTTTTTATTTCAGATTGTCTGTCCCTTTTTGTTTTCAGAATCAGTAACACCCAAATCAACCAAAAATTTGGATGAACACCTGTATCACCTGATGGTTGGTTATACGGTACATTTTATTTCTTCTTTGCACCTTTTTTTTGTTTCTCTAACCTGCTGCGATTTTGCATTTTTATTTATCATCATCGTTGTGAATACACAGAAACTCTTGAATAAATATTTAAAGAACAACAAACAACAAAACAACAACAACAAATCCCCTTAGAAAGAGAAGAAAATCTAAATTCAAAAAAAGCAGAGATAGAAATCATGTTTGTTTGTTTGATGATGATAAGATGATGTTTTCTGAATGTAAAAAGCAAAAAAAAACCAAACAAACCAAATTGATTGTTGACAAATGTCTTACAAATGTTAATAATACACAGAGAAGATTATCTAAAATCATACATCAATAAAAAATAGAAAAAAATGAGAATCTTTTTTCGTTTTTTTGTGAGATAAAATTCCATTCATAAACGAGAGGATTCACTAATCAAAAGGAATATTTAGTTAGTTTTTTAGTTTTGAAAAAAAGCCATAAAAAAAGGTTGGATGTTTTGTTTGTTGTGTGTGTGTGTGTGAAATACAAATCAATAAAGTAAACAAACAAACAATCTGGGGATTTTGATCAAATAAGACTGAATGAATGGAAAAACACACGTGCAAATCAGGTAAAAAAAAGTTTATGAACACAGGTGAATCGTACATTCTTTTTCTCTCTATCACCATCATCATCATTTGGTGTTTTTGATCCAAATATTATCATCAAACCGAAGAATCTTCTGAGTGATCACCTGTGTGTGTCCACCGTGTTATTTTTTTTCGTTTGTTTGTTTGTATGTGATATTTATCGATTTGTTTGTGTGATTCGTGTCTCATCTCATCAACATCATCGTCATCGTCAAATAAACTAAGGGCAAACTTCACCTTTCACCTTTATGGTTCTCTTGATTGGTTGGATATTTTCTTCTCTCTGATTTACCTTGCTTGGATTCATCACGACAACCAAAAAAAAAAAAAAAAATCAAAAAAAAAACAAGCCAAACATAAACCAAACCAAGCTGTTCATCAATATACCTCCTCGATGCATCATCATCATAAACTTTGACGATGTTGATGATGAACCACATGAATTGAGCTTTCAAAGATTTTCGTTTTCGTTTTTGAAGACCAAGAAAGTGTGTAGAAGAAAAAAAGAAAAAACTCCTGGGTCTTACTTTCCACCATTCAATGTTTGACTGGATGGTAGTTGTGGAAAATGAAAAACCGGGAGAAATGAAAAAAAACTACGAAAAGAACGACGATGTCGAAGTTACGAAGTGATACGTTCAAAAAGATATGAATAAAGGGAAAGCTTCGTGAGTTTTTTTTCGAAAAAAAGTTTTCTTTTTTCACTGTGTGTATGGTGTGTTCATTCAATTCATTTTTATTTCGCGCATTGATCGTGTGAGAAGAGCAAAAAAAAAACAAGTAAAGATTCAACGATCAACGAAGACGAAGACCACGACAACCGACGACGATGTTTTGGCTTTGGCTTCTTCTTCTTCGTTTTTCTTAGTCCAGCGTGTGTTTGTGTGTGTGTGAACCAAGACGACGACGACGAAGAGGAAAAATTCAAAAAAAAAATCGTTTACGTTTTCTTCGTTTGTTCGTGTAGGATTTTCGTTAAGATTTTTCTTTTTTTCTTTTTCAGTTTGTTTGTAGCTTCCATTCGGTGCATACACGTACGTGCGCAAACACGCTTATGTAACCGAAGAATTTGTCTGTTTTGGTTGCTTTTTTCCATTCATTCATTCATTTTTGTTAACCCCCTTTTTTTTATCACCGAATAATCACCCCGTTTTTTTCTTCTTAGATAATAATCTCTATTGAAATGAATGTTGTTGTTTTTTTTTCCAATTTTTATTCTGTTTTGTTTTGATTTTGATTTGTGTTTATGCATCCATCCAACGTTCAATGACCAAGAATGTAACACTTATTACACTTATCCCATACAGACACAGCAGTGTGAGAGAATAACAACTTGTTGATGCATTTCTTTTTTCGAAAATCAAAAATCGAAAATCAAATTAAAATTCGTGACTGAAAAAAAAACATTGCAAATTTGAATGATGATGATCACCATCGAGAATCCCCAATAATCAATAATCGAAAATATTGAAAGTTTTTCGAAAAACGTTTCGTCTACAACAACACACAGTGTTTATTTATTTACATTTTTCCAATCATATCACATCATTTAGTTTAGCTGTGTGTTCATTTTGACAAAAATGTCAATCAATCAATCAATCAATCGAAAAAAGTTTTATTCAAATTCTGTTTATCGTTTATCGTAAACATGTATCGCATCTATATAATTGATTATGAGAGAGATTAGTGAAAGGAAAATAATCAACAAACAAAATGATCATCATCAACAACAAAAAACAAAAATCCATCAAACAATTATCATCACCACCAGCAACAACAACAACAACAACGATTAAAATCATCAATAATCAATAATCGCTGATTATTATCATCATCAAAAATCAAACCACTAAATAAACCAAAAAGCAAACATCATATATTCGTATTTCTATGGGAATTCACATGAATGTTTGAATTTCAGTGTGATTTTCAGTGATTTCTACTCATAATCATCATCAAAATGATTACTTAATAAATATTGTATGTTCAAAGATCTCTTTTCTTTTCTTTTTCTTTTTCCCATTGATGATTCATTCATTCATTATGGATTTGAATGTTTTTCAACAGATAAAGTGTTGACATCATTTTTTCAATGTGTGTGTTTGGCCTGTCTTTGCTTTTTGTTTTGCTGCTGCTCTACATCTTTATTCATCATCTTGGTTGAAAGAAGAATTCAAATTCTTTGTTTGTTTGATTTTTTTTATTTATTTATATTTCCGTAAATGTGCCAAGTTAATTTTCGATTCATCATCTTCATCTTTCGTTTTGTTTCTCTTCTGTTTTTTTTTTATCCTATTTGGATTTCAGTGCAAATTGAAATAAGTTCGCTTCATTCGTGTTTTTGTATGAACAGTTTGTTTGTTGTTTGTTTGTTTGTTTGCTAAATGAATGAATAATCTTCGTTTTTTGGTTGGTTGTTGTTAAAAATATAAATTCTATTTACATTTTTGCATCAGCAGAGAGAGAGAGAGAGAGAGAGAGAGAGAGAGAGAGAGAGAGAGAGAGAGAGAGAGAGATAGGAAGAAAAAAATAAATAAATAAACAGCGAATAACACTTTGATTACTTTTTTTTCTGTGTAAAAAAAAAGTGTTAAGTGAGAAAAATTAATGAGAATTTTTTCTTTTATAGAAAAAAATTGATGAAAAACATTTCTTTTTACGTTTTTGATCCGAAAAAATGTTTTCTCGGTCGTTAAAAGGGTTAAATAATTTTGAAATTTTACCAATCAGCATCATCATTTATCTGATCTGAATTTGGTTGGCTGTTACAAATTGACGTCACCATTCCATTTGAAAATGAAAAAAATACCGGATACTGTCGATAAACATTTCTTTTTTCAAATTACAATTTTTGTAACATCCAAACGACGACGGCGATGCTATCTCACTATTTTTTTATTTTTCTTTTTTTTCGCATCTAAACATCGACGGATTGAATTCACGTTTCATTCATTCAACCTGATGATTTTATCGCTTATTAACTTTGTCGTAGTCGTCTTCGTTTGTCCAGATTTTGCTTTTCTGTCTTCTCTGCAAACATCTTTTTGTAGAAGAAAAAAAAAATGATATGACAAACATTTACACAGCAAACACACACACACACATAAGATGGACAGAGGTCAATGTCAATGTACCTGAATGTTTGTGAATAAAATGTGAATGAAAAAATACCTGTTGAAATGTTGAAAAAAAGATGCTGTTTTTTAAACTAAAAGATTTTTCATGATGATGATAAATTTAGGATTTTTTTTCTGTTTGTCTTATTTAGTTTTCTCGGGTTTTTTTTACTCATCTTTCCACCATCATCACCACCACTTGATGATCACCAAAAAAAAAAAAAAAAATTGTTGCCCGAAGAAACATTATTCAACAAGAGAGAGAGAGAGAGAGAACTTTGACCGATTTGTTTGGTTAAAATATCGCTGCTTTTCGGTCACGGTCGTGGTTAAAGTTAAAGTGAATGGATTTTCATCGTTTTCATCGTTTGATGATTACATTTATCACCTTTTTTTCTACCTTGTTTTTTCGAGGATGATATTCAACAACAACAACAATTTTTATTTTTCTTTCCCTGAACATTTTAGCTGTGTGTTTATTTATCACTTTATGTAGATTTTTTTTGTTTTTCAGTTTTGTTTTTCGTATCTTCGTACCCTTTTTGGTTTAGAAGAATTTTGTTTGAACAAAAATAATAGTTTGCACATTCCTGTATATAACAAATTGGCATCAATTTTTTTATGGTTAAGTCATTATAGTCGATAAGATAAGATAAACAATATGGATGTTTTTTTTTTGTTTATTGACATAGTAGATAGAGTAGAAATAGACAAAAAAAAAAAAAATAAGTTCCGTTTCGCCATTTCCATTTCGCAATTAATATGATTAATTATGGGATGATTTTTGTTGAAAAATTTTGTTTTTTAATTAGTTAATTAATTACAAAAAAAAAAAAAAAAATGAAATCTGATTCCTTTGATTGAAAAATTCTGATTGTCATTACACACACCCGATCAATGTGAAACCTAAATTATTACGGTAATTACCATTATCATTATTGTTTTTTTCTACGGTTTTAATGATGATTGATAATTGAAATTTGAATATTTAGAATATTCATAATTTCGTTTCGGGTGTGTTTTGGTTTTTTTTGCTTGAAATTTTTTTTTTCGGGCAGAATTCAGCACACAAAATGATAATTTCAAATTTGATTTTAACGACGACGGCGATGATATAAAAAAATTTTGTTTTTTTTTTCGAAATTCTTCAGCCAAATATCATCATCATTCGAAATTGCATTCCAACAAACGTCATTCAATTCAATCAAAAATCAATACATCCTTGTTTATTATTTTGGCAAAAAAAAAGAAAAAAAATAACAAACCCTTTTCAATGAGAAAAATCAAATCATCAAATGTTTATATGGTGGAAAAGAGAGTTTTGAATAAAAAAAATCGATTTTCCAAAATCAAACAAAATTTTTTTATTTTAGTTTCCAAAAAATAAAAAACAACAACCAAAATATTCATGCATTTGTTTTTCACTCTCGATAAGATCATCATCATCATTATCATATCCGTTTTTTTTTCATTTGTTTTGAAAAAAATAGTTACGTCATTTCTCTCTCTCACACACACTCTCTCTGTGTGTGTCTGAATATGGTTATATGAAAAAAGCAAAAACAAAATTCATATCATTTTTGGTTGGTTAGCTAATTCAACGTTACATTTATAATGAAAAAATGTTGAATTAATTTGTCGCTTATTTCTGCTTGAATTTTGTTGTTGTTGTTGTATTTCCTTTGTAGTTATGTGATGTGAATATACCGGACGGATCAATATCAAGTGTGTGTAAAGCAACACAGTGCAAAGCAACAAACCAGTGCAATTCCCAATATAATCCAATGTCAATTTTGATGATAATCTTTTTTCTTTTTTCTTTTTTCTTTTCATCGTTTCAAATGAATGTTCTTGTTTTCTCGAACGTTTTTTTTCCTTTATAATTTTTTTGACGTAAAATTTCATTAATTTTTTCAATTTTTTTTCCAATTTTTCACACATAGAACGAAACTGATGGACAATATTGAATGAATGAATGAAAAACATTGAAATTCTTTTATTTGAAACTAATAAACTTTAAATGAAATGACTACCAATATATTTACATCAATGCCAATGGCTAATCAATCGATTATACCATCAAATGGTAACAATCTACATAATCATGTCAATCAATATCACCACCACCACCACCACCAACTAAATCATCGATTAATATCATCATCGGATCAATCTGTAACAACACCAACATTAAATTCTCCAACATTAAACACTGCGTTTCCTTTTCCACCACCACCACCTCCACCTTCTCCTGGTTATCTTTCTGCAATGAATCCACATAATCATCCGCATTCGCATCATCAATTATCGTGGATTACCACCAATCAAACAAATTTAAATGATTCGAAAATCCTAAATCAACGTAAAAGCGATAATAATAATAATGAATTACCGCATTCACCGCATTTAATCGGAAGCGGTAAAAATATTACCGCAAAATATTCAGATTATTTAATGGAAAATTTGAATTTAAAAACCAAGACAACAACCACCACCAGCAGCAGCAGCAGCAATAGTACTGCAGAACAATTAAAATCAGCATTCAAATCGATAACAGATTCTACTACTAACAATAATAAGGAAAAATTGTTACATTTTTCATCATCATTATCATCGCCCGGGAAACAGACAATCAACAATCGTTCACCATTATCATCACCAACAACAACAACAACAATACAAAAATGTACAAACAATACGGTTATGCAATCGAATCCGGGTAAGTTTCTTGGAAATAAAAAAAAATATCTGGGTAATATTTTTTCCCGGGAAATTTATTTTTATTACTTTTTGATTTTTTTGGTTTTAACTTTGTTTCAATTTTTTCATTACAGATCTTACATGGTCGAATTCTTCATCATCATCATTATCACCATTATCCAATAACGCTTTTATATTACCAACAACAACAAATTCTTCCACCATCAACAACAACAGTCCATTATCATCATATCCACCACCACCACCATCACAATCGGGTCATTTAAGGCCAAATCCAACATCACCATCAGCATTTTCATCAACAACAACAACATATCCATCACATTATCTAATGCCATCGATTTATTCTTATTATCAACAACAAGCGGTAGTTGCAGCAGCAGCAGCCGCTGCTGCATCACCGACAAATCAACAGCAACCACCTATTTCACCATTTATTGTGCCAAATCCAATTCATAATCACCATCAACATCATCAGCATCAACAATCGTCGCCATCAACGCCAACAACAGCAAATCCATCGTCGATATTTTTTCATGAATCAATTTTTCCAAATGATCATCAGCATCAGCATTTACAATATCAACAACAACAACAACAACAATCGACGACAACAACAACATTGAATAGTCCAACAATAAAAGAGAATCAACCAACGAAAATCAACAACAACAACAACAACAATCAAATTATTGATCTCACTGCAAATCGTTTGAAATGTGATAATTTACTACTGCCACCTGAAAATGATAAATCCAGTAATAATAATAATAATCCCAGTGATGGACAACAGCAACAACAGCAAACAAGTCTTAAGAGAAAAATTTTGGATGGATCGGATAAGACTAAACAACAACAACAACAACAACAACAATCGATAATCGATAATCAATCGAGCAATAATTCCTCATCATCATCATCAACGACATCATTACGTAAACAACGATTATTATTAAAACCACCAAATATTAATATTATTAATAAAAGCCAAAGCGATAATGGTTTAAATGTTGTTAATAGCAATGCATTTAGCAGACAACATAGTGCATTTTTACCATCACCATTATTATATTCATCATCATCAAGTCGTCATCAACTGCCACCAACAACATCGTCGACTACATCATCACCATTACCATATACAAACAATAATGGATTAATGGATTTAAAATATTTTGATCATCATCATAATCATCATCATCATCAAATACCATTATCAGCACCACCAATTCCAAATCAATCATCAAATCATAATCATCATTCGTCGATGGAAAAATGTTTTGAATTTCCCGCCAATATTACCAGTGGTAGTGGTAACAGTGGAAGTAGTTGTCAGAATCAAACTTCAAAATCAAATAAATTAAAAACGACAAAATTTTCAACAAAATCAACGTCATCGTCGACAAATTCTTTATTGTTAAAAGAAACTGCGGATAAAAAGAAACTACAGAATCAAGAATTTTTACAACCACAACAAACAAAGAAATCTTCCGCAACAACAACGAATTTATTCCCGGAATATTTTCGTAAAGGATCAACAATAAAATTAGGTGATGGAAATTTGAAAAAAATTGAACAATTATCAACCAATGATTTTATTGAAAGTGCAACATTTAATGAAAAATTTTGTATTGAATTGGCTGAAATCGTAGCTATAAAGGAAAAATCATCGAATAGTGTTAATAAAAAGAACAACCATTCAGAACAACAACAACAACAACAAATACGAATAAATTTTCTAATAGGACAAACACGTATAAAAGTATCGTTGGATTCACCAATCGATCATCCATATTTTGTTTATCAAGAAGGATGGAGTTCATATTCCCCCCGGAATACATTAAAACATTATGGATTAAATTGTCGTCGTTTGATTGTTGGTGATATTGTTGTTACGTTGACAAGTAAACAAACAGGAATGTCCACTACTAGTAAATCATCATCACGATCATCATCGATTGTTTCAAGTTTAAGTTCATCGTCCAGTTCTTCATCATCGACATCATCAATGACAAATATTTGCTCAAAACCGTTCAATATGACAACGACAAGCCGATGCCCTCCACCTGCACATTTACCCAATTTAAAACAACCCCAGCAACAACAGAATTCCATTAGCGCATTGAACTTGATTGAAAATACGAATCAACAACAACGACGACGACAAAAAAATCAACAAGAATTGAATTTAATCAATAATAAAGAAATTCTTATGGATAAAAAAATCTTATCATCATCATCGACATCAGCCACGAATATCGATGATGATGTCGAGATTGATGTTGAAAATATTGATGATAATGATTGAACCATCAGTGCCATCGTTGTTTGATCTCAAACCATGAAAATTTCAAAAAAATCCACAAAACATCCTTTACACACCACACACACTTGACTACTTAATTTAATGATTTCTTCAAATTACAAAACCTGGTGATGAAACAAAATGTGCCTTTTTTTCCCCCCGATTAATAACTAACTAATGATTTTCAGTCGATCGATTGATTCGATCGATCACAAAGCCATAGTGTAGGTCGTTTATCGATTTAATTGTAAAATTGTACATTTCTTTTAAAAAAACCAAAAGAAAATCATGAAAAAACCAAACCAAACCAAAAAAAAAAAAAAAGTTTTACCTTTATAAAATTATTATTTTTTTTTTGTAAAATTAACTAAATAAATAAATAAAAATGATATTGAAAGCAAAATCGAGAATCCAAGGTATATTGCATATTGAACTTGCGTAATATTCTGTATTTGGCTGTACTTGGTTCAAGTTTTTTTTTCTATTTTTGATTAGTTTTGTTTGACAAAAATTGGTTGTCAATAATCTTATGCTATTCTTGGTAAACATATTACCGGTTTGCATATAATGTCAATGTCAATTTAATTCAAATGGATGATGAATATGGAAAGTGAAGTGAAGCAATAGAGAGAGAGAGAGAGAGAGAGAGGCCAAGGAAAAAAAACGACAAACAAAAAATGATGATGAAGTGTGTGTGTGTGTTTTCAAGGTAAACACAATAATAATCGATGGGAAAAAAATAAAATTTTCTGGTTACCATAGCGATGATGGTCATTACCAAACAAACCGAAACCTAACCAATTTTTATATAGAGAGGATACACATATTGGAAACTCTAGAAACCAGCGAAAAAAATAAAAAATGATAATAACAAAAACCGAGGAGAAAGTAAAAAACATTTCCAAAAAACTTTCAGTTTGGGAGATAGATTCTCATCATCATCAAACACTGAATAAACTGACATTATCCAAGTAACAACATAGTTTGATTCAAATATTGAAAATCTTTATCAAACGAAAAAAAAAATGGTTGGAAAAAATCGTAATAAGCAACAGCTTAATATTTCAAATGATGATAATGGCCGAACAACCAACAATATTAGCAGGTAATTTTTTTTGGAGATTGAAGGTTGCTTTTGAAATTAATTTGTTCTTTCATTTTGATTACTTTTGGTTTGATATTTTTATTTTGATTGAAAAGAAAATCCAAAATACGTTATCTATTGGTACGTGGTGAAAATTATGAAAAACAAATGTCCACATTAATACAATCAATATCATTATATGCAAAACGTAATGGAAAATTGCGTGATGCAGGTGATATTGTAGCAGAAAAATTGAATCAAATTTCACAAACCGAGATATTGAATCCAAGTTCAAAACGTACTGTACAGGAATTATCGAAAATATTTCGTTTGATACAAGATCATCGTGATTCAGAGGTAAAAAGAATATTCTTACCTTACTATTAACTGAAAAAATACGTATTTTTCAAACAGATTCTATATCTGGAAGATAAATTACTTCCATTATATTCGGAATATGGTGAAACATTACAAAAACAACGGGTAAGTCTGTCGAGTTTTTAACATTGGTTTTAAAACTTTTAATTTTTCTTCTTGTTTCACTAAAATGATCAGGAAGAACTACGATCAAATACGAATAAAATGTTGGATTCAAATCGAAGTTTGAATTGGATTCGATCATCATCAACAACGAATCAAAGATTAACCGCTTCTAAACGTCGAAGTCAAAGTATGGAACGTTTAGATAAAACAATCAATAAAAATAATGATAAAAAAGTGGAAAAATTTTTACAAAAATCCATTCAACAATATGAAATTAAAAAGAATATTGTATTCAAGGTATGCAGATTAATTTTGTAATTTGTAATTTGTAATTTTTGATTTACCGAAAAAACATAGAAATTATTGCTGAAATTAATATTAACCGAACTAAGATTTACAATGAAATCATTCAATAATTTAACTTATATTTATAAACATATTTTGGATGAAATGAATCCAACAAAAGATTTAAAATATTTTAATGAATTTTTTCAATTTAAAAATCAACGATCAAATCAAATGATGGATAATGGTTTGGATTCGGATGAAGAAAATGAAGATGACGAAGAAAACGATGACGACGATGATGAAGATGATTCAAGAAATGATGAAAATAGTGACCACCATAGTGAACCAAGTGATGATACTGACGATGATATCGTTGCATCAAATCAAAAATCATCCGGTAAAAGTCGTAGCGATAATGATGATGATGATAACGATGATGATAATGATGATAAACGTTTGGTAAAAAAATCTGGTCAAAACAAAAAAAATCGTTCATCGGTTTTAAAACGTTTCAATTCAACACCTGAAATATCGATAAATCAGAAAAAGAATTTTTTGAAATCAAGTGATAAAACATCGAATCAAACAACAACAACAGCAAATAAAGATGATAATAAGAAAAAAATTCAATCATTTGGACGATCCATAAAGAATCGATTACCACAATCGAAATCATCATCATTATCTGCGAAAAATGATAAAAAAATCAATCAAGATGATGATGATGATGATGGATCGGAACTTACCGATGATAATTCTGGAGATGATAATGACGATGATGATTCGGATTCAGATTCAAATTCGATGATGGAATCAAATTCAACAAAAACAACAAATCGAACGGAAATCAATAACAACAATAAAATGATGATAAGAAAAAAAGTTTAACGAAAATGTCGGATAGATGGCGACAGTTGACGGTGCAAAAAATCAAAAATTGATAATTGATAATATTTGAAAACAAACATTCGATTTTTATTAAAAAGACTTTTTTGATATTTTAAATCTACCTGATAATAGTTTTTCTCTCGTTTTTCATAAACATCATATTTGATTATGAAACAGGTTCGATAATCGATTGATTATGTTTGAAAAAACACACAGAGAGAGAGAGAAAGAGATATCATTAAAAGTAGAGGTCAAGCGCACACCTGTAATAAATGTTTGTTTGTTTTGTTTTGTTTTGTTTTTATTTTTTCATCCCCCACAATATAAAAAAAGAGAGTCTCAAGTTTCAATTTTCAGCCGTAACCTTCATTCATTTTGTTTTGTTCCAAAGTTCCAAACAAAACAAAACAAAACAAAGAAATCGCCATTGAAATAAAAAATGGATTCGAACTGCCCTCATATCTCATAACATTGGCCAATGCGCATGCCAAACATTTTTTTTTCTTCACTCTAAAATTACATTATATTTTGGCCACTAAAAGAAAATCGCATAATAAATATTGAATAAACAAAAACAAAAAACTAAATGAATTGATTACGTCTATATCAACGACGATTATCGAACGTTATTTCTTTCTTTTTTTCGATGTGATAACATAATTGAAAACGTGCCATTTTTCGTTTGTTTTGTTTTTTTGGTCACAATTTCTGAAATATCAACAAGATTGGACGAAAAAATGATGATGATGATGATGATAATTGAAAAAAAACGCGAAAACAATTTTGGTCATCAAATTGATTTGATTTGATCGTGAAAATCAACCAGCCACCAACAAAGCCAGGATTTGCCAATGTTTGCTATATTTTTTTGTCATGCCAATTCCATAATCTTATCATTTTCATTTTTCTCTTCTCGTTGGTGGTTACAGATTAAATTTAATGGCGGGTCCTGTTTATACCGATAATATTTACTGTTGTGTTGTTTGATCTGCAAAAAAATCAAGCTTTTTTTTCCAATAATAATCAAACAAACAATCGTTTGTTTGTGTGTGCATAAAGAGGAAACGAATGTGTAATTTTTTTTTTCACTTTATGGATACTGTTCAATTTATTGTATCCCAGTATTGATCATCATCAATGAAGACTTCAATTTATAAATTTTATTCGAAAAAATTTACTAATTTTATGATTTCAATGAGAAAAACTATATCAACAACAATAACAATGAAATCACATTGGGAACGACAATTTTTCATTATATTTCGTACCATTGGTTTAATATTGATTTATTATACATTTTCCATTGGTATTACATTCTATCAAAAATGGTTTATCAAAGTTTGTTTGTTTTGTTTTTGCTTACTGATTTTCTAAATATCAAATTTTCTAATTGTTTTTTGTTTTTCTCAAACAGCGTTTTCATTATCCATTAATAATTGTTGTTTGTCATTTGATTATAAAATTTGCATTGGCATCATTATTTCGTTGGTTATATCGACAAATAACCGGTATAACCCGAATAACATTACATTGGAAAGATAATCTTAGACGAATATCATTACCTGGTATTGCTTCAGCATTAGATATTGGTTTTTCAAATTGGAGTTTTGAATTTATAACGATCTCATTGTATACAATGACTAAGTCAACATGTATTATATTTATACTTGCATTTGCATTATTATTAGATTTGGAAAAAAAGGTAACTTTAAAAAAACAAAACAAAAATTCAAGGTCAAGTTTTTATCCGTTAATTTTTATCATTTCCTTTTCGTTTCACACACTTTTGTATAGCGATTATCATTAATAATCGTTGTATCATTGATATCGATTGGTCTAT
The DNA here is from genome assembly GCF_027571235.1 of Dermatophagoides pteronyssinus. Classification (NCBI taxonomy): domain Eukaryota; kingdom Metazoa; phylum Arthropoda; class Arachnida; order Sarcoptiformes; family Pyroglyphidae; genus Dermatophagoides; species Dermatophagoides pteronyssinus. The sequence goes on from NW_027461530.1 coordinate 2,399,301, forward strand.
TTATGTTTACATATAAATCAACACAATTTCAATTGAATGGATTTTTACTTGTACTTAGTGCATCAATGCTTAGTGGTTTACGATGGACATTATCACAAAAATTAATGCAACGTAAAGAAAGTTGTAAGTGTGGTGTATAGAAGGATGCGTATTGGATGATACTGATAATAATGAATATTCTTTCTTTTTTTCCAAACAATTAGCATTAAGCCATCCAATCGATATGATGTATCATATACAACCATGGATGATTATTGGCCTATTACCATTAGCATTTATTTTTGAAATATTACCATCTATAAATTATATTGATTATGATGATCATCATCCATCAACATCATTGAATAAAAATGATTTTCCAACATTAGAAATGATACCAGATTTTTGGCATCAAATAATGATTGGTTCATTTTTAGCATTTTTAATGGAATTTTCTGAATATCTTTTGTTAACATTTACCTCAAGTTTAACATTATCATTAGCCGGTATATTCAAAGAAATTTTTACATTATATTTAGCTGTTAATTTTAATGGTGATCAAATGAGTTTAACAAATTTTATTGGTTTAATTGTTTGCTTGTTGGGTATTATCATACATGTTATGCTTAAAGTTAAAGATTCATATTCAGGTAATTATTATTATTTTGTAAAAAAAACATTCCAATTTTTTAAAAATAATCTCTGTTTTTCTTCAATCTAAAAATTATAGCTATCGATTCACATTCATCATTAAAAAATCAATCATTATTATTTACAAACAATGAAAAAAATGATGAATCAATTGAATCAAAACGTTTACTTGGTGGTGGTAATAGTAATATTAATGGTGGTGGTATTAATGGTGATGATAATAATAGTGATATTATACATTTTGATATTGTAACAAAAATATCTGGTGATAATGATAATGATTCAAATGAAAATGATTTATTTGGGGCCAAATCAATTTGAACAAACAATGAACAAAAATTGACCAATTTTTTCTCTTCTTTCCTACTTTCATTTGATGAATATTACATGTATTATAACGATGATGATGATCAAAAAATTTTGTTATTTTATTTATACAACAAAGATTATTATTTATAAAATTTTGCAAAAAAAAATTATAACTTTTTTTAAATTTATTTATGTAACGAGAATGATTATCTGCGCGTGGTAGTTATAGTGTGTAACAAAAATCACTTTTCTTTTTTTAAAACATGATAATTAAGATGTTGTTGTTACCATTTTAAGTAAAAGTTTTTTATGATCATTATTATCGTTATATTTCCGTAAATGGATTATTACAAAAAAAAAATTTGTTGTTGTTGTTGTTGAAGCACGTGTAAATTGTCTAAATTGTGAGGAGAAAAAAAAATCCATGCCAAGGTTTTTTTTAAACCATAATGATCGACATAATCATCATTCAGGGATGCTAGTTAAAATTTTTAACCAGGTCATCCTGTTTGTTGTTTTTCAAAAAAAAACTTTCTATAATTTAAAAAAAGAAAAACTATAATTGAATTCAACAGAAATCAATAAAATGAAATGAAATCAATATCGTTTTCTGTTTTTCTTTTCATCAAAAAAATTTGCTTATTCATCTGAAGATCTGAACAATGTTGTTGTTGTTGTTGTTGCGGTTATTTTGGTTACCGGATACAATCCGGTTATAATGATGATGATGATCAATATAAACAGGCAACTTTTATGTGGTCTGAACAGCAATTGTAGAACAAACAGAAAAAAACAGAAACAGAAAAATAATGAACAGATCCAGTGTCGTGTGGTAATGACCAAACATGATGTTAGTCAAAAGAAAGAAAGAAAGAAAATCTTGTTCATTTCATTTTATAATGTTTGTTTTTTTTTCAATCGAATCAATGGATTTTACCATTGTTTGGTTGGTTGGTTATTATTAGCATCAATACAAATCATTGAATCAATCGATGTCTATTGACAATGATGATAATGATGATGATTTAACATTGACCAAATGACCAACCAACCAACCGACCAATCCAAAACAAACAAACAAACACAGCACAGCATCGAATAACAGTTATAACGATTTCATCAATGGACGGTGAAAAGAAATTCAAGTTTTTTTTCATGTCGAACCGTACAATAGATTATTTTCTCTGTTTTTCTCTTTCTGGATTTTCATCCATCACATTCGGATTAGAAATTAGAAATGAAAACAAACAAACCAAATACATCTGATAATCTGAAAAAAGAGATTATCTTTTCAAGATAACGATTTTGATGATGAGTTTTTGGTTTCTCAAATTAATTTCCAAATATTTCCTGAAAAGATCGAAAAACAACCACAAAAATATCATCATCATCATCATCAAAAATAGAAAGTTTGTCAAACAGACAGACCAAAAAAAAGTTATTTTCGTTTTTGTTTACATCAAGATTCCAATCAATGGATAAAATATGTATGATTAATCGACGATATAACAATGATGATGATGATGACATGTGGATCATTTCAAAATATTTTCTTCTTCTTTCTTTTTCTGGATCAGTTTTTTCCTTGTTGAAACATTGCTTGAAATGGAAGATTTTACTTTTTGCTTTTTTTTCCTTATCCATTTTTGTCAAGCTAAAAATTTCCACATTTTTTTCGACATCGACCCGATCGTTTTTTTTTGGAAAAAGCGACTGATTTTTAAATTTTTAAAATTTTAAAATTTTTTTTTCATTGATTCAAATTCGAATTGAAAATGAATTTTTCTGATCAAGTTTTTGGTTCAGATTGTGTGTGTGTGTTTCGTCGACGACACTGAACGTAAAACAAAGAGAATCTTGGTACGAGAAAGAAATTCAATTAAATAAAAATGATTGGAAAGTGAAAATGAAAAACAATGTTATCTCGTTCTGTCTGTTTGCTCTGTTCTGTTTTTCGTTTCAAATGTGAATTGAGCCAGATGAAAAATAAAATAAAATTTTTTTTCAAAAAGAAGCAACCGAATTGACATTTGATTTTTCCCGATCAAATCAAACCAAACACCAATGATATTTTGGTGTTTTTTATTTGATTTTCTGGATGTGTGTTAGTTTTTTTTTCTTTGATTTGTATTCAAGGCCAGATCTATTAAGGGGTTTTTGTTTCGCCAGATTCCTTCCATGTTTTTTTTTCTAAATTAATTTATATCGCATTGGGTGAGAGAAAATAATTGATCATCATCATTGTGTATCATTGATCAACATCATCCTCATCGTCGTTTTTTTATCAATTATTAATTTTTTGAGGGAAAAAAAATAAACAGCCAAAATAGAAATGTGATCAGAATGAATTATTTGAAAATTAATCAATCAATGGGAAAAAAGCGAGAAAAAAGGAGAAAATAACTGAAACTCGATCAAATCAAGATCAATCAGATTAACGGAAAGATGGATAATGATGAATGAATTGACAAAACGTAAAATTCTTTCAATTTTTCAATTTTCAAGTGTAAATTTTTTCATTCCGTTTCGTTTCGTTTTGTTTTTGAAAAAGTTATTGCAACTGGAGTATTGAAGTTTTTCTCGGATTTCTTTTTCTTCTTCTCCAGTCCAAATATATTCTTTTTTTCATTTCATTCATAAACGATTCCTGATGAAACTAACCCCAAACAACCCGAAAAAAGAATCCAAAGGCGTGCCATTTTTTCATTTCATTTTTCTTCATTGATATCATTTCCACCAGGCTTTTTGGTGCAAGAAAGCGAAAGAAAATTGGATTTTTCTCTTCATGACCAACCAAAACTGTAGAGAAAAAAAACCACCACCCATTTTTTACCCGAATCAAAATATCATAATCATCAAATATTGAACGATAATGACATTATTATTAGCAGACAGGTAAACCATCCAGGTAAGCCAGACAACATGCAGGTATTTAGTTTTTAAAGGGCAAAGGTATTTTTAGGAAAAACAACAACAATTGATAAACTAAACAAGTCAATAAGTCATTCAATGAGTTAAATCTGTAAGGTTTCAATCACTGTTATACACACACCGAGTGTGACAATTAACTGAATGATGATTGCATTTTTGCTTGTACCTTTTTAAAACGCCATTAAAATTTAGAAAAAGAAACTAAAAAAAATTCCATTGGGTTATGATTGAGCATTTTTCTGGTTTTTCAAAAATCAAAAAATCCCGTAATCCTGTTATTTTTGATTGAAAAAAAAATTATCAATAAGTGCCGTAAAGTGCAACGATCAAAAATCAAAAAACCAAAAAATCAAAAATCAAATTGGCTAAAGGATGCTGAGGATGATGATATTTTTAGTGTTTTCAAAAAACTATTTTCTTTCTTTCTTTCTTTTTACCGTTAATTAATGATTGTCGAATGCCAATGATAATCCACATTAATAATTTTTTTGATTTTTGATTTTTGGCAAAGTGACATTTAGCTCTCTGCTCTCGCTCAATCATCAATTTGATTGATTAGCATCAGGAGTAGAGGGGGAGGAAAAATTTCTTTAAAATCTTACAAATTTCTACATTTTTGGCTTTGAAATAAGTAGATTATGATTACCACCATTAAGTTAACCAGCTAAAGTGAATGAATGAGGCGAATGGAAAAAACTACAGTAAATGTTTTTTCTAAATACCGTAAATCACACACACACACACACAGCGACAAACTGTCGTCACTCTTAAAACTATTTCATTTCATTTTACCTGCAAAAAATTCCAATGCAGGTAAGTTAATAGTTTATTCGAAGTTTCCAATGCAGGTAGCAACCAGAAAAAAAATACCTGTTCTTTAAAAAAAAATTGACATTGACGTTTTATTTAAATACAAAATGACAAATTTGATTTATATTTATTTTGAAAAAAATGAAACTTTTTTTTGACTTTTTTTTACCACCCCTCCTGCATAAATTGATTCTTGATTTATCAATCAATCAATTTTGTAGAAAAAAAAACAGGGGAAAAAAACCTATTTGTCAAACAAAATTGTTCTCTCAATTGGAAGAAAAGAAATCCTTCTTTTTTGTCCCATATATATCCCCATCTTAGACATTTCAATAATAATAATCCATAACTCTAAATTTTGTAACGGGGATGGCTGGCTGGTCGGGTGGGTGGATGGATGGATGCCATCAATATATTTTTTTCCAAACATTAATCTCAATGAATGAGATATATGGGGAAAGAGAGCTAAAGTAAAAAAAAAGAAATCCAATTGGCGCCCAACTTTTAACTTTTTGTTGTTGTGTTATATAATCCCACCAAAAAAAAAAAAAAAAAAGATCCATATATATACCACCACATTTACCACCATTATTATATGCTACTACCTGAATATATACGAATGTGTGGGTGGGTGTTTCAGCATGTAATATACCATACCTCTACTACAGTATATAGTGAATGTATATACAAAGAATGTATAGTGGATACATATAGTGGATTCTCACATAGCATCATCGTTATTATTTTCATCATCATTTTCTTCACAACATTAATAATTTTCTCACTCTGTGTGATATCTGAATTCATACACAAACACATCTCTCTCTCTTGTTTTTTTGAGTATAAAAAATCAAAATGATGATGATAAAAAACAAGAAAAGAAAGAGAGAAAATGAAGAGAAATGATGATGATGATTTGGTTAAGATAGCAAAAAATTTTGGCTTCGCTCCGCTCTGTGTTTTTGACAAACGTTCGAATCCTATATACACACACCAATCAACCTGCTACTAACCAACAACGATAACAATTTTCAATTTAAAAAAAATATATAACGTTATTATCATCAAACTTAACCACCACCACCACCACCACCATCATCATTTACCGACCGACAACCACAATCATCAACCGATGATGATAATTTTGTTTTGAAAGAAACTTTTTTTTCAAGAAGAACTCAACAACAATCGCAACCACTACATTCGTTTGAAAAAAAAACTTCTTTTTGGGTTATGTTTTTGTGTGTTGTTGATAGTTTTTTTCGATTTGTTTCTGTTTTTTTTTGTTTTCTTTCTCGATAATATTCTCGTTTTGTTTTTGTTTTTGTTTTTTTTTTGTTTTCATTTTTTTTCATCAGGCAGAAAAAAAATTTCATTCAAACATTTTCAAAATATTCCAAATACTCTTTTTTTAAATTCTTGTGCGGTGTTTTTTTCCTTTTTTCTTCTTCATTCTGTTCTGGTTGATTTCTGGTACAGAATTTCGCAAATAAAATTCCATACTTTTTATTCCGGGTTCAAAAAAAAATTCAAATCAAAAATAATTATTTTTAAATTCATCAAACAACAACAACAAACCCCTGATCACAGCTGATTTACCAACTGAATCTTTTCTTTTTCTTTTTTTTTTTACATTGACCGTATTGTCTTTCACTTTTTTAATTTCTGAAAAAAATTTTCAAATAATCAAAACAACAACAAAATATTTCTGCAAAAAAATTTACACTGATAAACAACAACCTGCGCCTTGATGATTTTACAAAAAATAAATTTACAACAGGTGTATCGTGTGTCTGTCTGTGCACAAATTATCTGATATTTTATAAATAATTATCATTGGCCATCATCATCATCTTGAGAAGAATTTCAACAACAGCAGCCATCGAAAAGCATCATATTTCAACCAATTTTTTTTCTATCTTAGCAAAAATCAATTATTCATATTTTTTTTTTGTTTTGCCTTGACAAATTTTCGTGTGTCCAAAACGTCGTTTATCAATTATCACATCTTTATTTTTTTCTTTGCAGAAGAACTAATCGATAAATTGAAAACTGATTATCTTCACAATTCAAATGGTTTGATCGTTTTGTTGATGTGAGAAAAACATTTTTCTTCATCATCATATCATTGATGTCGTCTGAATGATAAATCGATGTGAAGTTAATTAACTTTCAACTAATTTCGTTTGAAAAGTTTTCTTGTTTCAAACGACACCACAAACGAAAAATTTCCAAAATTAAATCTTTCAATTTTCCTACCGCGGTTATCAAGTTATTTGGTTGTGACTATTTTTACCGTTATTTTTGTGTTTGTGTGTTTTTCCTTCTTCATTGATCATCAGATAATCTCCAAAAAAAAGTCTTAAATCTAAGAAGAAAAAAAAAATTTCAAACGTAAACAGCTAAAACAACAAAAATTCATAATGTCGCATCATAGCGACGAAGCAATACCATCGGCTACATCCGATAGTTTTTGGGAACCAGGAAATTATAAAAAAACAACAAAACGTACTGAAGATGGACATAAACTATGTAATGATCTGATGACATTAATAAAAGAACGTTCAGAAATTGAATATGGTTATGCAAAAAATCTTCGACAATGGGCAAAAAAATGGGAAGAAATGATTGTAAAAGGACCAGAATATGGTACAACTGAATCAGCATGGAAAGGTGTTCTTGGTGAAGCTGAAAAACGTTATGATTTACATATGAAAATAAAAAATGATTTAGAAAAAGATGTTATTAATAAAATACGTAATTGGCAAAAAGATAATTATCATAAAAATGTAATGCATTTGAAAGAGAAAAAAGAATTTGATGAGGCGTTTAAAAAAGTAAGTAGGCTTGTTGTTGTTGTTGTTGTTATGGTTATGGTTTTATTATCCGTTTAGATTGATTAATTAACTGATTGAATTTAATTTAATTTCATTTTTAGGCACAAAAACCATGGGCCAAATTATTAAGTAAAGTTAATAAATGTAAACAAGATTATTTTAATGCTTGTAAAAATGAACGTTCAGTTACTAATCAGGAAAGAAATGCATCCGGTGATACATCATTATCTCCTGATCAGGTGATTATTATTATTGTTTTATTTTAATTCTTTTTAAACTGATAATTTTTATTTACTGTAAAAAAATATACATAGGTAAAAAAATTACAAGATCGTGCACAAAAAGCAAAAGATGAAGTACAAAAAACCCGAGAAAAATATGATCAAGCATTAAAAGAAATTAGTATGGCTAATTCAAGATATATTGAAGATATGGAAACTGTATTTGAACGTTGTCAAGAATTTGAAGAAAAACGTTTAAAATTTTTTAAAGAAATTTTATTCACAATTCACAATTGCCTTAATCTAACAAATATGCCTGAATTAGTAACGATTTATGAAGAATTTAGGCATACAATACAGAATGCTGATGCATCAAAAGATTTAAAATATTGGTCAAATACATATGGTGTTGGTATGCCAATGAATTGGCCACAATTTGAGGTAAGAAAAACTATTGAATTGATTTTTCCCAATCAATAAACCAGCAAAACACCTTGATTGAACCTCGTTACCTGTATCGTTTTTTTTTTTGCTAATAATGATTTGTTTTGTCATTTTTTTTCTCTCGTTTTTTGCATGTTTTTTATTTTTGATTATCCAAAAAAATGTTTTGAATGTTCGTTTTTGCTACCTTTTTTTTCAAAAAAAAAAAATCATATTCCCTTGCTGATTATAATGATGATGATGATGTGGGTTTCGTTTTTTGTCAATTGCCATTTGTCGATGCAATCTACACCGAAAAAAAAAACAAAAAAAACTACTATAACAACCAAAAAAAACGTTTTCATTGTTTGTTACTTCTTTTTTGTTTTGTTTAAATTAATAATTTGTTGTTATTGTGGAAACCAAAAAAATCATCATCATAGGAATATTGTGAAGAATTTCGTGAAATAATCAAAAAGAAAACAACAACAGCAACAACAATATCCGAAAATGGAATAACATTGGTTAATCAACAAAAATTAACTGAAGAATTACCTGTAATGTGACCAAAGTTTTTTTGTTTTGTTTTGTTTGTGTCTGTGTCTGTTCTGTTCTGTTCACTATTCATGTCTCAATCAGTTTTTTTCACCGGGGTCTGCATGCTTTTATTTCCGTTTGTTTTTTGGCTATTTTTCTATTTTGTTTTTTTCCATTTATTATTCTTTTTTTTTCATTAACACATCTCTCTCTCTCTCTTTCTCACCTTTCAAATTAATTATTTATTTAATTTTCTCAATCTAAACTTTTTTTTTTTATTATTATTTTCTTCGGTGTTTCGGGGAATGATAATGAATTTTTCTCAATCAATCACTATTGATAATTTCCTTTTGTTTTTTGTTGTTTCCACTTCATTGATTGAATGTGTAAAGTTTAATTTTGTCATTTTGTTTCTTTTCTACCTACCTACCTTCTTTGATTTTTTTTTGTCTCCAATCCAGGAATACAATCATGAACTAGCTAGCATATCGAAAAAAGATAAAAAAAATATAAACAATGAATATAATAATGGCAATAGTGACAATAATAATGTTATCATATCTAATTATCAAAGTGATTATTATTCCAATACAAATACAAATGATGATAATAATAAAATCATTGACCAATCATGCAATAATGGAAATATAATAAGCAATAATAATAATAATAATAATAGTACTGCCAAAAGGAAAAATACGTAAGTTTATTTGATTGATTGATTGATTTTTGATTGATTTTTTTTTGTTTTGTTTTCCAAAATTTAAAGAACAAATAGTAAATCTGGTAATATGGATCCAGAAAATCCATTCGAAGATGATCATGAAGATTGGGAAGATTATTCAAATGATGCATTAGTTGATAATGGTGAACCAGGTGTATTAGTTAAAGCACTTTATGATTATGTTGGTGCCGAAGCTGATGAATTATCGTTCAAACAAGGTACTATATAATTATTACCATCATCATATTTTGTTTTGTTTTTTTTAAATAACGAATTTCATTCAATTTCTCCATTACAGGTGATATATTCGAAAAATTGGAAGATGAAGATGACCAAGGATGGTGTAAAGGCCGTAAAGATGGCCGTGTTGGTCTTTATCCAGCCAATTATATCGAAATTCTTTCAACTGTTGCCTCGTAGCTCAAAATTTTAAAATCATAAAATTACACTTTCAAATACACACAACACATTCTTTCTCTTTTTTTTTGCCACCACATTTTTTTTCCTCTTCCTCATTACTACTAATGATCATTTTTTTTTAAATCATTATTAATTAATTGATTGATTAATTGATTATCATTCAAAATATCATCATCATCATCATCATCATCAACGTTCCATTAACAGATAAACACTGAAACAAAACATTGAAAAAAAACAATCGACTGACTGAAACACAAAACAAAGAAGGTTAAATCAATTTTTTCAATAGCACATCTATGTTCCTAATTATAAATTCATTGTTGTTTCGTTTCGTTTTTCGTTTTTGTTACCAGAACACATTTCATGAATATCTAATGAGATGAAAAAAATCCATTGTTTTTTTTGATTTGGAAAACAATTTTCAAAAAGAAATTTTCTCCAGATGTTCAGTCATTGATTTTAGTCCAAAAAAACAACAACATGAAAGTCTTTTTTCTAATTCGAATCATTTTAGATTTTTTGTTTTTCGCTCGCACACAATCGATTGATTTGATTTGATTCGAAAATATTTGTATTCTTTTTGTAGCAAACAAATACAAAACAATTCTGTGCTTTATCATCCATCATCATCATCATCATCATCATTTTTATTATTCCTCACTTTGTACACATGTTTGGTGAATGAATGAATGAAACAAACAAACAAACAAAAACAAAAATGTTTTTATTGGTCAAATATATATATAAATAAATGAATAATTAACTTTAAAAAAAAATTTGATTTGGCAGTTTATGTACAATGATGATGAATAATCATAAATTTGGTTCAAAACGAAAAAAATCAACTTCAATATCTTTTGATTGTTTTTGATGAAATCTATATGTACGTGGTAGATCATAACGTAATTTGGCTAAAACTTCACCATGAGCACCAAAATCTTTAGCTTTTCGCAGAACATGATCACGTGTTGATGTTTTATGTAAACTATATACCGATCCGGTGGATAATTCCAGTGCTCGACGTAAAAATATCATATCAATACCTTTGTTATTTTTTGTACCAAATGGTGGATTCATAACAACAACATCGAATAATTTTGTGTTCGAAAATTGTGACCATATTGAATTATCACAAATATCAGCACACAAAATATCGAAATTATTTAAAAAATTTGGCTCTTCATCTTCTTTTAAACAATGACGATTGGCGGAACATTTTTCTAGTGCATCTGGATCAATATCAACACCAAGGACAAATGCTGCATCAAGACAAGCACAAGATAATCCAAGACGACCACAACCAGTACCCAAATCCAGAATCATTTTATCTTCAATATCATCATATGAATTCATTGTGAATAACATACGTGCACCAATATGATGTCCAGTTTCATATTGTTCAAGCTGAATTTTTGGATTATCAAAACCATCAATTGATTCCAATAACATTTCCAAACGTACAAGTTTCATGATTTTACCGAAAAAAAAGAAAAAATTCAAATTCAAAATCAGGCATTTAAATTCGAACCATGTTGAACATAAAATACAACATCGAATCAAACTATCGATTGTATCGTTTGAATGAATAAAATAGCTCTTCTTTTAAATTATCATTTTTTTTAATTTTTAAAAAAATTTAATTCAAAAATGTATTATATGAAATATTACAAATGAATGAGAATTTATAAATAGACCAAATATAGTCAATAAATAGATGAAATATTTCTTTTTAAAAAATCATTTTTCTAAGCACTCATAACAGGTCGATGAAGTTTAGCTTCTAATTCATTGGCACTTGCATAACCAGTACCACCACGTTGAAGTGGAATAATATCCGATTCCTTTATTGGTTTATCATTGATCGGATCAATCATATCTTTTTTGATTATTTTTTCCAAACATTCTTCCGTAATAACAGAGCCACTGGTTTAAAAATGAAATTGTTCAATCGTGAATACGGATTAATGAATTTAATATTAACTTACGATGTTTTCAATACGACACATCGTGATGAATTTGTTAAAATATCTCCAGAAACAGCGCATTTATATGTTGCACGATATGGATCTGTACATTTTGGATCGGTCAAAGTAAATTTTACATCAATCAAACGATTTGCTTTCAACGGTTTTCCACTTATTGGACATCGAACAATTGTATCGGGTTTTTTTGTTCGATCTTCAGTTGATGGTGTTAGATTTGGTATCCAAAAACTGGGCAATTGTTTATCATTTCCATTATTCATGTTCGAAACTGATGATGATTGGGACGAGCTACATGGTTGTTGTTGTTCAATATTATCGGTTCCCAATATTTTCATTGTTTCTTGATTGGAAAATTTTTCCGCTTTTCGTACATTATCTTCTTCCATCGATTCTTTTATTCGTTGTTCATCTTTTTGTTTTTCTTTTTCATAACGTTTTATATCACGTAAAATTTTTGCCTTTTGTCGAATAATGTATTCCAAAATGGCTTCCTTATCATACAGATAACCATCTGGACTGATTTAAAAAAAGAATGAAAAGTCAATGAATTTATTTGAAACATTATTATAATTATAATTATTGTTTACGTTATAACCGGATTACGGCATGGTTGTAAACTAAGATTACAGGCATTAAAATCTTTAACCGAATCTTTATTCAAACGTTTATGTTTTGTACCATAACCACTTGATTGATTATCACGTTGTCGTTCATGATATGAATAAACCGATGATGCTGTATTATTTTTTGCATGGCGGGTCATTTTTTTTTTACTTTCCAAAAACAAACAAAATTCAAATTTTAAAATCAACAAAAACTCAACCAAAAAAAATATCCCATCCTATCTTCTATGGATGAATCTGGAAAAAAAAATCCAGAGTAACAAAAACCGAGCCTGCGTTTAAAATGTCTATATAGGCGTGTGTGTGTGGGTTTCGACCTATCAACGTCGATGTAGTCGTCCTCGTCATCATTATCATCATCAACAACAATATTATCATCGTCGGCGGATTGAAACGCCACCACTCTTTTATTGTCAAATGGCTGTATAGTTTTTTTTTGGTTGGTTGTTTTTGAACCCAAAGTGAAATTACATCTCTCTCTCACTCGCTCCCTCTGATAAACTCAACTTATCCATTTTATTTTTTTTTTTGCTTTCCATCGCCTGGTTTCAATTTGGTTTTTTTCATTTTTGCATTTGGTATTGACTATATATCACATACACACACTATATACTACGTATTTCTGGTTGTGTTTGGTCTTATCTTGAGTTTTGTTGGTTGGGCTCCTCTCAAAAACGAAAAAAAAATCATCAGTAAATTTTTGTTTTAATAGTCATATTATTATTAATCGAAAGATTCATCATTGCTACGACCGCTATCGGCTTTAAGGTAAGGATGATTTGTTGATGGCCATTGATGTGTTTACGCCTCTCTCACATTTCCATTTCCATTTTTATTCATCATTTTAATTTCGATTTTGCTTTTTTTTTTTGCGTTCACCAATCTAGAAAATTTTTTTACCATCAAAAAAAATCCAATTTGATTGACGACACTATTCAATTCGAAATTCGACTGTGTTTCAATTCGATTCTATTTATCATCAATTCTTCATAATAAACAAACAAATAATACATTCATAATGTCTAATGAAGCTGAATTATCACCCGTTTATGCACCATTTTTCGGTGTACTTGGTGCCGCATCAGCCATTGTATTTAGTTCATTTGGTGCAGCATATGGTACGGCAAAATCTGGTACCGGTATTGCTGCTATGGCCGTAATGAGACCTGAATTAATTATAAAATCAATTATTCCTGTTGTTATGGCTGGTATTATTGCTATTTATGGTTTGGTTGTTGCAGCTATTATAGCTAATAGTATTGGTGAAGGTGGTCTTGAAACGGGTGGTTATCATTTATTTAAAGGATTTTTACATCTTGGTGCTGGTCTTTCCGTTGGTCTATCCGGTTTAGCAGCCGGTTTTGCAATTGGTATTGTTGGTGATGCTGGTGTTCGTGGTATAGCACAACAACCACGTCTTTTTGTCGGTATGATTCTTATTCTTATTTTTGCCGAAGTATTGGGTCTTTATGGTTTGATTGTTGCATTGGTTTTGGCAACCAAAAACTGAAACCATTCAAAAATTCAATTAATATTTTTCATTCAAAAAAATCCAATCATCCACAATTTTAATTTTCATCGATCATCATCATCATCATTATCAAAATGTTTATCAAGAAATGTTTTTTTCTCTTTCTCTCACTCTCTCTCTCTCTACCGGAAAATCATAATCAAATTTTCATTATACCGCTGCTTCAAATTCTACAGTCATTATCGTTTTTCTCTCTTTTTTCCTTTTCTTTAATCTTATTTAATTCGAATGACCAATGAAGATGAAAGAAAAAAAAACAATGTTTGCTTTAGTTTGTTTCAAATCAAATCAACAGAAATCCACCATTTTCTCACAGCAACAACAAAAAAAAAACGCCCACTCGCCAAACCCATTTAAAATGTTTTCAAATGTTTTGGATTGTAAAAAAAAAACAACGGAGAACAAAGTTCAATTTATCATCGCCATTTATTAGCCACAGTTGAAAAAAATCTGCAATAGTCATTCCTGCTTGAAGAATTTATATTCGTTAACAACCAACCATCAACATCTGAATTTCATTCCAAAGAAAAATATCGGATTTTTGTTTTTCACAATTTAATTTATCCCAAAACACCACACACACACAACGCAGGTTTTCTTTATTTTACTGATAATTTTCATTTGTTTTTTGTACAAAAAAAAAGAAAGAAATTTTTGTTGTTAATATTTTACACACACACACATAGCAGCGATGTGGTTAACGAAAACACAAAACAATTATCATAGGTATCATTTTCTTAATTTCCTTTCACTTTTTTCTCTCCCAACAAAAAAAAATTTCATTGATTTGATGTTATTATGCTTAATTTCATTTGTTTTTTTTAAATATTAATCAAGAAAATGTGTTATTGTATCATATTTAAAAAAATAAACATTTTATTCCAGATTCTCATTTTGAATTTATCCCCAAAATATTAATGATTAATTAATTAATTATGAATTGGTGAATTTTTTTTCGAATAAAAATTATTGGTGTGCATGATTTGTTCATTGTTTTTGATTAATTTGATTTGGTTAAATATCATTCAAATCATGTTATATTGCTATAATCTTCGGGAAAGCCCATTTTAATTGCTTCTTCATATGTTTCATAATGTGATAAAAACATTGTATGACAACAATAACGTCTTAAACCCATTCGTTGAAATAATTGTCTAAATGAAATGAAACGAAACGATATTTAATGAATTTGTTTAGTTGAAATAAACAAATAACTTACTCTAATCCATTTTCCAAATTATCATTGGAAACTTTGGCTATACGAAGTTGTTCATTGAATTCTTCCCAAAGATGTCCAATTATTTTACCACATGTCCAACATCGAACCGGAAAAAGCATTTTTTTGAATCTTTATTTCGTTTCGAAATTGACAAAAAAAAAAAATGCAGATCAGGCATTCGAACACAAAAAAAAAAATCACAGATGAAAAGAACATCGTAAAACGACGTGCCATCATAAACAAAAATCGTTCGATTCAAGTAATAATTCGAATTACTAAAAATAGATGGCGATAAAACCGCCTTTAAAAAAATGATTCGAACACTAAAAAATTCAGTAAAAAAAAAAGTTTGTTTTTTTATTTACAAAATATTTTTTGATTTTCTTTTTTTTTAAATAAAATAAAATTTGAATCCAATAATATAATGAAATGATAATGATGATGAATAATAATAATTTGATAAAGTGATGAATAATATTAATGTGATGATCATCATATTCAACAGCAGAGAGAGAGAGAGAAAAAAAAAATCATGTGTGATATTTTGAAGAAAAAAAAAGTTTGATAATGAAAAGAATGATGAATTGAATTGATGAAAAAAATGAGAGAATCTTATGAAGAACAACACTAAATCTATGTATGTATGTTATGGTATGTATTTGATATAATTTAAATGATTTTTTTGTGGGGAAAAAAAATAAGCAATGAAACAAAAGAAGAAGTAAGCAAAGACAAGAAAATGAAATGAAAATGAAGAAAATTGTCAGATTTTGATTTTTCCGGTAAGTAGTGTGTGTGGGTGTTGGTGTGTGTTTCATTGTTTGTTTTTTTGTTTCATTTTGTTTTAAAGGGAACAAGAAAAAAAAGAAAAATAAAACTTGGCTTGGCACGAAAAAAAAAATTGGATCTTTTCATTTTACCTAGACAGACGACTTAGAAAAGAAAATATTTGATGGTAACGATGATGAAAGTGCAGAAGAAATATCACTGACAGATGTTGATGATGATGGTATTGGTGATGGTGATGTTGTTATTGTTGTTGTATCCGGAACAGCCAATGTTGTTGATGATGATGATAATGTTGTTTGTTGATCAACTGAAGAATTCGAATCGACATTTGGATCATCATCACATTTTTCCAATAAATCATGTAATTTTTGTTCATCACCATTAACAACATTATCGTTTGGTTTGAAAAAATGTACAATTTGTCTTGATTCATCAGCATGATCGGATGAATATGATGAACCACCATCATCATCATCATCATCGCCATCAGTATGATCATTTCGTAAAATTTCATCAACTTTTTTCCTATAAACACCTGATAGTACATAGGTTTTTACCTTACGACCATCATGACCAATTTGTTCGGTTATTGCTGCTGTTGGTTGTTCCATATCATTTAAATCTAAAAGATGATGATGATGATTAATTTGTTCTGATTCAGCTGAATTTGGTTCCGGACCAATATATTCATAATTTGGATCATAACCTTTTACACGATATCGACGTATCATCGATGATCGAATCGATGATTGCGATTGTGGTGTTGGTGATGGACGTATCGATTCATAATGTTCATCTGAACTATCTGAAGTATCATCATTTAGATCATCACCCATATCTTCATATGATGGTTCATTTGATAATTTACCATTATTTCTTGTATCATAATCCTGATATGTTGATCCTAAACTTTGATTATCATCTAAATCCGAATTATCATTATTATTATTATTATTTAGATCCGGATCTTGATCAGAATTTGATGAATGTGAATGTTGTTGATGATATCTACTATCTTCACTTGGAAATTGTTTTAAATATTTTTCAGGTATTTTACCTTTTGATTGTATACGATGAATTTCACCTTCTTCTTTATCTTCAAAATCTAATTTATGTCGTTTACCACCGGTAACCATTAAATTTTTTAATGTTTTTAATAATTGTTTATCATAATTATTTTTTTCTAATTGTTCAAGACCTTCCGATGTACGTATGGTCATTGGTCGATGTCCAGCAGATTTTGATCCAGATCCAGATTCTTCACCCGATGAATCACTATCACTATACGATGAAGATGAAGATGGTTTCGAAGACGACGAAGATGATGGACGATAAATTGGTTCAAATTTACCATTATTATCATTATCGTCATTTAATTTTGAACGAATATTATGTTGATGGTGGTGTTGGTGTTGATGATGACCTGATGATGGCGATGATAATTTCAATGTTTTCATTGTTGTTGTTGTTGGTTTATTTTTATAATTATAACGTGTTATCTGTTGTTGATCATAATTCATCGATGATGATGGTGTATATTTTTTACCACCATTACCACCACTGCCATATGATGATGATGGTGTAGTTCGTTGTGGTGGTGATGATTGCGGTGTATTAATATTATCATCTAAATTTCTTAATGGTGGCATATTTTGTAAATATTTTTCCGGTATTATTTTCGAACGTGTTGGACCGGGTGAATGTGCTGTCATTATTTTTTTATGTTGTCCACGTTGTTGTTGGTGGTGATGATGATGATGAACACGTGGATTTATTGAACTAGGTTCCGGTTGTTTTTCATAACTTTCACCATTATCATCATCATCAGTATTGTCATCAGAAGCATTATTTTTATCATCACCATCATTATTATCGTTGTCGATTGGAATTTCTTTATTTTTATCCAGATAACGTATTTTAGGTTTTAAACGCATTTGTCTTTCGGCTTTCAGTTTAATTTGACCAACTGAATTTATACGTATTGGTGGACGATCGGCTTTTATTCGTATTACAGGACGAGTTCGTTTTTTAGGTGTGCCTTGTTGTTGTTGTTGTTGTTGTTGCATAATATTACTATTTGGATCGTTTGGCGAAGTTTCACCATTATTGTAGCTACCGTGTTGTTGTTGTTGTCGTTGATCATTATTATTATCATCAACATGATGATGATGATGTTCTGAATATGGTGGTGAACGTTGTTGTTGTTGTCTTGGTTGTTGTTGTTGTTGTTTTTGTTGATTATTATTAAAATCATTTTCCAATAATAAATTATTATTATCTGGCCATCTTTCTTCACCCGGTTTATCTAATTTAGGTGCAGGTATAATTTTCATTGCATCAGGTTTTTGTAATGGAATCTATAAGAACGAAAAAAAAATCCAAAAATACAAAAAGATTAATCAACACCATTATCAACAGAGGAAAAAAATATGCAAATTAATAAACAAACGACCATTATTATTATTATTATCAAATGATTAATCATTCAGATCGATCAGATCGATCAAATCGATTTTTTTTTTGTTGGGATCAATAAAACAAAATGAAAAAATCTCACACAAAAACAACAACAAATATCCGAAAGATCAAATAGATCAACAAACAGCAGAGAATTGAATATCGATCAAACCTTTCCTTAAAATATCAAGCCAAATTTGAATAAAAATTTCATTTTTTGTTTTAGCATCGTTCATAATCGTTCATCATCA